>NC_061511.1:172689780-172730871 GCF_022539505.1 Lolium rigidum | reverse complement strand
TTCATGATACTTCCATGTTGAAGTACTCCTTAATTAAGGATAAAAGTGATTTTTGATTGGTCCTTCCTTCAGATTGTTGTGGTTGCTTCCCACAACTTTACTTCCTCCTTCTAGTGAACCTTCATCTTGTCTTCAAAATCTTTCGAACTCGTCACTTCCTCACACGAATACCTTTACCCTCTAGACCTATAACATCAAGTAAGAGTTTGATATTGCAACATGCATTTGCATATCAAAGTCAAACTTCATGTATGGATCTAGTCAAACGATGAAAATTCAATAAAATCCAAGAAAATCCAGCTTTGTGCTTATAATACACATCCTTATAGACCTGAATATAAAAGTTGGGTAAGACATCCCTAAACATCAGGTTCAGATGTGTAGTATATAACACCACATAAGATAGGTTTAGGTCGTGATACTTAGCACGAATACGTGAATTTCTACTATTTGTCTCAACATTTATCTTAATTGCACATTTGCAATAAGACAAACTTGAAACAAAATGGCCTGGGATAGTTGAAGTTAACCTAGTTTTCTTTGGAATTGCTAACAAAATAGTATACCATATATATGTGCTATTGAGGACTACTTCCTATAATACAATTAGTTCTAACATGTCTACTCTAAACACATAATTGTTTAGAATATACCACCTCTAACTCTAGGATTTCTCTATGTGATATGCTATAAATAAGCCTTCTTTAACTTAAGGACTATGGTTCTAACATACTTGGTACAGTTTCCAGGATTTAAGGCCTAAGCTTTCGAACTATTCCCTAAATCCTTACTCCTTATCATTCTTTTGTTATCGTACTTATGATGTTCTACTCCCTCATATCATGATTCCCAAGTGATTCATATATGAGTACCTAGTTTATTATTGAAAGTAGACTCATTTAACTCCTATCACTCTTCCTTACCTCCTATGATTGACTCATCATAGACATATACTACCTTATATATCTTATATTCCTCACTTAACATCATTCATCTTAGTGTTTTTTTTAATGACTTTTACTTAACCATAACTTGCATTGGTATACTTCTTCCAATAGGATATCTTCCTTGTGGTCGTATCCTCTCTTTGGACTACCATGTATTGTATACCAACTGTGGTCTACTACCACCCATTATCATAAGCTCCAATGGTGTTCTATTTGTTTGGAATGAAGCAAGATAACTAACTAATTTTACTTAAGAAAGATAGATAAGAAAAATTGACTCAAGTGTGTCAGGATTATTCTCAAGTGAATACCCATCTCAAGTCAAAAGAATAGTTGGTTTAGCATAGTTGACTTAACTAATACACTTCCTATAGACACTACCAAACCTATAGGTCTCCTTTAAAGGGTTTTAATCCTAGGGTCAAAGCATTTGCTCTGATACTCACTTGTGGTGACCCAACAGTACCACCGCATGGTGTAGTACACAAGTCGTTGACAAAACACAAGTGAAACACCGTTCCACTCATATTACATCTCTCGAGTGGTACAAACGTAAACATATGCGAGTCCAAGGTATGTCTATAGAAGTACACACGAACTGTTTACATAAGATCAACATAGCCTCCTACTTTACAGTGAGGTAAAACTTCAAATAAAGCTCCAGAAGAACGACTCGTAGTCTATCTTATTGCTAACTCAAGTTTAATAGCTACTTGGCTTGCTATAGAAATCTAGCTACTTAGGTGCTAGGATTAGGGAAAGATTCCCTTCTATTACTAGTCTAGGTTTCCATTATAACTGATGCAGAAGTTGACTCCATTGACTTCTTTGATTGGATTCTTCATCTTGTTGCAGCTTGACTCCTTTGTCTTCGAGTTCCACTGGTAGTTTCTCCTTCGGTGCATTGCTCTAAGAAGGGGGTTCAAATGAGATAGAATGAGTACGAGCGTACTCAGCAAGTTCATATTAGGAAATATGTGTATCATGCACTAGCTACAGCCATAGACCGAGAAAGTCATAGGCCAATGCAAGTTTTCATAAACATTTCTTCAAAAGGTTTATTTTATTCTGAAAACTATGCCCGTCGGTCTTCACAAGTTGACCAGAACTTCGTGGAGTTCCTTTCCTGCCGCGTTCGCAGCTTCCTTCCGAACAGTGGAGTGACAGTCACAATTCAATATCCTCTCGCAGAGGTGCGTTACTTTTCCCATAAGAGACCTTATCCTTGTTGCCAACCAGGTGCAAGCTTTCCCGTCCACACTTCCTTTGGTGTGAGGCCAGGTGTAAGATCCAAGCCCACACCGCCTTCTCCGCGACTGCAAACCCACCCTTTTGTCCACCCGCACACCTCCAGTAGACTTCCCCCGATAATACGGCTTTACTCATGGTGTACTTTGGACAATCCTTCATAGATCGTAGAGCCATCATCACTAATGGATGGGGATTTAAAAGGCTATCCCAACCTACGGCAGGTACCTCCAACACCCCGCCGGCTCTACCAATCCGTTGGCGTGCGAAGGGAAAAGATACGGCTGGCTTCCCGCAGCCATTATAGATCTCATGGTCAACGCGGTTTGTACGGCGCTAGAATCACCGGACGGCATTGGTAATTAATCCTAGGGTGATATAACCCATTGCAATGGAACCTCCACCATATCAACACATACCATGGTTCCATTGCCCACCACATAGTCATATTCATAATTGTAAAATAATATTTGCTTTTCAATGCATGAGTGATAAGTATAGTACTTTGCATATAGTTTGATAAAAGTAATCAAATGACATGAGCAAGCGATGAACTTGCCTTTCTTGACTGCAAGATTATGCAGGCAAAAGCTTCGATACGTGATAACTCCAAATTCTGAAATACCATCATCGTCCAGTAAGGACAATGTTTAAAGAACTGGCAAAGATGCTATAATGCATAGTATGAGATGCAATCGTCCCGAGCGTAACCTAACCTCGATGATTTAGGATGTATGATTTGTAATGATTTCTTTAGGGTTGGTTGCACTTTTTAGAATGGTTTTCAAACAAGGTTCTTATTAGGGTTTGGTTATATTAGCATCATAATCAAATGATATAAGACATTATAACAATCATACACATAAAGAATAGTGGTGGAATAATATGTGAAGAACAGTTGTCAATTTTTAGTTCTACAGGACATTTTTAGTTCTACAGGACATGGTTGATGATTACTTATACTATACTTCAAAAGAATAACTTTTGAAGAACATGTTGTTTAAGAAACATTTAGTATTTCAAAGAAGGATTAAGGCTTCTAAGGTTTGATTAACATTTGTACTTCAAAAGAATAACTTTTGAAGAACAGGTTAAAATAAGAATATGAACTACTTTAAATAGGAGCTAAGTGCTATTAGGGTTTACTAATAGGACTGGTTGGTGCTTAAGTAGAAGTGATCTACATGTAGCAAGTACTAGTAGGTTTATTACTATGGTTTCTCCTAAGCATCATATCAAAGGATGGTTATTAAGGTGTTGCTATGAGTTAGGGTTTACTATGACTTCATATTTTCTTTACCAAATAATCTCTAATAGTTTCTAAGCTAAGTGGTCTATTATTTCCTAAGTAAGGTTTAGTTGGATAGGAACATGTGATGTGATTGGCTACACAAGTTGATACTAGGGTTTATCATTATGGTTCTACTAGGGTTTAATGATTGAGGTTGATCCTAATGGTGTGGTATATAGGATTGATGATCAATGGTGCTAACATGGGGTAACAAGCTAGGGTTTATACCTAAGTGGCACTAGTGAATCATATAGGTTTTAATTAAGAATAGGAACATGAAATGATAATCTCATGTGACTTGGTTTATGCTAATGGATCATAAGCATGCATTCAATTGTTGCTTATTAGGGTTCTATATGTTGAGTAAATCTCACATGATCACATGTGCACATAATTAGGGTTTTAGAGTTACTTCTAAAGTGTAATGATCATATGGGTTAAATCCTTAGGGTTTTAGGTTTGCAACTACTATGGATGAACACATGAAATAATGAGATCAATGTCTTACTTAAATTAAACTTAGGGTTTCTAAATTATGGCACAACTCCTAAAATGATAATTGGTAATAGAGTTGTGGTTACTAATTACTTTGAGTTAAATTAATAATGGTTTAACATTTTATTAATCTCCACAAGATTTAATAATTAGGGTAATTCTTATTTAGGTTTAATTTAGAATCAGGGTGTAATAATTGTTATTAGGGTTTAAAATAATTAACTTGTTAACTAAAGATGTTTAAGTAAATAAGTTTTGATTTACCAAAATAATATTGGCTTATAATATTTTCTTGAGTTATTACTATTTAAAGAAAATGGAAAATAGTAATTTGCAATTAGGGTTTATGAATTACCACTAATAATTAAGTTAATGCAATTATGATAAAGAAAATTAATCTTAACATTTTACTTAGTTACTGAATAATTAAAATTTAATTTTTATAACTTCACTAATTATTGGATTCAAATTGTATTTTAGATAATTGAAATGGCATAATTAATCAGGTTAAAAATAAATGAAATTTTATTTTGACACACATTTTTGTTTTATATCTTATTTGAATAGAGTTTATTTTTGTGAGCATTTTGATATATTATTCATATTTTTCTGAGTTGAAATGAATTTTATATGATTTTTCAAAGTTTCAGCAATTTACTGGAATTTAAATTAAATGGAAATTACTAAGCATACCAGTTCGCACCTAGCTACTGTGACTGACGAGTGGGGCCATTGCCAGGTCACCTGCCTCGTTGGCAGTTGACTGGGTCAAAAAGTTTAACGGGTCCCACTGCCACGTCGACACCACCGGCGGCTTGACGCCGGCGGGTCGAACGCGACGGCGACGTCGATTTCGGGCTCCCGGGATGATCTACTACATGTTTCCGGACCCCTCGACCCACCGAGCACGATGGTGGTGGCGGTTTCATCGAAATACTCACCGGAGCTTCGCCGACAATCATGTCCGCGGCGGAGCTACTCCGGCCAAACGGCTAATCCGAGCTAGAGCCGATGCCGGGAAGCGAAAGTATGCTCTATCGGCGCGTAAACTCACCCCGAACCGAATGGTGTGGTCGGCGACGATGATTGCTGACGGAGACGAGCTCAATTTCGCCATTACCGGCGAGGTACCGCAAAAGGGAATCTTCAAATTTGCGCCGCCGAGACCTCCCTTGATGTCTGGGCTCCTCCCGGATGCTCTCCTCGACGATGCGCTCCTCCACGACCAAGCGGCGGATGCCGAGGTGGCTCGGACCACCGTGTTCTTGCTCGACACCGGCGACAGTATAATGATGATGGCGAGGATTTGGAAGAACTAGGGAGGAATAGGAAGGGCGGCGAAGAATTAGGGTTCCATGGCGAAGCTACGGGCAAATTTATAGAGCACGGCGAGGTCTGTATCGGCATTTCACCGGCGGCAATGGCCGGGATGCACAGCGAGATCGAAGCTTGTTCTGAGCGCGAATCTTGATGAGAAGTGGATGAGACGGACGCGAGAAGATTTGGCGAGGTTCTGAGATGGTCTCTGGCGTCCGGCGGCGTTCTTATCCCCGTCGAGGACGTGGCCGAAGCTCCCCTCTGCGCTGTCGTCTCCGGAGAAGAAGACGACGACGCCCTCCTTCTTTCTTTTAACGCGAAGCGTTACGGCGGGTTGGACTGGCTTCCTACGTGGGCTGGGCTGGCGACATGGGTTGCTGCTGGGCTTCGCGTGAGCTGCGGTGCTGGGCTGCAACGAAGGGTAAGCCTGGTAAGCCCCTCTCTCTCCTCTTTTCTTTTCCATTTTCTTTTCTGTTTTTATTTCCTGGTTTCTATTTGTTATTTGGATTCAAATTTGAATTCTGGTTTTGCTTTGCAGTTTCTAAAACATTTGAATATTAATATAACTTGATAACAATGCTCACTGTATAATTTTGTTGTTTAAACAAATATTTAGTTTAGGATTTAATTGATATCTTGTGAGGCTTGAGTAAAATAGAAATGGTTTAGTTATTTATTTCAATTTCCTTTTTAATTTAGGAACCATATCTATTTAAATGATTTGAAATTTAGAACATGTGCATAATGAAAATATTATTAGGTTTAACTAGTGTGCTTAACAATATTGATTGTTCATATCTATTTTATTTATGGCTAGAGTTTAAAGCAAATGGTTAATAAGGATGGATTGGATCATGATTTTATGTGGAGAATTATTACTAAGGTTTAAGAAAATGGTTGGATAACTTTATAATTACTAATCTTGCTTAGCAACTTCTAGCTTGGATTATACTTGTGATCCATGATACACAAGGTAGGGCATATCATTTTATGTGAAGTGGATCCTATGTGAAAGGGTTTAGGGTTTTGCATACTCTTCATTAAATTGCAATATAAGTAGGCATGAGGATTGGTCTGGGTTAACTACTAGTGATATGCTTATTATTTTATGTGATAGATAAGATCTAATAATAATATGGTTTAACTTATGATCTATGTTTACAAGGTATAATCATGCATTTAGACAAGATCTACTCATTCCTCACTAATCCCATTTTAATATTCCTCTCAGCACACTCATCCTAAATTCTTAGGGTTTATAATTAATACTAAGTTGTGATGATTATGGAATTGATTTCCTAAGGTATTGCTATTGGAATAGGGTTCTCACCTCCAAGATCAAATATTGACTTGAATAACTAGGATTAGTACTACTCTAGTATTCTTGTATGAACATGGCTATGGTTATTATTATAACTTCTCTCACTTCTCAATGTCTTGGAATATCCTAAGGTCCTACTCAAGATATGATGATATGATCCTCTAAATATATGGTTTGCCTAGGGATTCTACCTTGCAATATTATGTAGCTTGTTCTTCAGGAAATCTGATAAACCTGCATCTTGTGGTATGCCTCCACCTCCTAGCTTCTTCATATTGATCCTATCTAATTCTCATGGAAGGTCTCAAGTATTTGATCCTTGTATCATGCTACAAGATGATGACATGGATGAAGGGTTTGGCTCTATTTATAGGCTTGGGCAAGCTCTAGTATCATGACACATAGGTGGTGACTCTTGTGTTGGTTAGATGAGTAAGGTGCTTGGTTGTAATGCCCTCATCCATAGCAATCCTTTGAGCATGAGGTGGCATAGCTTGGAAAGCAAGTCATGTAGATATTTTCATCCCATGTGGTATGATGATTATCCTCTCATATGATTTATCTTTGGATAGCCAAGTGGCATTTGTTACTAAATATCTTGTGGATGGTTTTATTATTGTGGATGAGTCACTATATCATATTGGATTGGACTTATATTATAATATTGATTAAAAGATCAAGGTTGAAGGTTATTCCTCAAATTTGGATAGTTGGTGTTTGATTTCACCAAGGCATGATCATATGAGTTTCAAAATACTCATAGTTAGTTTTATTCAAATAGTTTAAACTATAATTTGTAATGTAAATGGATTTAGTTTTATGATATTCCATATACTTAATAAGTTATGATTTAAATAAGAATGTGTGGCTTTTATGCACTTTAGACCCTGTGGTTTAACTTATTTATAAGTGAATTAGATTACACACAAAGGTAGTTGCTAACTTTTAAGTGTTAATAAGTTAGGGTTTGATTCTTAAAGAAGGTGTTGTTGTAAAGCTAATTACATTTGGTCTAATCCATAGATCAAATCATCTCTACCCAAAATAAGGTTTTAGCAAAGATCACAGTGAAGTTTATAGCGCTTGACTTGATGAGCTACTTCAATTCCAGCAAGTCAAGTGAAACTTCAGTTACCGTGGTAAGTTTTATTTGAAGCGCGAAAATTCCCCGGATTTTCTATGCATGAATGCAATGCACACTTTGGTGTTCTCTCATTTTATTGCCTCTAAACCTGGGATATTACAATGTCCCTGTTGCAATCATGCCCTGTAGCCGGTACGGATCGTCGTACGCCATGATGGCCTGTCCGCCGCGTGGCACGGTTGCTCTACAGTGCCCCGCGCTTTACGGGAGATGAGGTCAGCGTGGACCTTTGAACCCGGACCACCTACCCAGTTCCTTCTCATGCAAGACTCGCCGGCCTCGAGTCGGTGCGAGGTACGGACCCCAGTCGGATATGGCTTGTAGAAGCCGGCCTAGCCACAGCGCGGACGGCCGTAGCCGGGCCGACTAGGACTTAGAGCCAGCCGGCTTCCAAAGCAGCCGGCCACGGCTCCAGCCGGCTGCTCCTCAGCCGGCCTTTGCCGCGAGCCGGCCAACCTCTAGCCGGCTGCTCCGCGTCCATTGCCCTACCCGGGGTCTTCCCCCCGACAAACCTTACTATCAAAGACTTTACTTGGCAAAACAATGCAATAAAATAAAGATAAGAAGAGGTTTCTACAGTAGTGACAACTTCCAAGACTCAACAAAACAGTAGCAAAATAAAAACATGGGTCAAACTCAGGGAGGTAGAGGTCAAAGATATACCTCTCAAGCAACCCTGCAATTAAGATAGAAGAAGTCTCTTGTGTCCCCAACACACCTAATACACTTGTCAGATGTATAGGTGCACTAGTTCGGCGAAGAGATAGTGAAATACAAGTAATATGGATGATTGTAAGTAGTAGTAGCAATCTGAAATAAAGATGGCGGCAAGCGAACATGTAACAGAACTTGTTGGAAACGGTGTTTCAATGCTTAGAAACAAGGCCTAGGGATCATACTTTCACTAGTGGACACTCTCAACAATGTTCACATAACAATTAAATAACTTCTCTTCACTTGTGCTACTCTGAATTACTCTCCTATTGGAATCACTAATCATCACGTAGCGGCTACAAAAGCTCCACTCAAAGTTGATCAAGTACTTGACAAACACCACTCATAGGGATATCCTCATCAAATCATAATCCAAGATAATACCATTGCAATTTAGACCGAGTACTAACATAGCATACACACTGTCAACAATAGCTATGAAAGGGGGAATAGATCACATCAATACTATCATAGTAATAGTTAACTCCATAATCCATAAGAGATTACAATCATAACCTACGCCAAGTACTACATGATGCACACGCTGTCAACATTACATCATGGAGGAGGAATAGACTACTTTAATAACATCACTAGAGTAACACATAGATTAATAGTGATACAAAGCTCATGATCACATAAAGATCACACCATGGGAGAGAGAGATGAACCACATAGCTACCGGTAGAGCCCTCAGCCTCAGGGGAGAACTACTCCCTCCTCATCATGGGAGACAACAACGGCGATGAAGATGGCGGTGGTGTCGATGGAGATGACTCCCGGGGGCGATTCCCCGTCCCGGCGGCGTGCCGGAACAGAGACTTCTGTCCCCCGAAACTTGTCTTCGCGATGGCGGCGGTGATGGCGTGTAAGACACACGTCCGTTGGGAACCCCAAGAGTGATGCGTACATCAGCAGGTTTTCCCTCAGAAAGAAACCAAGGTTTATCGAACCAGTAGGAGTCAAGAAGCACGTTGAAGGTTGATGGCGGCGGATTGTAGTGCGGCACAACACCAGGGATTCCGGCGCCAACGTGGAACCTGCACAACACAATCACAGAATTTTGCCCCAACGTAACAGTGAGGTTGTCAATCTCACCGGCTTGCTGTAAACAAAGGATTAGATGTATAGTGTGGATGATGATGGTTGTTTGCGAAGAACGATAAAGAACAATTGCGGTAGATTGTATTTCGGATGTAAAGAATAGGACCGGGGTCCACAGTTCACTAGTGGTGTCTCTCCCATAAGATAGCAGATGTTGGGTGAACAAATTACGAGTTGGGCAATTGACAAATAAAGAAGGCATAACAATGCACATACATATATCATGATGAGTACTATGAGATTTAATCAGGGCATTACGACAAAGTACATAGACCGCTATCCGAGCATGCATCTATGCCTAAAAAGTCCACTTTCAGGTTATCATCCGAACCCCTTCCGGTATTAAGTTGTAAACAACGGACAATTGCATTAAGTATGGTGCGTAATGTAATCAACACAAATATCCTTAGACAAAGCATCGATGTTTTATCCCTAGTGGCAACAACACATCCACAACCTTAGAACTTTCTGTCATTGTCCCAGATTTAATGGAGGCATGAACCCACTATCGAGCATAAATACTCCCTCTTTGAGTCACAAGTATCAACTTGGCCAGAGCCTCTACTAGCAACGGAGAGCATGCAAGAACATAAACAACATATATGATAGATTGATAATCAACTTGACATAGTATTCAATATTCATCGGATCCCAACAAACACAACATGAAGGATTACGGATAGATGATCTTGATCATGATAGGCAGCTCACAAGATCTAACATGATAGCACAATGAGGAGAAGACAACCATCTAGCTACTGCTATGGACCCATAGTCCAGGGGTGAACTACTCACACATCGATCCGGAGGCGATCATGGCGATGAAGAGACCTCCGGGAGATGATTCCCCTCTCCGGCAGGGTGTCGGAGGCGATCTCCTGAATCCCCCGAGATGGGATTGGCGGCGGCGGCGTCTCTGGAAGGTTTTCCTTATCGTGGCTCTCGGTACTGGGGGTTTCGCGACGAAGGCTTTAAGTAGGCGGAAGGGCAGGTCAAGGGGCGTCACGAGGGGCCCACACAACAGGCCGGCGCGGCCAGGGCTTGGGCCGCGCCGCCTTGTTGTGTCGCCACCTCGTGGCCCTACTTCGTTTCCTCTTCGGACTTCTGGAAGCTTCGTGCAAAAATAGGACCCTGGGCGTTGATTTCGTCCAATTCCGAGAATATTTCCTTACTAGGATTTCTGAAACCAAAAACAGCAGAAAACAGCAATTGGCTCTTCGGCATCTCGTCAATAGGTTAGTGCCGGAAAATGCATAATAATGACATATAATGTGTATAAAACATGTGAGTATCATCATAAAAGTAGCATGGAACATAAGAAATTATAGATACGTTTGGGACGTATCAAGCATCCCTAAGCTTAGTTCCTACTCGCCGTCGAGTAGGTAAACGATAACAAAGATAATTTCTGAAGTGACATGCTATCATAATCTTGATCATACTATTGTAAAGCATATGAGATGAATGCAGCGATTCGAAGCAATGATGAAGATAATGAGTAAACAAATGAATCATATAGTAAAGACTTTTCATGCATAATACTTTCAAGACAAGCATCAATAAGACTTGCATAAGAGTTACTCATAAACCAATAGATTCGAAGTAAAGGCATTGAAGCAACACAAAGGAAGATATAAGTTTCAGCGGTTGCTTTCAACTTCAACATATTTATCTCATGGATAATTGTCAACACAAAGTGATATAACAAGTGCAATAAGTAAACATGTAAGAATCAATGCACACGAGTTGACACAAGTGTTTGCTTCGAGATAGAAAGAATAGGCAAAGCCGACTCAACGAGTAAAGTAGAAGAATGGCCCTTCGCGAGAGGAAGCATTGATTACTATATTTGTGCTAGAGCTTTTCATTTTGAAAACAAGAAACAATTTTGTCAACGGTAGTAGTAAAGTATATGTGTTATGTATAAGATATCCTATAAGTTGCAAGCCTCATGCATAGTATACTAATAGTGCTCGCACCTTGTCCTAATTAGCTTGGATTAACATGGATTATCATTGCATAGCATATGTTTCAACCAAGTGTCACAAAGGGGTACCTCTATGCCGCCTGTACAAAGGTCTAAGGAGAAAGCTCGCATTGGATTTCTCGCTTTTGTTTATTCTCAACTTAGACATCCATACCGGGACAACATAGACAACAGATAATGGACTCCTCTTTAATGCATAAGCATTCAACAACAGTTAAAATTCTCATAAGAGATTGAGGATTAATTGTACAAACTGAAACTTCCACCATGAATCATGGCTTTAGTTAGCGGCCCAATGTTCTTCTCTAACAGTATGCATACTCAAACCATTTGATCATGAAAATCGCTCTTACTTCAGACAAGACGAACATGCATAGCAACTCACATGATATTCAACAAAGGTAAAAGAGTTGATGGCATCCCCAGAAACATGGTTACCGCTCAACAAGCAACTTATTAAGAAATAAGACACATAAGTACATATTCTTCACCACGATAGTTTTTAAGCTATTTGTCCCATGAGCTATATATTGCAAAGACAAAGAATAGAATTTTTAAAGGTAGCACTCAAGTAATTTACTTTGGAATGGCGGAGAAATACCATGTAGTAGGTAGGTATGGTGGACACAAATGGCATAGTTATTGGCTCAAGGATTTGGATGCACGAGAAGAATTCCTCTCAATACAAGGCTAGGCTAGCAAGGTTGTTTGAAGCAAACTCAAGTATAAAAGGTGCAGCAAAGCTCACATATGAACATATTGTAACTATTATAAGACTTTACATTGTCTCCTTGTTGTTCAAACACCTCAACCAGAAAATATCTAGACTCTAGAGATCACTCATGCAAACCAAATTTTAACAAGCTCTATGTAGTTATTCATTAATGGGTTCAAAGTACATGATGCAAGAGCTTAAACAAGATCTATATGAGCACAACAATTGCCAAGTATCAAATTATTCAAGACATTATACCATTTACCACATGCGGCATTTTCCGTTTCCAACCATATAACAATGAATGAAATAGTCCAACTTTCGCAATGAGCATTAAAGATAAAGCTAAGAACATATTTGTTCATACGAAACAGCGGAGCGTGTCTCTCTCCCAAACAAACAATGCTAGGATCCGATTTATTCAAACAAAACAAAAACAAAAACAAACAGATTCTCCAAGTAAAGCACATAAGATGTGACGGAATAAAAATATAGTTTCACTAGAGGAACCTGATAAGTTGTCGATGAAGAAGGGATGCCTTGGGCATCCCCAAGCTTAGACGCTTGAGTCTTCTTAAAATATGCAGGGATGAACCACGGGGGCATCCCCAAGCTTTGACTTTTCACTCTTCTTGATCATATTGTATCATCCTCCTCTCTTGACCCTTGAAAACTTCCTCCACACCAAACTCAAAACAAACTCATTAGAGGGTCAGTGCATAATTCATATATTCAGAGGTGACATAATCATTCTTAACACTTCTGGACATTGCACAAAGCTACTGAAAGTTAATGGAACAAAGAACTCCATCAAACATAGCAAAACAGGCAATGCGAAATAAAAGGCAGAATTTGTCAAAACAGAACAGTTCGTAAAGACGAATTTTAAAGAGCCACCAGACTTGCTCAGATGAAAATGCCTAAATTGAATGAAAGTTGTGTACATATCTGAGGATCACGCACGTAAATTGGCAGATTTTTTTAATTTTTCTAGAGAGACTACTGCTCAAATTCGTGACAGCAAGAAATCTGTTCCTGCGCAGTAATCCAAATCTAGTATTGGCTTTACTATCAAAGACTTTACTTGGAACAACAATGCAACAAAATAAAGATAAGGAGAGGTTGCTACAGTAGTAAAAACTTCCAAGACTCAAATATAAAACAAAGGTGCAGAAGTAAAATAATGGGTTGTCTCCCATAAGCGCTTTTCTTTAACGCCTTTCAGCTAGGCGCAGAAAGTGTGTATCAAGTATTATCAAGAGATGAAGCATAAACATAGGTGTTGGGAGTTTTCTCAACTATGCATTTTATCTTATCTATGTGAGTTTCAGAGGCTCCCTTTCCATTATTCTTAGGTTTGCTATCCTCGTCAAACAAATTTTCAGGGACAAGCCAACCATAGTTATTTTCTAGAGCGTCATTCATTCCTAGGAGCTTACAAGGTATTGTTGTCTTAATCTCCCCACCATCATTAATATTATTAGTGTACCTTACTCTCTCCATGTCCATCTTTTCAAGGATACTAGCAAAATTGGTATAAGAGCCAAGCATCTTATATTTAATAAAGACCTTTCTAGCCTCTCTTGCTACACCACCAAATTCTTTAAGAAGGGTTTCTAAAACAAAATCTTTCTTTTCCCCTTCCTCCATATCACCGAGTGTGAGAAACATGTGTTGGATTATAGGATTGAGATTAACAAATTTAGTTTCCAACATGCGAACTAAAGAAGCAGCAGCAATTTCATAAGTAGGAGCAAGTTCTACCAAGTGTCTATCTTCAAAATCTTCAGCGGTACTAACATGAGTGAAAAATTCTTCTATATTATCTCTCCCAATTATAGACCCTCGTCCTACCGGTATGTCTTTCAAAGTGAACTTAGGAGGAAACATGATGAAATAAACTAAAGGTAAATAAAGTAAATGCAAGTAACTAATTTTTTTGTGTTTTCGATGTAGAGAATAAGACAGTAAATAAAGTAAAGCTAGCAACTAATTTTTTTGTGTTTTTTGATATAAGAGCAAACAAAGCAGTAAATAAAATAAAGCAAGACAAAAACAAAGTAAAGAGATTGGATGTGGGAGACTCCCCTTGCAGCGTGTCTTGATCTCCCCGGCAATGGCGCCAGAAAAAATGCTTGATGGCGTGTAAGACACACGTCCATTGGGAACCCCAAGAGGAAGGTGTGATGCGTACAGCAGCAAGTTTTCCCTCAGAAAGAAACCAAGGTTTATCGAACCAGTAGGAGTCAAGAAGCACGTTGAAGGTTGATGGCGGCGCAGTGTAGTGCGGCGCAACACCAGGGATTCCGGCGCCAACGTGGAACCTGCACAACACAATCACAGAACTTTGCCCCAACGTAACCGTGAGGTTGTCAATCTCACCGGCTTGCTGTAAACAAAGGATTAGATGTATAGTGTGGATGATGATGGTTGTTTGCGAAGAACAGTAAAGAACAATTGCAGTAGATTGTATTTCAGATCTAAAGAATAGGACCGGGGTCCACAGTTCACTAGTGGTGTCTCTCCCATAAGATAGCGGATGTTGGGTGAACAAATTACGAGTTGGGCAATTGACAAATAAAGAAGGCATAACAATGCACATACATATATCATGATGAGTACTATGAGATTTAATCGGGGCATTACGACAAAGTACATAGACCGCTATCCAAGCATGCATCTATGCCTAAAAAGTCCACTTTCGGGTTATCATCCGAACCCCTTCCGGTATTAAGTTGTAAACAACGGACAATTGCATTAAGTATGGTGCGTAATGTAATCAACACAAATATCCTTAGACAAAGCATCGATGTTTTATCCCTAGTGGCAACGAGCACATCCACAACCTTAGAACTTTCCGTCACTTGTCCCGGATTTAATGGAGGCATGAACCCACTATCGAGCATAAATACTCCCTCTTGGAGTCACAAGTATCAACTTGGCCGAGCCTCTACTAGCAACGGAGAGCATGCAAGAACATAAATAACATATATGATAGATTGATAATCAACTTGACATAGTATTCAATATTCATCGGATCCCAACAAACACAACATGAAGGATTACGGATAGATGATCTTGATCATGATAGGCAGCTCACAAGATCTAACATGATAGCACAATGAGGAGAAGACAACCATCTAGCTACTGCTATGGACCCATAGTCCAGGGGTGAACTACTCACACATCGATCCGGAGGCGATCATGGCGATGAAGAGACCTCCGGGAGATGATTCCCCTCTCCGGCAGGGTGCCGGAGGCGATCTCCTGAATCCCCCGAGATGGGATTGGCGGCGGCGGCGTCTCTGGAAGGTTTTCCTTATCGTGGCTCCCGGTACTGGGGGTTTCGCGACGAAGGCTTTAAGTAGGCTGAAGGGCAGGTCAAGGGGCGTCACGAGGGGCCCACACAACAGGCCGGCGCGGCCAGGGCTTGGGCCGCACCGCCTTGTTGTGTCGCCACCTCATGGCCCCACTTCGTTTCCTCTTCGGACTTCTGGAAGCTTCGTGCAAAAATAGGACCCTGGGCATTGATTTCGTCCAATTCCGAGAATATTTCCTTACTAGGATTTACGAAACCAAAAACAGCGAGAAAACAAGACTGGCTCTTCGGCATCTCGTCAATAGGTTAGTGCCGGAAAATGCATAATAATGACATATAATGTGTATAAAACATGTGAGTATCATCATAAAAGTAGCATGGAACATAAGAAATAATAGATACGTTTGGGACATATCAGCGGCTACGGAACTCTTCGTGGAATATCATCGGGTTATTTAGGGTTTTCGCATCTGGAGGATTATATAGGCGAAAGGGAGGCGTCAGAGGGGTCCCGAGGGGCAACCCCATAGCTGGGCGCGCCCCCCCCTCTTGGCCGTGCCGCCAGGTGGTGTGGGGCCCCCTTGGCCCCTCTCCGTCTCTCCTTCGGTGTTCTGGGTCCGTCTCGGTAAAATAGGAGGTTTGGCTTTTGTTTCGTCCAATTCGAGAATATTTCCTGTGTAGGATTTCTGAAACCAAAAACAGCGAGAAAACGAGAGCCGACACCTCGGCATCTTGTTAATAGGTTAGTCCCGGAAAATGCATAAAATCATTATAAAGTGTGAGCAAAACATGTAGGTATTGTCATAAAACTAGCATGGAACATCAGAAATTATAGATACGTTGGAGACGTATCAAGCATCCCCAAGCTTAGTTCCTACTCGCCCTCGAGTAGGTAAACGATAACAAGGATAATTTCTGAAGTGACATGCTACTATCATAATCTTGATCAATACTATTGTAAAGCATATCAAATGAATGAAGTGATTCAAAGCAATGGTAAAGATAATGACTAAACAACTGAATCATATAGAAAAGACTTTTCATGAATAGTACTTTCAAGACAAGCATCAATAAATCTTGCATAAGAGTTAACTCATAAAGCAATAGATTCTTAGTCGAAGGTTTTGAAGCAACACAAAGGAAGATATAAGTTTCAGCAGTTGCTTTCAACTTCAACATGTATATCTCATGGATAATTGTCAACACAAAGTAATATGATGAGTGCAAATAAGCAAGTATGTAAGAATCAATGCACATAGTTGACACAAGTGTTTTCTTCTAAGATAGAAAGAAGTAGGTAAACTGACTCAACATAAAGTAAAAGAAAGGCCCTTCGCGAGAGGGAAGCGAGGATTACTTATGTGCTAGAGCTTTTTATTTTGAAAACATGGAAACAATTTTTTCAACGGTAGTAATAATTCATATGTGTTATGCATAAAACATCCTATAAGTTGCAAGCCTCATGCATCGAATACCAATAGTGCTCGCACCTTGTCCTAATTAGCCCGGATTTCCATGGATTATCATTGCATTACATATGTTTCAACCAAGTGTCACAAAGGGGTACCTCTATGTCACCTGTACAAAGGTCCAAGGAGATAAATCGCATTTGATTTCTCGATTTTGATAGATCTCAACTTGAGGACAGCCATACCGGGACAACATAGAAAACGAGATAATGGACTCCTCTTTAATGCTTAAGCATTCAACAACGGATAATATTCTCATAAGAGATTGAGGATTAATGTCCAAAGCTGAAACTTCCACCATGATACATGGCTTTGGTTGGCGGCCCAATGTTCTTCTCTAACAATATGCATACTCAAACCATTTAATCATGATAAATCACCCTTACTTCAGACAAGACGAACATGCATAGCAACTCACATGATATTCAACAAAGGTGTAGCAGTTGATGGCGTCCCCAGAAACATGGTTACCGCTCAACAAGCAACTTATAAGAAATAAGATAGATAAGCGACATATTCTTTACCACAATAGTTTTCAAGCTATTTTCCCATGAGCTATGTATTGCAAAGACAAGGAATGAAATTTTTAAAGGTAGCACGCAAGAAATTTACTTGGAATGGCAGAGAAATACCACTTAGTAGGTAGTTATGGTGGACACAATTGGCATAAGTTTGGGCTCAAGGTTTTGGATGCACGAGAAGCATTCCCTCTCAGTACAAGGCTTTGGCTAGCAAGGTTGTTTGAAGCAAACACAAGTATGAACCGGTACAGCAAAACTTACATAAGAACATATTGCAAGCATTATAAGACTCTACACTGTCTTCTTGTTGTTCAAACACTTTTACAAGAAAATATCTATACTTTAGAGAGACCAATCATGCAATCCAAATTTCAACAAGCTCTACAGTAATTCTCCACTAACAGGTTCAACACCACATGATGCAAGAGCATAAACATGATCTATTTGAGAACTCAAAACAATTGCCAAGTATCAAATTATTCAAGACCATATACCAATTACCACATGGAGCATTTTCTGTTTCCAACCAAATAGCAATGAATGAAGCGATTTTCAACCTTCGCCATGAACATTAAAAGTATAGCTAAGAACACTAGTGTTCATATGAAACAGCGGAGCGTGTCTTTCTCCCACACAAGGATTGCTAGGATCTGAATTTATTCAAACATAAACAAAAATAAAAACATACAGACGCTCCAAGTAAAGCACATAAGATGTGACAGGTGACCTGATAAGTTGTCGATGAAGAAGGGGATGCCTTGGGCATCCCCAAGCTTAGATGCTTGAGTCTTGTTGAAATATGCAGGGATGAACCACGGGGGCATCCCCAAGCTTAGACTTTTAACTCTTCTTGATCATATTATATCATCCTCCTCTCTTGATCCTTGAAAACTTCCTCCACACCAGACTCAAAACAATCTCATTAGAGGGTTAGTGCATAATCAAAAATTCACATGTTCAGAGAGGATACAATCATTCCCAACACTTCTGGACATTACCCAAGGCTACTGAAAGTTAATGGAGCAAAGAAATCCATTCAAACACAGTAAAGGAGGCAATGTGAAATAAAAGGCAGAATCTGTCAAAATAGAACAGTCCGTAAAGACGAATTTTTTCGAGGCACTTAACATGCTCAGATGAAGAATCTCAAATTGAATGAAAGTTGCGGACATATCTAAGGATTACTCATGAATTTTCGCAGATTTTTTAGAGTTTCCTACAAAGAGATCTACTCAAATTCGTGACAGCTAGAAATCTATTTCTGTGCAGAAATCCAAATCTAGTATCAACCTTACTATCAAAGACTTTACTTGGCACAACAATGCAATAAAATAAAGATAAAAGAGGTTGCTACAGTAGTAACAACTTCCAAGACACAACAAAACAGTAGCAAAATAAAAACATGTGTTATCTCCCAAGAAGTGCTTTCTTTATAGCCATTAAGATGGGCTCAGTAATTTTAATGATCCTCACATAAGGATGAGAGTTGAAGCAAAGAGAGCATCAAAAAACAAGTATGAAACAAATTTAAGCCTAACCCGCTTCCTATGCATAGTAATCTTGTACACAAAGAAATTCATGAAGATCAAAGTGACAAGCATTGGAAGATAAAACACGAGTAACTTCAAAATTTTCAGCATGTAGAGAGGTGTTTTAGTACCATGAAAATTTCTACAACCATATTTTCCTCTCTCATAATAATTTCCAATATCATCATGAACAAACTCAACAATATAACTATCACATAAAGCATTCTAATTCACATGCATAAAAGTATCATTACTCTCCACATAAGCATAATCAATTTTATTAGTAATAGTGGGAGTAAAACTATCACAACCATCATTGTAATCATCATAAATTGCAGGCATGGTGTAATCATAATAAACTTTATCCTCCATAGTAGGTGGCAACAAAATACCACTATCATTATAATCATCATAAATGGGAGGCAAAGTATCATCAAAGAAAAATTTCTCCTCAAAACTTGGGGGACTAAAAATATCACAACCAGCTTCCCCAAGCTTAAATTCTTCCATAGCATTAACAATAATAGTGTTCAAAGAGTTCATGCTAATAACATTGCTACAACTATTTTGCAAACAAAGTTCCATGGGTTTTTTAATTCTCTCTTCAAACACATCATGTCCTAATTCAATATAAAGTTCATAAAGATCTCTAATTTTGTTGTTGTTTTCCATTAAGCCTAACTAGTGAAAAAATAAAAACAAGAAACAAAAAGATATAATTGCAGGATCTAAAGGAAATAACTTCGAGCACTCACACACCGGCAACAGTGCTAGGAAATAGCTTAGTAGTCGGAGGATGTGAATACCTTTTACCTTACCTCCCCGGCAACGGCGCCGAGAAAATAGCTTGATGTCTACGCACGCTTCTATTCCTGTAGACAATGTTGGGCCTCCAAGAGCGAGAGGTTTGTAGAACAGCAGCAAGTTTCCCTTAAGTGAATCACCCAAGGTTTATCAAACTCAGGGAGGTAGAGGTCAAAGATATCCCTCTCAAGCAACCCTGCAATTAAGATACAAGAAGTCTCTTGTGTCCCAAACACACCTAATACACTTGTCAGATGTATAGGTGCACTAGTCCGGCGAAGAGATAGTGAAATACAAGTAATATGGATGATTGTAAGTAGTAGTAGCATGTAATAACCCATAACATAGGAACAACGAAGGGTAGATTTAGAAATGGGATGTGCATTTCATCGCAAAACGGGGGAAATTTTCGCGTCTTATTGCAACTAAACCTAAGAGGGATCGAGGTTCTCTCTCATTTTGCAATTAGGGTTAGGCAAGGTGAGTTAGTGAAATTTCGACATGATCTCTTTTGTATCTTGTTGATTTGGGAATTGATTTCATTTGACAAGTAATATTGCATTGAGAATATTAAACAATAAGCAATAATGAATATAGAAATTGAATTCACAATTTAAATACAACTTATGAATTCAAATGACTTTGAATTCAAATTGAATATTAAATACAACAATTATTCAGGAATATAAACATTACATAAACCAAAAGCTCATAAGAAAAATTTGAGCTTTATTGATATCACAACACAAATTACATTGTCTTTACAATATTCTTGATACAAGAATTAAAGAACAATAACAGAAATGAAAATAAGGATTACAATATTGATCCTAAACTAAAAACCTAGGCTAAATGACTTGAAGTATATCTTCATGGTCATATTCATCTTCAAAACCTGCAAAACAACACAATATGCACTATCCAGGGGTTAAGTGTTAGACAGAATTCAGTTTGGACATAAACAAGTGTCCTGCACACTTGTGCTTGTCCAAAACCTTGGACAGCACAGGATAAGAGCAACAGCAGACCAAACCTGAGCACCACAGGGCTCAAGTTTCAGCATATGAGAGCGCACAGCTCATGTGTGCTGAGCAAGCCACAGCAAGGCCATGCACAGGCCTAGTCACCAAAGCAAGCCAGGCCTATGTGGCATTGCAAGAACCAAAGCAGAGATGATATAAAAGGGCACAAACCCTAGAACCAGTGCACAGTCGACCAGATAAGGATTCACAAGGTAAGGTGAAGATAGAGCAGGCATAGTTCATCCAGTTCTTGCTCAAGAACAGCACCAACCAACACACAACCAATCAACCACCAGAAATCATGGTGACCTGAGAAGATCAACCAAGACCTGGAGGTGAAGGGCTGTGACACACAAACCACAAGTCTGCATCAACCTAATATTTCACTCTAGGAGCTGGAACAAGGTATACCTAGTTCCCGGAGAAGATCCAATGGATCTAATCCATAAATCATGCATGACATATGTCATGGGATTGATCAGATGCTCAATGGGTAAATCATCATTTGGTTTTCACCAAGGATTACTGTCAGTTAGAAGCCACTAAAACAGAAACCATCTAGATACAAATCATGTGCACAGAAGCTTGAGATCATGCACAGATGCACACACTAGCAAGATCTCATGCACAGACAGCACCAGTAGATGTATTGCAAGGATTAGCAGCTAACAAAGACTACACAGAAAATCCTAAGCATGCAACCATCAGGAAACCCTAGAATTCTTCACAGATAAGCATATTGGCATTCATATTTATTATGATCCCCAAATATGCAAGCAAACATGAGTAGCCAACAAGATCTAGCCAACCATGTGAGCAACCAGTCAGTAGCAAGGCTACTGAGATCACATCACACATAGAACCATCCAAAGCAAAGCCAAATAACAAAGCATCATTATCCAGAAAGGGATTCAGACTTCATTTGCTTGTCAAATAATCATGAAAAGCAAATTCATACATAGCAAGGCAATTAATCATCACTCCATAAGCAGTTCATCATTAATTAATTCATCCAAGCATGAATACATAACAAAGTCATGCTATTTATTGACAGTAGCACACTGTGAGGCAACACAAGCGCATGTCACTGCATCCTAGCTCCTGGATCAAGTCCAGAAAGCTAGGGAGTGCAGCAGCACACATACACATAAGCAATAGCATGCTTGAGCAGCAGCATCAGTAAGCAAATAATTCACTTAGCCACAAAATTCATCAGCAACCAAGCCACTGACATGTAATTTATCAAATGGATCAATTGAATCAAGTCAAGCCACACAGATAGGCTAGCCAACAGAAATAATTGATCCAATGGATCATTGGATTACACAGGAGGCACAGAAGCACCTCACAGGCATCACTGGCATTCACAAGTGTCACAGATGCATAGCAGTACACCTAGACAAGCAAGCATAAGATGCCAGTAAGCACAAGCAAGCTCATAAGCATGTACAACATGGCATAGCAAAATCATAGCATAATAGGAGCAGTAAGCAAGCAACACATGGCATGCACAGCAAGCAAAACACACTGGCCAGTAACCAAGACTTGGTGAATGGGCCAGAGCTTGCAGAGAAGAGAAGCATAGGAAGCATTCCGGCTGCGCGTTCGGTTAATTCGGTTAATTCGGTTCGGTAAATACGGTTTTTCGGTAAATACAGTTTTAATACTTCGGTAAATACGGTTTTATACACAAATACGGTTCGGTTTCGGTAATAACCATTTGATATCGGTTAGGTTTCGGTAATAACCATACTAACCAAAGTTGACGCGAATTTTTAAGTAACACATAACTTTTATGGTCATAAATTTGAGTTTTGTATTTAGTATAAGCAAACTACAAAAGTTGCTATCACAAACTCACAATTTAGAAATGAAATCCCACATATTACATGATACAGTAATGGTGGTATATCAAAAACTGAACACAGAGAGATGGTGAGGTTCAATCTTCTTTGTTCTTCACGATGCAGGTTCAGAATACAGAGGCTTAACTGCCCCAGCAACCATCCTGCGTCAAACCACACAAGGCACAGAGGCCAACTACAGAGACGATGCTGATTGCTTAGGACGTGACAGATCCGCGCTGGGTAGATCGTGCTGGTGGCAGACGTGAAGCAGTTCATCACCCGTGGGCGGAGCTGGTCGACTAGAAATTCGTGGCGGCAGATGCCGTGATCCACCAGTTTATTTATCCCGTCGTTCATCACCCGCGGTGTTAGCTAGATGTGGTCGCCGCCGGACTGCCGGAGGATAGCGCGCCGCGTCCCCATTGTGGAGTGGATGCGAGGGGCCGGAGGGTGGAGCCGAGAGCTGGGCATCGCCGGACGGCCGGAGGACCGCGCGCCGCCGGCAGGAGCTAGCTACAGCTAGGGTTCAGCGCCGCTCGCTGCTGCTTGCTGTGGCCTGGCGGCGTGACTGGGAGGATGCCTGTTCGACTAGTTGGGCCACTGGGCCTTTGGAGCGTGCTGCCGTGGGCTGACTTCGGTTAGTTTCGGTAAAAACCGTTGTTTTTCGGTTTTAAACCGAATTAACCGAGGGGTATCTGGTTAGCATTTCTGCTAACTGTAACCTTAACCATAAACCGAAAAAACCGGAATTTCAGGTGCAGTTAGGTTTTTTTGGGTTCGGTTTTCGGTTTCGGTTCGGTTATGTGCAGCCGGAGGAAGCATAGGCAGCAGCAGCAAGGCTCTGCATGATCATAAGATCATCAGGAGGCTATAGAGCAAGAGGTAAAAGAAGCACAGAAGCATGGGGAGGCGCACAGGCATGGAGGTGAGAAGGAGAGGGAGCAGAGGACCTTACCCGCGCCTGGTGGCAGAGGCTATGGCATGGCGAGGCAGTGCTCGCGCGGCCATAGCAGCTGCAAAGCCAGGGAAGACGCCAGCGTTACGCCGACGAACACCACCAGCAGCACAACACCAGAGGCGACGGCACAGGCGTTGTGAGCGCAGCACCCGCGCCAGGTCGGTCTCGGAGACGCGCACACGTCGACGGCGAGGACGCGAGCTCGCCGGAGCTAGTCAATCGCCAGAGGCGATTCACCACGAGATCCAGAGAGGAGGCGATCCGCCAGAGGAGGAAGCAATCGAAGGAACCACGCGGACAGATCGATAGATCGTCGCGCGGCGGTTCAGATCAGGTAGGTGGCGAGGTCAGGGGAGCACGGAGGCGGCCGGAGCACGGCGGCGGCCATGGCGGCGACGCCATCGCCACGCGCGTCGCCAGAAGGGTTAGGGTTAGGTCGAGTGAGAGAGACGAGTGAGTGAGTGAGGTGGGCCGCAGTGGCGCCACCAACCCGTTATGGGACAAGCCTTAGTGGGCTGTCCCAATGGGCCTAGTTTAGTGGGCTGGCCCAATAGGGACCAGGGGGTATTTTAGACTTTTCACATTTTGGAAAATAGCCAGAATTTCACCAAATTTTAGTAAATAAAATACACCTCTAAAAATCCATTAAAAATTGGATTTGTGAATGAAAAATTATTCTTAACAAGAATAAAATATGAAATAGAATTTAGGGAACAAATTCAAATTTGTGAATTTGATGAATTTAAAATAAAAACTTGGAATTTCAAACTATTATTTCCTTGTATTTAAAAATCAAGGAAAAATCTCAAATAAGTTCAAATACTTATTTTCAAACATTTCAAAATGAAATTCTATTATTCCAAGTCATTTCTATTTAAGAAAGATATTTTCCAAAGGAAAATACTCTATTCTTTTTATTCCAAAAATATAGAGGCAACTCTATTATTTCAAAATCATTTTGGAATGGATAATGAATCACAAAGGTAGAGAAGTATTACTTTGAATCATTTTACTTTATGAGAATTAAAAAGTGTTTTTACACATAAAAACAATTGCAAATTACTGCCAAAGGCATAAATCTTAATTCAACCTTAAATTGTAATAACTCATTGGGGTAAAGGGATTCCACATAAAATAATACATTCATGACTGCATTATTTGGATTTTATAACATTGTCCTTACCGGACAATGATGCTTCTTACAGAACCCGAGGTCCGGGTTCCATCCACTGCATTGAACTGCACTATCTCGCAGTCCACAGGCAAGTTAACCCTTGCTCATACCAACTTGAGTATTTTCTATTACTTTAATGCAAAGCTATATACTTATCATTCATGCATGGCAAATAAAATGTTACTTTTCCAACTATGAATATGACTATGTTGCTGGCAATGGAACCATGGTATGTGTTGATATGGTGGAGGTTCCATTGCATGGGTTATATTAACCTAGGAGTAATTACCAATGTCGTCTAGTGATTCTAGCGCCGTACATACCACGTTAACCATGAGATCTATAATGGCTCTAGGGAAGCCAGCCGTATCTTTTCCCTTCTGCACGCCAACGGACTGGTAGAGCTGCGAGGTGTTGGAGGCACTGCCGTAGGTTGGGATATCCTTTTAAATCCCCATCCGTGTGTGATGACGGGCTCTACGGTCTATGATGGATTGTCCAAAGTACACCGTGAGTAAAGCCGTATTATCGGAAGATGTCTACTGGGGGTGTGCGGTTGGACAAAAGGGTGGGTTTGCAGGGTCGCGGAGAAGGCGGTGTGGGCTTGGATTTTCATACCTGCCTCACACCAAAGGAAGTGTGAACGGGGGCAAGTCCTGTCGGATGGCAAAAAGGGTGGGATCTCTTATGGGAAAAGTAACGCACCTCTGCGAGTGTATCAAATTGTGGCTGTCACTCCTTGTTCCGGGAAGGGAACTACGAACGCGGCAGGAAAGGAATTCCACGAAGTTCTGGTCAACCTGTGAAGACTGACGGGCATAGTTTTCATAATAAAAGCAACCTTTTTGAAGAAATGATTTCAAAACATGCATTGACCTGCGATTTCCTGATCAATGATCGTAGCTAGTGCATCAAACACCTTTTACTCTTTTGAACTTGCTGAGTACCCCTGTACTCACTTTCTTTCGACACCCTTGCTAGACTGTGATACAGAAGTGGAGGCCATCGCCGATGGAGCTCCAGAAGGAAGCTATGAGCTGGTCTAAGAGGAACCTGATCTTACCGGAGGAGTTGAAGGAGTAGACTATGGGATAGTCTACGGACCCGATGACACGGAGGTGGAGGAGTAGTGATATACCCTAGCATCATAGAGCCGAGCAGCGTAGAACTTACTTAAATAAGTTGCTGAGCTCTCTTTCATCTATAGTTATGAGTTGTAATCGTACTTAAGTAGTATCTTAGGGTGTTCTCATAGGACCTGTGAGAATACCAACGTGTTAAGACAATGTTTGTAATAATATATGGAGTGTTATGACCTGCAATGATTCTGTTGTACCACTCTGAGGGATATGGCAATTGTGAAGAAGTCCCTTCACAAAGATCGTATCAACGATGTGTATACTACAACATGCAGTGGTATGCTGGGTCACCGCATAGCAATCTGAACATGCAGTGGTATACTACAACATTGCTACAACTATTTTGCAAACAAAGTTCCATGGGTTTTTTAATTCTCTCTTCAAACACATCATGTCCTAATTCAATATAAAGTTCATAAAGATCTCTAATTTTTTTGTTGTTTTCCATTAAGCCTAACTACTGAAAAAATAAAAACAAGAAACAAAAAGATATAATTGCAGGATCTAAAGGAAATAACTTCGAGCACTCACACACCGGCAACGATGCTAGGAAATAGCTTAGTACTCGGAGGATGTGAATACCTTTTACCTTACCTCCCGGCAACGGCGCCGGAAAATAGCTTGATGTCTACGCACGCTTCTATTCACTGTAGAAAATATTGGGCCTCCAAGAGCGAGAGGTTTGTAGAACAGACAGCAAGTTTCCCTTAAGTGAATCACCCAAGGTTTATCAAACTCGGGGAGGTAGAGGTCAAAGATATCCCTCTCAAGCAACCACCGCAATTAAGATACAAGAAGTCTCTTGTGTCCCCAACACACCTAATACACTTGTCAGATGTATAGGTGCACTAGTTCGGCGAAGAGATAGTGAAATACAAGTAATATGGATGATTGTAAGTAGTAGTAGCAATCTGAAATAAAGACGTCGGCAAGCGAACATGTAACAGAACTTGTTGGAAACGGTGTTTTAATGCTTAGAAACAAGGCCTAGGGATCATACTTTCACTAGTGGACACTCTCAACAATGATCACATAACAATTAAATAACTTCTCTTCACTTGTGCTACTCTGAATTACTCTCCTATTGGAATCACTAATCATCACGTAGCGGCTACAAAAGCTCCACTCAAAGTTCATCAAGTACTTGACAAACACCACTCATAGGGATATCCTCATCAAATCATAATCCAAGATAATACCATTGCAATTTAGACCGAGTACTAACATAGCATACACACTGTCAACAATAGCTATGAAAGGGGAAATAGATCACATCAATACTATCATAGTAATAGTTAACTCCATAATCCATAAGAGATTACAATCATAACCTACGCCAAGTACTACATGATGCACACGCTGTCAACATTACATCATGGAGGAGGATTAGACTACTTTAATAACATCACTAGAGTAACACATAGATTAATAGTGATACAAAGCTCATGATCACATAAAGATCACACCATGGGAGAGAGAGATGAACCACATAGCTACCGGTAGAGCCCTCAGCCTCGGGGAGAACTACTCCCTCCTCATCATGGGAGACGAGCAACGGCGATGAAGATGGCGGTGGTGTCGATGGAGATGACTCCGGGGGCAATTCCCGTCCGGCGGCGTGCGCGAACGGAGACTTCGTCCCCGAAACTTGTCTTCGCGATGGCGGCGGCTACGGAACTCTTCGTGGAATATCGTCGGGTTATTTAGGGTTTTCGCATCCGGAGGATTATATAGGCGAAAGGGCGGCGTCGGAGGGTCCCGAGGGCCCACCCCATAGCCGGGCGTGCCCCCCTCTTGGCCGCGCCGCCGGTGGTGTGGGGCCCCTTGGCCCCTCTCCGTCTCTCCTTCGGTGTTCCGGGTCCGTCTCGGTAAAATATGAGGTTTGGCTTTTGTTTCGTCCAATTCCGAGAATATTTCCTGTGTAGGATTTACGAAACCAAAAACAGCGAAACGAGGAACTGACACCTCGGCATCTTGTTAATAGGTTAGTCCCGGAAAATGCAGAAAATCATTATAAAGTGTGAGCCAAACATGTAGGTATTGTCATAAAACTAGCATGGAACATCAGAAATTATAGATACGTTGGAGACGTATCAGCCCGTTAACACGATAGTAGGCCCCACTTTTATTATTGGGCCGGCCCGCCAATCTGTTGGGCCAGCCCACTTGCTTTATGGTGGACCCCACTTAATAACTGGACCGGCCCGGTTACATGAAAGTGGGCCCACCTGCTTATTGGGCCGGCCCACTATCTTGTTGGGCCAGCACACTTGTTATATGTTGGACCCCACTTGTTTAATGGGCCGACCCAATAACAGGAAAGTGGGACCCACCTGTGTTTTTTGGGCCGGCCCACTAGCTTGTTGGGCCAGCCCACTTGATCTATGGTGGACCCCACTTACTAAATGGCCCGGCCCGATAGCAGGAAAGTGGGACCCACATGCTAATTGGGCCTGCCCACTAACTTCTTGGGCCGGCCCACTTGCTTTATGGTGGTCCCCACTTGTTAAATGGGCCGGCCCGATAACAGGAAAGTGGGCCCCACATGTCTAGTGGGCCGGCCCTTTTGCCTTTTGATCGGTCAAACGAGTGCATTTGGCCCGGCCCACATGCTTAGTGGGCCGGCCCATTTGAATTTTGACCAATCAACCTTAGAGGTTAGGCCTAGCCCACGTAACTAATGGACCAGCCCAGCTATATAGTTGACCGGTCAAACTAAGTCAGCTGGCCCGGCCCGCAAACTAAATGGGCCGGCCCGCTTAAGGCGTGGTGGGCCTCGTGTGGGCCTACCATCTACCACAGGGTTTCTGCCGGTTAACGCCGTTAACTGCCAGTTAACGGCGTCTGCCACGTGTTAGTTTGCATGACGTCAGCAGTCAACGGGCTCCCGAAAAACATCTGCAACGGTCTGATTTTCCGTGGCGGAAGGGCGCCCGAATGCGACGGACAGAAAAAAGCGTGATAGGACTTTGCCTGATGCAGTTTTGACCACAGAACCCATATCGTCGGGTTAGACCCAGAGGCGACGAAAAATGGGTCTTAGTGGACGATTTTGGGACATTGTGTATTTGAACTTTTCTTACAGTGTGAGCGGCTTGGGTTGTCCAATGGAACCAGACCATCTTCTATTTTTTTCTGCAGCCTTGACGTGTCGCCGGACCGAAACAACTATGTTGTGAAGCCGATCCCATCTTTTATCACGCAACATTGCGCATGTCCATGTTGATCCCATTGCCTTCAACAATGCGGTCATCTCTAGGAGGATAGCCCCAACTATTAAGATGTACTAGGAAGCCTTGGCGCGGCGGCACGCCGCGCCCGCTATCATACATGTTTCTATGATATTAATTGCTACTTTTTTTTGCAATATTATGCATTATAAAGTACAAATGAAATATTTCATATTTTGGCCTAACTATTTTTCATATATACTTGTTCCAATGAATATGCCACTAACCAGTCTCATGTAAAACGCACATAACTCGTACACAGCAAAAAAAAAAACACCTACTCTGCTATCAAACTCTTTCTTGACTTATTGAACACAACACTGTCATCATCGCCAATACACCCAAAGACAAAAAATTGAATAGGCAACAATGCGTCCTCTCAGTTATATATTCAGCCATCCTCTTGAACTTGTACCTCTTCCTCGTCGCCACCGGGGAAGTCCTAAGGAGGACATCGTAGTATCCTGTTAGTAACTCCTTGTTCATTCTTCAGCATATGAGTTATGATGCAGTTTCACGTATTCCGCTAAACATGGAAATTTTCATCTCATCAAGGCAATATTCCATGCCATCCATCCGTTCATTTTATTAGCCTGCTATACATGTTGAATGGTCTAAATCTCTTTGGGCATTTTTATTGGAATGAAAATATCTGAAAAGGAGGTGCAGATTGAGAGGGAAAAATTGGTGTGTTACCAAGAGAAATTGTTCCCCTTGTGAGTAGAGTGTCGCACATATATTAGATGTACTGAAAAATCTAAAAGCAGGAAACTGCGTACTGAATTAAGCAACCGGAATGAAATGCAAAATCTGCAAAATACTTATCAGCACTAACTGGAGATAAAAGATCCACAGGACGTCCTACAGTATACACATATATATGCATTAGAAATGAAAAAATATCACTTCCATGTCCTCCAAAATAGAAAGGTTGTATAGAACACAGACACACACATGTACTCACAAAATTGAAAGGTGGCCAGTAGTAAGTGCGTACCCTGACAAACATAAGATCGTGGTAATTTTCAGTTGAAACTATATATTTTTGTGGCTAGAGTCTTGATGAGTGCTAAAATGGGTTTGATCTAAGCTTGTTGTATTAATGTACAATATAACTACACTTGCATCAAACTTCTTCTCATCCTGAAGCAGTTTGTATGAATAAGCTCAGACAATGAGGAAATCTGGCTTATTTGACCTATAACTTCAAAACAATATGTTTCTTCTTATGACATGATGCATGGTTAGCTTAGTTGGCAATTCATAACTATGAAGCTCCTGAAAAAGGAAACTGGAGCATAAGAAATTATGGACTGTTTCTCTACTATCCAAATAAGTCCACACTTTCATGTTTTTCATGTGGCATTTAGGGAACTTGTCCTTTTTTTTAGCAACTGTGGTGTATCGGTTTCTCTGAATACCTGAATTTTAATGTACCTACCTTTCATGAATAATACTTTCCATATATAAATATATCGAGAAGCAACATAGAATAACAATAACAATAATCACCTGATAGAATGTTAGCACTATCAAACTGTGTTGAAGAACTTCAGGCAACAGCAGGCGACAAATACCAACCGGGCAACAGCGTAATCAAAACCAGACACTCCTGAAAATAAAAACGAAGTGAAAACATATACAGGACAACAGAACATGAAGCTACTCTTGAAGGCTAACATTCCAACATCAACGCAAATATTATGCTAATTAATGAAGGTTGTATTTAGTCTACAAATGTTGTATGGAGTATGGACCCTCACCCGTAGGTGGCATACCTGACAACTGGGCAACACTCATGCCTGCAAACAGTATTACAGTGCTGTCATCATAGGAGGATTAATGAAGAGCAACCGCATGAAAGGTCTTTGCATATTCTGGCCAATAAGTAACAATGGCACAATTGCCAATTGATTGCAGAAAGACAATGTCAGTGCATATGGATCTTCGGTAGGAGGTGAGAATAATCATTCATGGTTCTTCAAGAGATGAGACATAGTACATTTATGCCAGCAGCTGATTTCAGCTATTTCAGAATACATGCATTTTTTCAGAGAATCTATGTATTTCGCACCTTTATTTGCTAAAGCAATGGCCATAAACATGAAATTTTCCACACTATTCTTACATCATCACATAGCATATAAGATACGTGATGTAATTTGATTGACCCTTCCAATGGTACAGTATGCTAAAAGAATAGTGATGTGTATCATTAATAATCTCCTTCAGTTATTGTGCAAAAAGTACTAAACCAGTAGTTCACTTACTAATTGCCAGACCAAAGTAATTATGTCATTTTTCTTTTGAACAAATAATCATTTTTTTTTAACTACAGGCTTGAAAGAAAAGAGTTGTTAGCCCATTTATCCACACGAAGTAGAATAGGTGAATACGCAAACTGTTTAGTTTTCAGATGCTGGATGGACTTAATATGTATTGATGTGCCACTTCATCATCCTTACTTGAAAATGATGTAGTACCTCAATAAATCTTATCAATTGAGAACTAAACAAAAACAGATCTCGAAGACCTACATACATATTCTCTAAAGCCTGAACATTGTGCAGGTGCAAATGCCCTGCATGCAAATTATATGGCCTAGCGAGGAACTGTGATTAGCTAAGCAAGCACAACACGACTGGACCAAGGAAATGAACCAAGGTTCTCTGTAAAGAATATACTACCGCTTGACCTACTAATTTTGAAATGTATTGGCCAAGAATTTGTCAACAATTAGAAGACATTGAAAGAAAAGAATGGCATACTGAAGGAATTCAGAGAGCAAGATGAAATATTCAAATTGTTAAATAAGCAAAAATGGCCAATTGCCTCGATTAAGAAAGACATGGTCCAATAGTCAGTTTCTGGACCATGCAAATACTACCAATTCAATCAATACCCTGTATTTCAATCACAGAAATCGTGGCCAATGTAGAGATAATAGGAGGACTTTGCCTCACTTGTGGTCGGTGGAAACAACATACCAAGCGATTGGGATGGCATACTGCTCCAATATGCACAACCTCCTGTCGTGTGGCGTCCAAGAAGAACCGGACCTTGAGCAGCAGAGGTTACTCCGTCCTGATCGACGGTTGGCCGTGCTCCAGGATTTCCGTGTGGTGTAGTAGGTCGTGTGGACCTACAGTTTGGGGAAAGGACCAGGCGGAGCTGTCAGGGTTGTCTCTTGGAAATCGATTTGCCCTCTCCTCCTGCTTTTTCCTGCTTTTCTGCAAAGAATCAATTTTGATTTAATTGGGGGAGAAGAGGATTCGGATTAGGTGTTGGGGCAGAGGGCCATACCTCTGGAGACTGGCGCCGGGCGGATTGGATGCGTTCGTCCTCGAGGGATTGCTAGGGCTCGAGGATGGCGCATCGGTTTATGCGGCGAGGGAGTGGACCGGGGAAAGTAAGGCGGAGCTGCGTCGTCGAGGGATTGCTGCGCCGGGGAGCGACGTGGCAGCGCTGTAAGTAGAAAGTCGGCGCAACACCTTGAACGCATCGGCGACCACCGTGCCCCTGTCCTGCCCAGTGCCGCCGCCCGTCAAGACCGTGGCCCGCAAAGCCACGGTGCTGCAGCAGCACTGCTACAATCCACCAGAAATGCGGCGCCTGCGCCTACCGCACCGGCGACTGAGCCGGACGCCGGGCTCGAGGTCGACCTCGCCGTGTTGACCGCTGTGGAGCGGCTGCATACATGCGTGTTCAAGACGGAGCCCCCAAGCCCTGGCCACCCAGCGATGGAAATGGAGGACGTTCGGCGCCGCCTTAGTGCCGTCAGACGGCGCGAGAATCGCCGGTTCTCGACGCGGCCAACCTGGCCGAGCCGTCAAGCTCAAAACCGCCCATACTGCCGGCCTGCCGCATCCCTCCTTCGTCCATGAATACTGATGTCACGCCCATAAAATTCCAAGCCGCTGACCGCCTGAGCTGGTGAGGATCTGAGCCGAGGCCAACGGCATCTAGCAAGACAATCTCCTTTAAGCAACGAAAAATAGCAACAAAGAAAAAACCAAGCGCAAAAGGCAAAGAATGGAGAGAAGATCGCTATGGAAGAAAATAAGTAGGGAAAATTGGCCAGGAACTCCAGGAGGAGGGCAAATCAGCACCGAACAGAATCTGCAGTTGTGGGGATGGAGGAGATTGGGGACGGGTGATCCAATCGGAGTTCTCTAGATGAGACAACAAAATCGCACTAAACTGGCAGAGATGAGCCACGTGTTCTCTGAGATATGCCCACGTCTATTCCTCTCTAGAATCCACGTCCACCGTAATACCAAAGAATCGGAGGAAATAGGAAGAGAGATAGGAAGAAAGTGCATTCACCGGATGCGGCCGGTAACCCTGAATAAAAGTGCAAGAAAAAAAATTCCCTGTAGATGTGTGCATTTAACATAACTAAATTGGGGTCTACAGTACAAATTGCTTACTTGGTCTCACTAACAAAACGCTAAGTTGTACATCTTTTATATAGGGTATAATGTGACAATAGCATCACCTCTATCCAACTCATTTTTTTGAATGCTTGATCGAAATAGGAAGAAAGTGGTGATGGTCGCAACTGATGAGATGGCACGGATAAAGCATCCATACCATGTGAAGACCACCACTGCCTTGGTGTATAGGAAATCATGTACTAGGGAGAGCTGCATCTCAATCACATCGTATATACGACCCTTGCCATGAAATAGCTCTATGGCTTTACTCTGGAATGGGGATGGCCAAAACTTATAATCCACGAATTGAGCCATGCAAATGGGGAGCAGGTCATGAGCTCCCTGTAGAGCCTCTTCAGGACCCAACTGCTGCTCAAGCGGACAGTAAGGCTCATATGCTCGTTCAATCTCCCTCAACTTCCTGCCGTCGAGAAATATACTCATATTTCCCATGCTGGACGACTTGAGCGCCCATATCCTCTCCCCATACTTGAGGACACCAGTGACAAATATTAGTGCGGCAGGAGTGAACAAGGTCCATCTTCCGGCAATATACTTGTAGAGGACATAAGGGCATCTCCAACGGGGAGACCCATCCCGCGCCCGCGCGTCCGGATGGCCCAGACGGACAAAAACCCGGCCCAGCGCGCGGACCCATCTCTAAAACGGATGGCGCGGCGTCCGGAACGACGCAAACCCGGCCCAAATCTGGGCCGGGTTTGCGTGGCCGCGGACGCGAAAGGCTGGTCGCTCGCGTCCGCCCCTTGTCCGCCCCTGGCCCGCGTGTCATAGACATAAACATTTGTTTTCATTTAAAAGAACCTATTACAAATTTTTTTTAACTACTACTTCTATCCTACTACGTACGGGGCCGGCGGCTCCTCGCCGGCTCGCCGTCGGGGCCGTGGATTTCACTCGACGCGGGCGGCCTGTACGCGTGAGGATTCCACTCCAGCTTACGAGCTGGGTGATGCAGCGGCGGCACGAGCGCGGCGGCGGCGGAGGCTTTCATCCTCCTCCTTCCGTCCGCGCGTCTCGGGCGCGCTCGCGCTCCGCCTCCTGCTGCGGCACCATCCGCTTCCCGCATAGCTCCAGCTCCTGCAGAGCCGCGCGTTCCACAGCGGTGCGCGCCTCCAGGCGGACGCGACCGGCGGCCTGGGCTTCGTGGTTCCCCAGGCGCCGGCGCATGCGCTCTTGCCGGCCGCGCTCCGCCGACGCAGCAGCCTCCCGGGTGCGCCGCTCGGGCGAGGGCATCTGGATGAGGTGACGGGCTGCTCGCATAGCGAGCAGCTGGTTCTTCTGCCCGAGGAGGTCGCCTAATCGGCGGCGGCCGGCCCGGCAGGTGGCCTCGTGCTCCTTCGTCACGCGTGTGAGGTCGGCGAGATGTTCCTCGATGGCGGCGTTGATGTTCGCCAGCGCGAGGTCCTCCTCGTCGACGGACTCCTCCGCGGCGGCCGCCCCCTCCTCCGCGGCCTCGTACCAGCCCTCCGCGGTCTCGTGCCATCCGTCCGCGGCCGCCTCCACCATCTCCGCATCCCCTTCCTTCTTCGCCGCCGCCTCCGCCGCGACGCGGAGCGCCTCGTCGTCGGGGACCCACCGCGAGTCCGCGCGCTCCTCCTCCTCCGTCCGCGGGAACCTGGCCCGAGCGGCGAGGGAGATCTTGGCCCACGTGGCCTGCAGGGTGCGCGGCATGGCGCCGGAGAAGGTGAAGGGGGAGAGAACGGTGATGCGGTCTGTGTGAGACCGCCGCCGTCTTTTATAGACGGCGGTCTGGCGGGAAACTTGGGAGCGAGCGCGCGCCAATGGCGTTTTCGCGCGCGGAACCTTAGTGCGCGCGGGATCTTTCCCGCGCGTTCCACCGCCCACCATGGTTGTCCCGTCGAGGCCTGCCATGGCGCAGCGCCGCGCAACGAAGACGAACCACGTGGCGTCTCTTTGGGTCGCCGCGTTGGGCGCCGCGTGCGACCCAAACGAACACGCGGACGCGGGGCGCTGTCCGCGTGTCCGGGCGGCCACGCAAACGGCCCAAAACGGACGGTCCAGCGCGTCTGTTTGGGTCGGCCGGTTGGAGTTGCCCTAAGCTACTCCCAATGCCTGCACGGCAAAAGTGAGCAGGTGGCGTGGCCAGAGCTGGTTGTCTTCTATGGAGTAGGCGGTGATGGTGTCCTGGCCACCAAGATGCACCAGCAGGAAAGGCGCCCAGAACGCCATGAGTTGTTGCTTCTCGTGGGACCAGTTGCTAAATGACATGTGGCCGAGGATGTATACCGCTATGAAATCAGCCAGGAGGTATGCTAGCCATAGGAGGGTCCTTGGAATGACAGAGATATTCCGCCGACGCATCCCTGCGAACATGAGCAGGAACACTTGCAACACGAAGCTGACAAGCACCATAATTTGGACCTCTAAATTATTCCACAAGCGCACCACTCCAGCCATCAGTAACCACTGAAATTCAAATGAGGATTAACAATTTAGCATATAAGAAACAAATTAGTCAAAGTAAACAAGCAAATAGAAAATTGTGTTAAAAGAATAGAATCAATCTCGTAATGCTACAATCAGTATGAAGTACCTCAGAGAAAATCAAATTAAATATGTTGAATATAATGAAGTATAAGGTTTAAAATAGCGTGCTAAATGAAATAGCGTCAGCCTCTTTCAAATGCTATGGACGCTATATCGTGCTATATTTCAAATAGCGTTTTGAAAAAAAAATCAAATATAGCTTAAAAATAAAGGATTTCACTAAAAAGGTTGGATATTTAATCCAAAAATGACTGAATATACATACATAATCACATACAACAAATAGATCTTCAATTTTTCTGTAGGCTAACATCAACATTCTACAAGGCAACAACATAGTATAAATTATTTATTAAGAATTATCAGCATTATTGATATTATGTTCTAATCTAGAAGATGAACCAACAGATTGTAGTTCATCAACACAAAAAAAATGAAAGCAACTTAGTTTGAAAAAATAGCGCGCTAACGATTGTTGGAGATATGCCCAAGAGGCAATAATAAAATGGTTATTATAATATATCTGTGTGTTTATGATAATGTTTACATACCATGCTATAATTGTATTAACCGAAACATTGATACATGTGTGTTATGTGAACAACAAGGAGTCCCTAGTAAGCCTCTTGTATAACTAGCTTGTTGATTAATAGATGATCATAGTTTCATGATCATGAACATTGGATGTTATTAATAACAAGGTTATGTCATTATGTGAATGATGTAATGGACACACCCAATTAAGCGTAGCATAAGATCACGTCATTAAGTTCATTTGCTATAAGCTTTCGATACATAGTTACCTAGTCCTTTCGACCATGAGAACATGTAAATCACTTATGTCGGAAGGGTACTTTGATTACATCAAACGCCACTGCGTAAATGGGTGGTTATAAAGGTGGGATTAGGTATTCGGAAAGTATGAGTTGAGGCATATGGATCAACAGTGGGATTTGTCCATCCCGATGACGGATAGATATATTCTAGGCCCTCTCGGTGGAATGTCGTCTAATTAGCTTGCAAGCATATGAATGGTTCATAAGAGACCACATACCACGGTACGAGTAAAAAGTACTTGTCGGAGACGAGGTTGAATGAGGTATAGAGATACCGATGATCAAACCTCGGACAAGTAAAATACCGCGTGACAAAGGAAATCGGTATCGTATGTAAATGGTTCATTCGATCACTAAGTCATCGTTGAATATGTGGGAGCCATTATGGATCTCCGGATCCCGCTATTGGTTATTGGTCGGAGAGAAGTCTCAACCATGTCTGCATAGTTCGCGAACCGTAGGGTGACACACTTAAGGTTTGATGTCGTTTAAGTAGATATGGAATATGGAATGGAGTTCGAAGTTTTGTTCGGAGTCTCGGATGGGATCCAGGACATCACGAGGAGTTCCGGAATGGTCCGGAGAATAAGATTCATATATACGAAGTTATTTTACAAGTTTGAAAATGATCCGGTGTATTTATGGAAGGTTCTACAAAAGTTCGGAAGAAATCACTATGGAAGGCGGACTCCCGGAGGGACTCCACTAGCATGGCCGGCCAACGCTAAGGGGAGGAGTCCGAGGTGGACTCCACCTAAAGGTGGCCGGCCACCCCCCCTCAAGGAAAGGTGGGAGTCCCACCTTGAGTAGGACTTCCCCCTTGAGTAGGTGATACGTCTCCAACGTATCGATAATTTCTTGTGTTCCATGCCACATTATTGATGTTATCTACATGTTATATGCACACTTTATGTCATATTCGTGCATTTTCTGGAACTAACCTATTAACAAGATGCCGAAGTGCCGGTTCTGTTTTCTGCTGTTTTTGGTTTCGAAATCCTAGTAACGAAATATTCTCGGAATCGGACGAAATCAACGCCCGAGGTTCCTATTTTACCGGAAGCATCCAGAACACACGAGAACCGCCGAGAAGGGGGCAGGGCCACCACACCACACCCCGGCGCGGCCAAGGGGGGCGCGCCCCTAGGGTGTGGGCCCCCGTGAAGCCCTCATGCGCCGCCTCTCCGCCTATATAAAGCCCCCGACCTAAAAACCTCGGGCGTTCGACGAAAACCACAAAAACCTTCCGAGCCGCCGCCATCGCGAAGCCAAGATCCGGGGGACAGAGTCTCTGTTCCGGCACCCTGCCGGAGCGGGGAAGTGCCCCGGAAGGCTTCTCCATCGACACCGCTGCCATCTCCACCGCCATCTTCATCACCGCTGCTGCTCCCATGAGGAGGGAGTAGTTCTCCATCGAGGCTCGGGGCTGTACCGGTAGCTATGTGGTTAATCTCTCTACTATGTGCTTCAATACAATGATCTCATGAGCTGCTTTACATGATTGAGATTCATATGAGTTTTGTATCACAATTCATCTATGTGCTACTCTAGTGATGTTATTAAAGTAGTTCTATTCCTCCTGCACGTGTGTAAAGGTGATTAGTGTGTGCACCGTGTGGTTCTTGTCGTAGGCTATGATCATGATCTCTTGTAGATTGTGGAGTTAATTATCATTATGATGGTATTGATGTGATCTATTCCTCCTACATATGCATGAAGGTTACAAGTGTGCATGCTATGCTAGTACTTGGTTTAGTCTGTTGATCTATCTTACACTAAAGGTTACTAAAATATGAGCATTATTGTGGAGCTTGTTAACTCCGGCATTGAGGGTTCGTGTAATCCTACGCAATGTGTTCATCATCCAACAAAAGTGTAGAGTATGCATTTATCTATTCTGTTATGTGATCAATGTTGAGAGTGTCCACTAGTGAAAGTGTAATCCCTAGGCCTTGTTCCTAAATACTGCTGAGTTACTACTGCTTGTTTACTCGTTTTACTTGCGTTACTACTGCTGCAATACTACCACCATCAACTACACGCCCGGCAAGCTATTTTCTGGCACCGTTGCTACTACTTATTCATACCACCTGTATTTCACTATCTCTTCGCCGAACTAGTGCACCTATTAGGTGTGTTGGGGACACAAGAGACTTCTTGCTTTGTGGTTGCAGGGTTGCATGAGAGGGATATCTTTGACCTCTTCCTCCCCGAGTTCGATAAACCTTGGGTGATCCACTTAAGGGAAAACTTGCTCAGCTGTTCTACAAACCTCTCGCTCTTGGGGGCCCAACACCTGTCTACAGGAAAGGAGGGGGAACGTAGACATCAAGCTATTTTCCGGCGCCGTTGCCGGGAGGAAAGGTAAAGGCTCTCATACTACGGTCCCGGGTAAAGTATTTTTCCGGCGCCGTTGTGTGTGTGCTCGAAGCTATTTCCTTTAGATCCTGCAATTGCATCTTGTTGTTTCTTGTTTACACTAGTTTGGCATAATGTACAAGAGTGAGCTTCTTATTCTATTTCTGATTTAAAACATGGATTGTTTGATGCGAAAATTAAAAAACCTATGAAATCTTCTTTGCATGCTGGTAGTAATATTAGTATGAACACTTTGAACACCATTGTTGATAATAATATAGAAAGTTCTAAGCTTGGGGAAGCTGGTTTTCATGATCTTTTTAGTCCCCCAAGCATTGAGGAGAAAATTTTCTTTGATGATACTTTGCCTCCTATTTCTGATGATTATAATGATAGTGGTCTTTTGATGCCACCTACTATGGAGAGTAAATTTTGTTGTGATTATACTATGCCTCCTACACTTGATGAGAATAATAATGATAGCTACTTTGTTGAATTTGCTCCCACTACAACTAATAAAATTGATTATGCCTATGTGGAGAGTAATAATTTTATGCATGAGACTCATGATAAGAATGCTTTATGTGATAGTTATATTGTTGAGTTTGCTCATGATGCTACTGAAAGTTATTATGAGAGAGGAAAATATGGTTGTAGAAATTTTCATGTTACTAAAACACCTCTCTATGTGCTGAAATTTTTGAAGCTACACTTGTTTTATCTTCCTATGCTTGTTACTTTGCTCTTCATGAACTTGTTTATTTACAAGATTCCTATGCATAGGAAGCATGTTAGACTTAAATGTGTTTTGAATTTGCCTCTTGATGCTCTCTTTTGCTTCAAATACTATCTCTTGCGAGTGCATCATTAAAACTGCTGAGCCCATCTTAATGGCTAAAAAGAAAGAACTTCTTGGGAGATAACCCATGTGTTTATTTTGCTACAGTACTTTGTTTTATATTTGTGTCTTGGAAGTTGTTTACTACTGTAGCAACCTCTCCTTATCTTAGTTTTGTGTTTTGTTGTGCCAAGTAAAGTCTTTGATAGTAAAGTAAGTACTAGATTTGGATTACTGCGCAGAAACAGATTTCTTTGCTGTCACGAATCTGGGTCTAATTCTCTGTAGGTAACTCAGAAAATTATGCCAATTTACGTGAGTGATCCTCAGATATGTACGCAACTTTCATTCAATTTGAGCATTTTCATTTGAGCAAGTCTGGTGGCCTAATAAAATCCATCTTTACGGACTGTTCTGTTTTGACAGATTCTGCCTTTTATTTCGCATTGCCTCTTTTGCTATGTTGGATGAATTTCTTTGATCCATTAATGTCCAGTAGCTTTATGCAATGTCCAGAAGTGTTAAGAATGATTGTGTCACCTCTGAACATGTTAATTTTTATTGTCCACTAACCCTCTAATGAGTTGTTTCGAGTTTGGTGTGGAGGAAGTTTTCAAGGGTCAAGAGAGGAGGATGATATACTATGATCAAGAAGAGTGAAAGCTCTAAGCTTGGGGATGCCCCGGTGGTTCATCCCTGCATATATCAAGAAGACTCAAGCGTCTAAGCTTGGGGATGCCCAAGGCATCCCCTTCTTCATCGATAAATTATCAGGTTCCTTCTCTTGAAACTATATTTT
>NC_061511.1:172644121-172689680 GCF_022539505.1 Lolium rigidum | reverse complement strand
GGTATTATATCTTTACAAATGTAAACTAGATTATTGACTCTAGTGCAAGTGGGAGACTGTTGGAGATATGCCCAAGAGGCAATAATAAAATGGTTATTATAATATATTTTTGTGTTTATGATAATGTTTACATACCATGCTATAATTGTATTAACCGAAACATTGATACATGTGTGTTATGTGAACAACAATGAGTCCCTAGTAAGACTCTTGTATAACTAGCTTGTTGATTAATAGATGATCATAGTTTCATGATCATGAACATTGGATGTTATTAATAACAAGGTTATGTCATTATGTGAATGATGTAATGGACACACCCAATTAAGCGTAGCATAAGATCACGTCATTAAGTTCATTTGCTATAAGCTTTCGATACATAGTTACCTAGTCCTTTCGACCATGAGATCATGTAAATCACTTATGCCGTAAGGGTACTTTGATTACATCAAACGCCACCGCGTAAATGGGTGGTTATAAAGGTGGGATTAGGTATTCGGAAAGTATGAGTTGAGGCATATGGATCAACAGTGGGATTTGTCCATCCCGATGACGGATAGATATACTCTGGGCCCTCTCGGTGGAATGTCGTCAAATTAGCTTGCAAGCATATGAATGGTTCATAAGAGACCACATACCACGGTACGAGTAAAAAGTACTTGTCGGAGACGAGGTTGAACGAGGTATAGAGATACCGATGATCAAACCTCAGACAAGTAAAATATCGCGTGACAAAGGGAATTGGTATCGTATGTAAATGGTTCATTCGATCACTAAGTCATCGTTGAATATGTGGGAGCCATTATGGATCTCCAGATCCCGCTATTTGTTATTGGTCGGAGAGAAGTCTCAACCATGTCTGCATAGTTCGCGAACCGTAGGGTGACACACTTAAGGTTTGATGTCGTTTAAGTAGATATGGAATATGGAATGGAGTTCGAAGTTTTGTTCGGAGTCTCGGATGGGATCCAGGACATCACGAGGAGTTCCGGAATGGTCCGGAGAATAAGATTCATATATAGGAAGTCATTTTACAAGTTTGAAAATGATCCGGTGTATTTATGGAAGGTTCTAGAAGGTTCTAGAAAAGTCCGGAAGAAATCACTATGGAAGGCGGAGTCCCGGAGGGACTCCACTAGCATGGCCGGCCAACGCTAAGGGGAGGAGTCCCAGGTGGACTCCACCTAAAGGTGGCCGGCCACCCCCCGTCAAGGAAAGGTGGGAGTCCCACCTTGAGTAGGACTTCCCCCTTGAGTAGGTTTCCAACCTATGGCAAGTTTTGTTGTTGGGGTCTTATTCGAAGACTTGGACTACAACTCTTGGGGGCCTCCACCTATATAATGAGGAGCCAAGGGGAGGGGCCGGCCACCGAAAGCCACATCTTGGCCGCAGCCCCAAGTGGCCGGCGCCCAAGCCCCCCTCTCCCCAAACCCTAGCCTCTCCTCCTCCACATAATACTTCCGCAGCGCATAGGCGAAGCCCTGCCGCAGTTCTCCACCACCACCGACACCACGCCGTCGTGCTGCCGGGATTCCGAGGAGGATCTACTACTTCCGCTGCCCGCTAGAACGGGGAGGAGGACGTCGTCTTCATCAACACCGTACGTGTGACCGAGTACGGAGGTGCTGCCCGATTGTGGCACCGTCAAGATCTTCTACGCGCTTTCGAAAGCGGCAAGTGATCGACTACAGCAACAACGAGATCTAATCTCGTAGGCTTTGGAAATCTTCGAGGGTTAGTCTCATAATCTTCTCGTTGCTCCCATCTTCTAGATTGCATCTTGGCTTGGTTTTGTTCTTGCGGTAGGAAATTTTTTGTTATCTATGCTACGAATCCCATCAACGATATGAAGTTTTAGCGCGATATAGCGTGCTATTTCACAAATAGCGTCATAGCGAGAAAAATTACTAAAATTTAGCATGGACCATCCAAATATGATATAGCGTGCTATTAGCGGATTGAACTGGTTCGATGCATGCAATCTTAAATGGTATCGGAACCAAGAGAACTTGAGTTAAAAAATGTTGCAGCAAACTTGGGTCTAAGTTCAGGACTGAGGAAGCGGCACCAGCGGAGGATGGTTGAAATGTAAGTGTATTGGCCTCATTTCTCCATCAACTTAGGCTTTGAGTGAACATGTTAGGTGCATGCAATTCTAGACAATATTATTACCTATATCAAGTTTGAACCTCTTTGCCGAGCGGATAGCGATTTGGGCACTGTTTCATCGCTCTTTTCCTCCAATCGTAAACAGACACCTAATCCTTTTTCCCTGTAGACGGCCATCGATTTCTCTAGGTGCAAGTTTGAACCTCTTTGCCGAGCGGATAGCGATTTGGGCACTGTTTCATCGCTCTTTTCCTCCAATCGTAAACAGACACCTAATCCTTTTTCCCTACTAGTACAAATGCTCGTGCGTTGCCACGGGTCACCAAATTTCATTTCTCAATGCACATATATAATTTTTAACTCATTATGAAAATTTAAAACAAATAAAAATATCATAATATACTACATCATGATAATACTGAATGCAATAACAAGACAACATTGTTATGTATCTGCATGGTTTCAAGTTCTAGGTCTTCTTATTACTGTTTCGGTCCACATCTATTTTCTAGACCATCATAACGAGACAGCGTGACACGGGTAACAAACATGTGAAAGACAAAAAATGCTAAAATATAAACATCAATCATCACTGAACACCAAAAAAAGATGACACATAACTTGGTCTCAAGACAAGTACAACGATATATTTAGACTAATAGTCGCCACATGGGAACATAAACTACTGCAACATAGGAAATCTACACCATAATTTTGAATACTGTACATAATTTACACACTCGTCAAATAATTATTTCAGTAAAACTATATAGGCTAGCCTTGCATATGCTCCAAGTCGATCTCATCGGATTGAAGGGAGTATATCAGAGGGTTCTCTACACAATATTTAGACATGATAACTAAGAAGTAAAATTGTACAAATCTGATTTACATATGTCATTCAGATTCTTGAAGGTCCGTTTCTTAATTTTCGAAATTATCAAATGTTCAAATCTGCTCCTAGAAAAAATAGATCCAGGTATGTTTGGTCCAATAATTTCAGAAATATGGAGCAATCATGAAATTGGGCCAAACAGGAACCACTGCGTATTAGAGAGGCACAAAAAAGAACTGTGGAATAAAAAATTACACCAATTTAAATCGAAGCAAGTATTGAGTAGTCAGTACAGCTTAGCCTAGCATAATGATCCAGAAAGGCAACAACATTTTGTAGTGGAGTTTGCTCAACTGTACCTCAGTACGTGATGGTGCATGGCAATTAACAAAACTCCAGATTGTTGATGAAGGCCGTGCACGGCACGCTGGAGCCGAAACTGCTGCTTCAACGCGTCCTCTATCATGCGAGAGATGAACTGAGACAAACTCCAAGACTCGTCCAGGGTGCCACCCCAGGTGCCGGCGGCCAGAAACCAGAAACGAGCTCTCTACGGCATCTCTGCACAGTATAGACGAAGAAGTGTTCGAGGTTCTTCTAAAAATAATTATTTAGAAAAGAAATTTTAACAATGAAGAAAATTTTACAACATCCTTGCAGCATGTACCCGGTCAATTCTGTTCATTGGCATATAGTACTGATCATAACAACTGAAGATCAGATCAATGTTTGTACTCTGAAGCAATGGACTGCTCTTAAATTCATGATTTGCAAGCTTTAGTATATTTGGAACTACTACTGCTTTCTGAAGGGGGGCATCTTGAAGACGGCCATCTTAAAACCATTTTAGAACACAAAATCAAAAAGATTATCTTCACGGTCGGAGCAAGGGGCGGAGACAGCGGCGGCGGAACCCTACATCCTCTCATTCGCGCGAACGGAAAATCAGGTCGGGCGACCGGCGACGGTAAGATTTCTGGTGGCTTCAGGTGGGCCATGAGTCGGGCGGCCCATGTTGATGCCTGGCCCAGGTGGGTGGGCGACGAAGGGACGACCAAACAGGGGGAGAAGGGGAACATGTTCGTTCTTTTTAATTTTACTAGTACAAATGCCCGTGCGTTGCCACGGGACGCAAATTTCATTTCTAATGGCACATATATAGGGATACATATTTTCTTACAGAATACACATTTATTATAGCAAATAACTTCAATGGAATCAACTTTGTTCACACTATGGTTCAACTCTAATCATCGACTCATTGTAGGCACACATGTTCACAAAAGATGCAAGAAACTTAAAATCCAGCGATAAAGCGAAAATACTGTTATATTTTTCGACCAAGTAGTCACATAAAAATCATTCCTTGCACAAATCTATCAATTAAAAAGCAACACTAACAACACGACTCCTCTTACTTCTATCACTGCGCGCGCCATGGAGGGTTCCGCTGCTGCTTCCAGAGTGGATGGTCGATCCCCTCACCACTTTGCCTGCAGATGGAGGAGGCAATCTTCGGGCCATGGCCCGAGTGGGTGTCGTTCTGGCCCGGGAACTCCTGCTCGGTGCCATCCCAGCCGCTGGCGCCGACCTGAGCATCCTCGAGTTCGGCGCAGAGGGATTGGAGTGCTGCCGTCCCACGGGTTCGTCGGCAACAAGGAGCGACGCCAGTCCGCCCACGCTCCTACAATAAGGAGCGCCGCTGCGACCACTGATGGGTACCCCTGCTCGGCATACTTCGTTGACGGTGAGGAATTCGAAATCCCCATTTGGATAGTTTCAGACATAAAATGTGTCCAAATATTGGGGAAATTGGGTCTATACCATTAAAAGATCCGCTCTTTTGGTTTATACCATCAAAAACTTCTTGTTTAGGTTTGTACCACCCAAAGACTGCAACGTTATTGGTTTCGGCCATTCCGTCTGCTTCCATTAGGGCATTTCCACCGGGGCGACGCATATCGGACGCCCAAAAGTGGTCGCGAGCGTCCGTTTGCGTCGCCCCGCGGACATACTTTATTCGCACGTCCGTTTTTTAGATTTGCAACATATTTAGAAAGCATGGAAAGTAGTACATTCAAACTATACAAAGTAGTTCTAGAAGCTTAGACTACGTTGCGTCCCTCCCTCGTCTGCTTCTCTGCCGTCTCCCGTGCGACTGCTAGGGCTCGGTGCGCCGCCGCGTCCTCTAGCAGGCACTACCGCAGCCTCGCGTTGGCGGCGTCGTCCTTGAGCGTCTCGAAGGACTCGACTAACGCTCTCTGCTCCACCGCCTTCTCCTCCGGGGTAGGCACATCAGGGTCATCGGAAGACCATGAGATGTCGGAGTCGGAGTCCTCTGCGGCTGTGACGGCCGCCACCCTGCGGCGTTCCATCTCAGCGTCGAACGCCGCGTGGGCCGCCCGCTCCTCCTCTGCTTCCTTCTTCGCTTCAGCCAGGGCCTTGGCATCCTTGACCGGGTCGAGGAGGTCGTCGGTGTTGTCGTCGTAGTCGAACTCCTCGGCGGAGCTCGAGGCCGGGGGAGGTGGAGTGGGAGGTGGAGGTGGAGGCATGGCAGCCTGGCCGCGGCCGACCCTGCTCATGGTGGCTCCGGTGGAGGCTGAGCGGCAGCAGCGCTACGGTGGAGGTTGTGCGGCCGCTAGGGTTTAGTGGGGAGGAGATGAGTGCTCGCGCCCCTGTTTATATAGGTCGGAGGCATTACTTCGTGCGCAGAGGTAGGCGACGGTCGCGCGCCACGCGAGGCATCACCATTTACGCGGCCGCAGACTGCCGAAGCGACGCCTCGGCGCCGCATACTGGTGCCGCTGAGAAGACGCATCGACGCTGGGTCACTGCTAGGCGGGCCCGACGAAACGTCCGCCCGACGCGAGCAGACACTTTGCGCGTTCGCGCAACGTCCGCCGCGACCCAGCCGAGGCGCATATTGCGTCGCCGCGGACGGCCCGGTCACTTTGCGTCGCCCCGCTGGAGGTGGTACCAAACGCATTTTTTGACCCGACGGACGCTAGCGGTCACTCGGCGTCCATTTGCGTCGCCCCGTTGGAGATGCCCTTAGAAAGATTTTTATTTTGGCCGGTTAATTAATTTAACTACTCCTGTGGCCAAAACCAATGAACTGAATGATTCCTTAGCTCTGTTCTTCACCGTGAACTGAACTCACGAGCAGAGTTCACAGGAGAAACCCCGACCACCCCATAGCCTTCCCGACGGTGACTACCACATCCCCGGAGCCCGGCGGAGGATCTCCTCGGTGGCATGCCTCCATCCGTACCGAATCGCGGTCACGGAGGCATGGAACTAAGCGGCCTGTCCAGCCGCCCGAAACCCTAGCTGGAGCGGCCTGCGAGCTCGCCGACGCGGGCGGCCGCCGCCGCCGCACTTCGCTCGGCCGAGCGCCTTTTCCGTCTGCGGCACAACCCCAAAGCCCGCGACGCCCGGCCTCACCGTGCTCGTCCCCGACGGCCCCCTGCCTATTCTTGCTGCTCGTTGGGATGGACCCTCGCTCAACCTGGGTAATGTTCTGTTACCTGTATAAATACTTGTGTTTGTGTATGAGCACAGGACCTACGATTTGTTGTGAGGAGTTCCTAATTTTTGTTCGTTGTTCCATGTGTTTCTATCTAGTGTAGGATTGAACCCAAAAAAAGCCGGTCGATTAGAGATTTTCATGATGAAAGGGTACCGTGGTCATCATTAACGAGACTTCGCAGAGTTGGTAAGAATCAAAAGGATTGCAACCTTTGGGTGGTACAAACCTAAACAAGAAGTTTTTGATGTTATAAACCTAAAGATAAAGATTGGATCTTTTAATGGTGCAGACCCAATTTCCCCCCAAATATTACTGAACTTTGAATGATCCTTTACATCTTCAGGTGCTTCTCTTGTATTTTTTCGGTTCTAAAGTGTTGCGCTAGCATGGTCATCAGAACATAGGTGCGATCTGAAAGAATAACAATCTTGTTTATATTTCATCATGGAAACTCTACATTCTGCAAATATAGCTCTGGATGCTATTTTTCTCCACTGGTCTTTTCTTATTTCTGAGGAACGATGAGAATATTTCCGTGGAAAATGTCTTCTTACAGCTACAACTTGAGGAGTTAGACATTAATATTAGCATGCTCTCCACACATTTGTTATTTTAAGCCCTAGGTGAAGGTCTGCATGAATATTGAGGAGCCTGATGAACATTGAGAAGAATTCACTTGGTTGTTTCCCAACAGGAGTCACACTCCTGTATAAAGGTTGATGCACCTTCCCGGTGTATTCTCGAAAACAAATCTGTCAGATACCCATGACCCAGTGACTAATTGAAGGCTTATTGGATTAGGATTAGTGCACTTACCAAATATTATGAACCTAGTACATCAATAGTAGTAAAACTCTTCTTTAGGAAATTTTGTAGCATCGCCCTTGACCCAGTATGGAATAGAACCATAATAGGCTAATAGCTCATGCAGCTTTGGAGTAGCTGGTGCCTTGACCGGTTTGGAGTCCTTCAAGCAGACCAAGCTTAGGAGTACTCCAAGCAGATGCAAATTTGGAGTAGCTGGTATCTTGAACCAAAACTGACAAAAGATGGCATTTATATTTCCTTTACCAGAGCAACACACAGGTAGTGACTTCAAATAAATAATAATATGTAGTGATGTTCAAATAAATAATATGTAATATGTACACTAAGAATCGTTTATTACACTTGGAGAATTATTTTACGTCCAGACCAGCATGTAATACATCAGAACAAAAACTCAATAGTCGAGAAGAAAAGTTTCTTTAAAATCATTTATCCTACTCTCCATCTGGTCCTTGCATAAGTGTGAAGATCATCCTTTCATCATGCACAAAATAGTCTCGTGGAAGTACATCACACCGACATGATTCCATTTATCTTCATATTACCTTGATTCCATTTATCTGCAAATTTGGAGTAGCTGGTATCTTGAACCAAAACTGACAAAAGATGGCATTTATATTTCCTTTACCAGAGCAACACACAGGTAGTGACTTCAAATAAATAATAATATGTAGTGATGTTCAAATAAATAATATGTAATATGTACACTAAGAATCGTTTATTACACTTGGAGAATTATTTTACGTCCAGACCAGCATGTAATACATCAGAACAAAAACTCAATAGTCGAGAAGAAAAGTTTTTTTAAAATCATTTATCCTACTCTCCATCTGGTCCTTGCATAAGTGTGAAGATCATCCTTTCATCATGCACAAAATAGTCTCGTGGAAGTACATCACATTGACTGCTGGCTAACACATACATGGAGGAGAGGCTATATATCTGCACATGCAACATAAATTACAAAGTTTTATTAGAAGTTCTTGAATAAATATGTTCTGCCTCTCACAAAAAGTTATACTGTGAGGAGAACCAAAATTTGATCAAGCTCTAAATACTACTTGGAAAAAGAAGGTTTTTGTTGGTGTGAACAATCCAAATGGTGGTGGAGCCTCAGAAATCTGTTGGTGTGAACAATCCAAATGGTAGTGGAGCCTCAGAAATCTGGAACCCCACCCTTTTGAAATAATACACCTCACCGACATGAAGCTCAGTGTTGCAACGTTCTGCTAGCTGCCAATACGTTATCGCCTCCATCTTGTCTCCCTGTCAAATTGCAAAAGATATACACTTATAGCCATTTTGCAAAAGATACCAATCTACATGTTGACCTCTTCTTTAGTACACCAATAATTATGCATGCAATACCAGTAAGTACCACACATTCCTGTTAAAATGGCACCTTTGCACTACTGGGTATGAAAGAATAGATGCATTTCTGTTAAACTTGTATGGGAACCTGGACATCACATAATTATGGGAACCTGGACTAAAATCATTTTATTCTGAAGCTTGGGCGCTGCTATACTGCCTTACTCATGCTCCTTATTTGCATCCTATTTTCAGGAATGTCTACTGGACTGCTTTATTTATATTATGAAATGCTCCTTACATCCTAACGAATTGAAAGAAACGCATGCAGGTAATGTATGCAGCAAGGAGCATTTACATAGCATTGCGAGAAGAAAGTTGTAGCTACTGGATACCAAGAATGCATTAGAGGACTCACATTTGTGTCAGCTAGGATGGCGTGGTAAATAAGATCTCCCATCCGAGTCACTTTAATTCGCGCGGTCACAATTTTCGCGATCGTCACCCAACCATGACCGTACGTGTGCATGTCTTCAACAAATCGGAAACTAACATGCCTAAGAAATGAGAAGAACACATGTATCGAGTCAAACTAACAAATGAAATCTTTGATGCAGTATTATAGTGTAGAAAGAAGAAGTTACAAGTGAGGATTCCAGGCGAAGCGAGAGTACGGCCTTGGTGGCATTATTCTCTTCGAGCAGGCGCGTCCGAAGCTAAGTTGTACTGTCATGGTTAGTTCGTAAGGTTGAAGATTGGTTGCATCATATTCTGCTAATTTCTAGGCCGGGTCCTGCTTTTGTACATCAAGTATTCTGCCTGGGTGCAATTCACCTCCTCATTAACCTTGATTCCATTTATCTTCATATTACCTTATGGGATGAGCTTGATTATGGAATGATCTTGATTATGGGGCGAAATTGATTCTGGGCGAGTTTGACTGGGGTGTGATTACATTCCTTCTGGGAATTATGGGTGTGATTACATTCCTTTTGGGAATTCTGGGCGATTTCTGGTACGAGTTTTATTCTGGGCGAGATTACATTCCTTCTGGACGAGATTGACTCTGCGAGATATTACATACGTTCTGCGATTTCTGGTGCGGCCCATTCGGTGCGGCCCATTTAGGTGACGACCAAAATTGGTTGTAGTGAGAGGTTGGCAGAATAGGGAACATGTTCCTCCTTTTTAAGTAGTGTAGATAGATAGATGTAGATAGATGTAGATATAAGTAGTAGAGATAGACGGCCATCGATTTCTCTAGGTGCGCACAAGCGGTTTATTTACTTCCTTTTTTTCTGTTCGTGCAATGCTACATAACCGGAAGCCATCCGGTGGCTCCACTCTTTCCATGCCGGTTTCCTTATTTTTCTCCTGATTTATTTCCTTATCTACACCTGTGATTGCCGGTAGTTCCGGTTTTGCCTGATGGTGCCTATTCCCTTCATGACACGTACACCAGCTGGTCAAAGCGGTTCTGAGGCCTCTAGAAAAATCGAGGAAGCACCTTGCATCCTCGCCCTTTTCCTCTAAGGCTTTGTTTGGTTACACAAATCCCGGCGGGTTCCCGGCCTTTTCCCGGGGAAATTTTGCCCCTAGTTCGGAGGTGGGGAAAATAATCCCGGGGGTTTGCTCCTGTTTCTGCTTAATCCCGGCCGGGAATATTTACCCAGGAAAATTTGGCCCGGACAGCCAAACAAGCCCTAAGAAAGCCCGGAAGACCAATTCCCGGGAGGTCTCGCCGCGGGCGGATTCGTTCGGCGGCTGGCTTCAATGGAGGCAGGAGCGACAGGCTGTGGCCTAGCGCCGAGAGGCGTTGCAGGCGGCCGAGTATGTATGGCGCGGTGTTGTGGAGGCAGGCATCGTGCTCGGAGGTGGAGAGGGCGGGGAATGGCGTCCCCTGTCCAGGTCGGCCGGACCTTGGCCGGAGATGTTTTCTTTTGTCTTTTCCCGATGGTCACCTCCCCTCTTTTATCCTGGTTTTCTGCTCCCCTGGTGCGAAACCGTCCTCTCTCACCTCTGTCTCGGTCGGCCACATTTAACCATGGCGTCCTCCCTGCCGCGACGGCGATGTTCGAGGCCGGGCTGGGTAGGCCACCGAGCTGCCCCTCCATCCCTAAGAATCCAGCGCCGCCCTCTCTTTCACCAATGGCTTGACAGCCATGCCCGCTCTCCCTTGATTTTAGATTAGGTAGTAATTTTTGTGGGCAACAGTGGTCGTGATTGGGAATCCATTGCAGCAGCAGCACGAAGGGAAAGAGAAGCCCACCAAGTATAATGTTAACGTGCCTAAGCGTGGAGACGATTCCGGCGACCAACGGCAGTGGCAGCGAGTTCGTCAATCCCGACTAGGGAAGTCAACGGTCCGCCTCGATTTGTTGATCTCTCATCAACTATTCTGGTTCTGTTAAAGTTAGGGCAACCAGGTGCGCGGTGGCAGATTTTCCAGTTTTGGATGGCTGTCCTACCGCTCTTCCCATCACGAGTGATGCCACTGCATCAGATGGTAGCCTCCCACATACGTGAGCCACCAGTAATGAGCTCTTCTGTCAGTTATTTTCAGAAAGCAGCTAAAACAAAAGAGTCTCACAGGTTTGCATTTGAGTTCAATGTCTGCGAAGCTTTGCCCTCAAGGGAGCAGGTAGGCATTTTTTCTACTCTGTTGACTTATCTTTGTGATTCAGCTAATACAATTTTAGGTTCAGGGCTTGTACTTGCCTACAGACATGAGATTGAATCATGGAAGGGTGAAGAAGCTGAGTATACATTACAAAGCATGGACTTGAGATTTCAGACGGACAGTGCCTCAATGGTATTTGTTTCTACAAATTGATGTCCAAGTACAATACAATTCATGGCAAGGTTATATTAATCTGCTATCTGGTGCAGTAGTATGTCAGTTCCTTTTGCTACAACTCTAAGAATGATAAAGGTGACCAAATCTTTTTTCAATCCACGTCCACCTTCTGTAATAAAATAGGTTATCTATTTTTTCATATCAATGATTGTATAAATTGAAACATTATGTCCATGTTTATCTCTTATTTATCAAATTAAATTTAACTTCCTACCCTAAAGAAAAATTATGCTTCTACAACATTTTCTTGATTATATATGTATTTGGTGATATTTTTCTTCTCTCTAATTAAGCATGCAGGTTTCTTCTCGAAACAATCACTCAAAGTGGTTACAATTGCAGTAATCTGCACCACGAAATTTACATTTGACTTCATCTTACATCGGTAATTGATGAAACATCCATCAAAACAATTTTAGTTTTTGTTCTAGATGCATTATATTGGGCATCATTCATGCTATCCTTATAAGTTGGTAAATACACTTGCATATACTCTGATGTACATTACCTTAAATTTGCAGTCAAATAGACTTGCAAAATCTAATATTGGTATAATAGATTTTGAGTCCAGGCTCTGTTTTATTGGTTCTGAACATTTGCAGATGTATCTTATTCTAGGGACACCGACAGTATTACGAATGTTATTGTAAGGAAATGAGAGGCATTATTGAAATTATAGCTGAAACTGGAAAGTTGCGGTATATACTGGACCTAGACCTGGATGATTGACATTCTCTTAATGTTTTTTTAGAGATTCTTCGATTGTTGAAAGCAACTACATGCTTCATATTTCTGTTCAGGTCTGCAATTTATAATCCAGTTTTCTCTTACTTATAACAAATATACGGTGTCACGTATTTTATCTTTGTGTACATTATGTACAGATGGTTAATAGCTATGTTCATTTAATTGTTCATTTTAGTATTGAAGATATAGTTGCTGGTTAGGGAGGTTTCACCAAAATATACTGTGGTGAAACTGCGGTTTTCCTTTTTATTCTCGGCATTCTCAGGATAGAGTGTGCATGCTCATTTCTCACCATCTGATTTCTATGGCAGCGCGACTATTATGGTTCCAGCGATGCTGGAAAGGTGTGTGCCAAATCTGGACCTACACCCTGCCATCACTTCCACTTGCATGAGGAATGGATCGGAGGGCGCCACCTTGACAGTGCACGACAACAAGCCCTACCGCCGACACTCTCAAGTGGACAAGAAGCACAAGCAACTCACAAGTCTGAACGTTAGTGTGCTGAATTCAGTTTGAGTTTTTGAAAGGGTAGCGTCTGTTAGTCTTAACTGTAAAATTTAGTTTTCTCATTGTTGAACAGACTATAGAGTATGCATTTACATGTTGTGTTGGCATGTATTCGATTCATTGCCTGGTGGTGCCAAATTACTGAGTATGCATGTAAATGTTGTCCAGGTATGTTTTTGATTCATTGCCTGGTGGTCCTGGATTACTACAACAAGTCATACATAGTTACCCAGAATAGCAAGTACTGCAGCAGTAGTCTATGTATGACTTGCTGTTCTGGGTAACTATGTATGACTCCAATATTAAAAGACTCCAATGGTAATTTCTTGCGGTAGATCGTCGGTTGAAATAGTTAGCTTTCGTAATGATTTGTCGCGTTAACAATATAGCAGTTGTTTTTTGCAAGGCGCTAACTACCTATAATTTCCCAAAAACAATTTTTCGGTGCAATCCTTGAACGTAAACAGTAATTTTCCGGTGTCAACTACGAAATAAATCATCGATTACCTAATATTTAATTATTTGACGGCACATATTCCAACGACAATAATTTCTCAATGGTGCAACATCGTGGTACTTTCAACCTCAAGTTTAGTTTTGGCAGTAATTTTTCGTGAGGCAGCAACGACCCATGTTTTTCTAGAAAGCAATTTCTTAGTAGACATGTTGAATATTGTTGGTGTCAACTATGAAACATAGTGTTAAATACCTACTATTAATTATTTAAGGCCGTATATTTCTCCGCCGGTCATTTTGCAATGACGCATAAGGGTAGTAATTTTTACACGAATCTTCAACGTCAACTGTGGTTCTGTATAGTAATTACCCGCCGATATTTCTTTTGTAGTGCATAATGCTTCAACGGTGATAAAAAATCCGACATCCGCCCCCTCTTTTACTCGAGAAAAATATTGTTGTGTTCTTCTACGGTAACATCGAAAAATATACTTACTCCACCATCCGTCACATTTTCACATGGGATGACTTTCTTCTAAGTAACTTCAGAAAGATAGATTTACTCCATCACCCGTTGCCTCTTTCGGCCGGAGAAATACTACCATTTTCTTTTGTAGCAACAACGAAAACTAAAGCACTCCACCATCCGCCGCCTATTTTACAGGCACTTCTGCGATATTTCGGCAACCCAGATTTTGTTTTATTTCTGTAATATTCTAACCAACGATCTAGAAACAAAATCACTCCACCATTCACCGCCTATTTCAATGGCACTCCGACGGTACTTCAGCAACCCACATATTGTGTTCTTTCTACAAAATTGTAACCTACGATCTTGATACCAAGGGTGCGGTCAAGTTTTTAGATGTTTCTCCAACTGTTTTTCAAAAGGAATCCCGCACTCTTAAGCCTAAAAACGCCGTTTAAGAAAATAATGTCGCACTGTAGAAGCACGCCGCGTCGCAAACTTCCTAGTACTAATAAAATCTACATGTATGAAGGATTATCTACTGTTATGGGGTTTTACGGTTTTTATAGAACGACCTAGTGCAGAGTTTTCGTTCCACTATATTAATTTTGGTGTAGATACTTGTTGTCTACCTGCAATTTTCTATACCACACTTGAGCTTTTCTTACTTAACAGAATATTCTTCATATGGAAATAATGTTGGAAATTTTAGAAAAATCCAAAGAAATCATGGCACTGTAACATGTTAGAATATGTATGTTTGCGAAAAACTTATATGAGAATGTGCATTGTAGAAAAGGAAAAGCAATTGCCTTTATGTTTCCATATTTCTGTTTACGGATGAAGCTTGCTACCCGCATGGGTAGCTACACACCCATGCAGTATACCAATATGCAAGCCATATTAACTTGTTTTAGCTCAGTTTCCTAGTAGAACGTGAAATTCTAGTGTATAAAAGTGGTTTCCGAATTTTGATTTGAACTTTTTTTTGTCAAAGTCAACTCAATATTCAAAAACTCAATGCAAAATACGTTGGTGAGTTGACTTTGATCAAAAAATATTCATATCAAAATTCGGAAACCACTTTTGTACACTAGAATTCCACGTTCTACTAGGAAACCGAGCTAAAACAAGTTAATATGGCTTGCATATTGGTATACTGCATGGGTGTGTAGCTACCCATGCGGGTAGCGAATGCACTCTCTTTCTGTTTATGTACATTATCTATGTTCTATACAATGAATTGTTAGATTTGTTTACAAATTACTGAAATTCAAGTACATGCACTTCAACAAACGTATTTTTACATGTTTATCGCATGCATAGGTACATAATAGAAATTTAAGATCGATCTTTTAATGGGAATTGCATAGAATAAATTTATTTGGAGCCATTTTGGTGCTAAAATAATCCATTTCTTGGGACATATTTTTTTATGTTTTTTACACAGGGCATAAAAAATGTCGGTTTTATGTGAATCTTTACATGCGCACATACATGTCGCGCTACATGCAAAATAAAATCCTTAATTTTTCAATTTTTAAAATAAGTTTTATACATACCGGGTGCATATGCACCAATGATCAGTTTTGAGTTCCATACCTATTCTTTGTTTTGTAACAAATAACTCTCAACAAATGGTAACAAAAAACTTGGCAAACCCTTTCCAAGTTTTACACTCCGCAAAGGGTACCCGGTAAAGTCTTCCTCGGCAAACAACCTCTGTTGACTATAATTTTGCGTGTGGCTAGTAAAGGCATTTTCCGTGTGTCATACCGCATACTCGGCAAAATAAAGTGGTTTGATAGTGGATGGATGGAAACAAGGGGTAACTGGTTTGCCAAGTGTTTTTGGTCAACACAAGGCAAAGCCCATATGTGAAATTTTTAAAAATGGTCATCGCTAGCGGTGGTAGAAGTTTTCTGCGGTGGTCCAGGAGATCGTGGTCGAGGAAGGGCATGTCAACAGCGACATGTCGGGGATCTTTACCGTTGCCAACGTTGTGGAGCTCACTACGACCGTAACGACATAGATGTGATGGCTCGCCACCCATGATCGCACCGCACAGGGGCCTGAGGTGCCACACGGGAAGGGGCCAGAGCACCACACTGGGAGAACCAGAGCACGGTGCAAGGAGGGCCGGACCACCGTAAGTCAAGGAGGAGGGCCGTACTACCACAGTCGAGGGGGAGGTTGGGGGAGACTCACAGACATGCTCGTCAAGGGCTTGGCTGGACGGGGGCAGCTGCAGGCGATGAAATCTAGGAAAAGGCCACGACAGCTGGTGGCGGAGTCCCAGGAAAGACGGGAGAGTCTAGGGAGAGGCTACGGCTGCCGTGGCCACTCTGGAAAGCTAGTGATAATAATCTAGCAATTACCAACAATTTTTTTAATCAAAATATGGCAATATGGGATCTAGTTTTAAAGAACTCGTCACTACTAAGCCAATTATGAAAACGGAATGTCAAGCGGGTATACATTTATGAGATTAAAAACTAAAATTTGATAATTTTAATATCTTATATGACATCACCATTTGAATTCACTGGAAAGAGATCGGTCACATGCGATCTAATTAGTTGCATGAGTGAGATCAGTCACATGCGATCTAATTAGAGCAAGTACAATAAGGCTTAGTCACCAGGCTATAAAGATTTAAATATAACATTTATGCTTAGTTGGAGGGGGGAGAAGATGAGAGAGAATGGAGGTGGGCTCTAAGAGCAAGTACAATAAGTTACAGTCAGCTGGCTACAATAGATAAAATATTATAAGTTTGCTTAGTTGGAGTAGAGAGATTAGGAGAGAGAAGAGAAGTGGACTCTTATCTAATAGCTAGCTCTAGCACGTGCTCTTAGGCACTATGTGAGACTAAAAGATGGTCCATGTATTGTAAAAGTACTACACTTTTATAGCTTACTATTGTACATGGTAGCTATAAGTTGACTATAGATGATATAGCAAATTGTTATAGCCGGCTGCCGGCTACACTATTGTTCTTGCTCTAATGCAATAGCCAGCTCTTGCACGTGCTCCTAGACACGTTGAGAAAGTGGAAGGTGGGCCATCTATTGATAAAGTAGTACATTTCAATATCCAACTATTATACATGTTAGCTATATATTGGCTATAGATGACATGGCATGTTACTTATAGCCAGCAGCTGGCTATACTATTGCATTTGCTCTTAATTGCATGAGTGCTAATTAATTATGTGCATCTGAGTGTATGAGGGAGTAACTAATACATGCATTTGTAAGTCACTAAGATTACTCATAGTAGGAGTAATATTTTATCTTTAAATATGAATACCCCACTATCTGATTTTGCTGGATTGTGGTGAAGCCAAGTCACCCCAATTTCTCTAACCCCTCATGCCACACTTTCCTTGCTTACGAACGACGTGGTCTAAAACAGATCCTCCACCGACAAGGGCGGGAACTGATGGTTCGGACTTGGCCCGCTTCGATACAACATGGCCTGGGCTTCCTACCGCTCCACGCCCTCCACATTTGTTCTTCCTACAAACGAAATGGTAAACACTGATTATCAGGAGCCGATTGCCAACAAATTATCGGACCTCCGGGATGCCGTCGATCTCGTCTAAATCGGACGCTTACCTTCGCAGCAAATTAGCACCCCCTAATTGCGCACATAACGCCTCCCCCAAATCCAGCAAAAAGCGGCAATTATCTTCTCCCGCATCGCCTGCCATCTCCGCACCCCGCCTTGCCTTTGCTTCCTCCGCTGGCCTGCCTCGCCTTGCTCTGCTTCCATCCGGACCTGCCCTCCACTTCCATCCCGTGCGCCGGCACGCAGGTTGCTTGTCAAGAACCTGGCTGTTGGACAGTTTCAGTTTCGTCAGTTAACGGACGGCCACGATGAAGCGTACCCCTTCGATGCAATCCAAAGGCTGTAATTTGAATTTCCCTTTTTGAAACCTGTGCAAGTTTGTAATTCAAACCTGGAACTATCGCGGCTCCCCGGGGACTCTATATAACCTGGGAGAGAGGGTGGATGGGCGGTGCGATAATCAGAACCCTAATTATGTTTTTACAGTTATCTCTGTTCTTTATTTCCCGTTATTTCCTTACAGCAAATTACCAGTTCTTCCTTTATTTCCCCGCAATTCTTGCTTAGTTGTCTAGATCGGGATCCAAGCCATGTCGGGATCCTGACAATTGGTATCGAAGCGTTTTCCCCGAGCGCTAACCCACTTCCACCCACTCAGCCGCTCAGATCCGGCGCAGACATCACTTAGATCTGCCAAGGAGGTGGGAAATTTTTTCGCCCCGCGGAAGAGATCCTCTAGCTCATGACGCACCGAAGAACAAGATCTCAAGAGAGGATGGTGGCGGCGGCCGAAGAAGCTGAGTTGTTAGCCGCAGCCCAACGCCAAGCTGAGGAAGAAGAAGAGATCCAGGGCCGTCTGCCTCGGGAGGTTCTTAATCCGACCAAGCGTTTCGACCAACAAGCAGCTCGTCCATCAACACGCCGCAAGGTAATCTCTCCAAGCTTTCTGATATGGTTGCTCAGATTGCGATTGTGGTGAAGGTTTCCCCTCCTCCACCCAGCTCCACACCCGTAGATCCACAGCAGCCACAGTTCACCACACCTCCACCTCCTCCACAGAATATGAGCCCAATTATGGAGGGATCTACACCCAATTCTTCCAGGCATCCACCATCCATGCCCAAAAACCACCAACACCAAGCAAATCTTACACCTTTTCCTCAACCAGACTTGCAAAAGGGAGAAACTTCATCCTCCACACCAAGCCAGATTCACCAAACCACCTCCCCACACTCCCACCCACACCTATACAACCAGCAGAATCAGACTGGAAACAGTCACCAGCCATACACAGCATACACCCCACCACAACCCCCAACCAACAACTACTACCCTCCCCCAGAGCAGCAGCATCCCTATCAACCAATTCACCAAGGATATTACCATTACCCTCCACCACCAGCTCCATACATACCACCTCACAACTACTACACTGCACCTCCTACCCCTTACCCCTACCCACCACACCCACCACCCACAAACACTACACCCACCTATCAACCACAGAACAACACACAGCAGCACTTACCTCACACCATCAATAACACCAACCAGGAACCTTATATTAGGACTCCGAGTGTGGAAATTCCCTTATTTTTTGGTGATAATGCTAAGAATTGGATTGATGAGTGTGAAGGAATTTTTACCCTGGCTGGTATCAGCAATGAAAGCAAGGTAAAATGGGCTCATGCACACATCAGAGGCAAAGCAAAGATTTGGCTGACTGGTAGCAATATCAACATCTATTTGCTCAACTGGCACCAGTTCTGTGATCTATTGTGTGACAGATTTCCTGCAGCTGGTGAGCATGAATCTATGGAACAATTTCAACACCTGAAGCAAACCACCTCAGTCAATCTGTATATTGACAGTTTTGAGGAATACATGATCAATATGCAGAGAGATCATTCTTACTTGACTGATAATTTCTTCTTGCTCCGGTTCATCAGTGGACTGAAAGAAACTATGAAGCATGCTGTCAAGAGTCACAACCCCTCCACTCTGAAGTCTGCATATTGGCAAGCAAGGCAACAGGAAATGGCTTATCTAGCAACCACCAAGAAAATCTCTGCTCCACAGCAAAACTTGAGAATACAAACAGCTGCTGTACATGCGACCTGCAGTTATTCAGAGAGACAACAAACCGAAGCCAACACTGGATAAGGTAAAAGACAGAGGGAAGTGCTGGTATTGCCCTGAACAGTGGAATTATGGCCACAAATGCAACAATATGAAGAGTTTGGTACATGCAATACAGCTTCAAGGCCACAGTGATGATGAGGACGTGTTGTCACCTACTGATACATATCATGATGCTGAGTGTACACCTTTGGAACCCATATAGTTACCACCAGAAGAAAGAGATGCAGACCCTACTCCACAACAGCCAGTAGACAAACTGATGCAAGTTTCTGCTGAAGCAATCCATGGTATTCCTGGTGCAAACACTCTGTCAGTAACTGTAACCATTGGAGGATATCAAGCAGTAGCTCTGATTGATACTGGCAGCACCAACACATTCTTGGATACAGAATTTGTCCAGAAAGCAAACCTGCAGGTCCAGCGCACAAATTCTCATACAGTGGTAGTAGCAGGAGGAGGAGAATTGATCTCTGATGGACACATTCCTGACTGCAAGTTCATGATTAACAAGGTGCCATTTACATATAATTTTAAAATTCTGCCTCTCAAGGGATATGACATGGTATTGGGAGCAAATTGGCTGGCAACACATAACCCCAATTACTTTGATTGGGAAAAGAGAAGGATAGCTATTGATGCGTGTAGTTGACACGTCCGTTGGGAACCCCAAGAGGAAGGTGTGATGCGCACAGCGGCAAGTTTCCCTCAGTAAGAAACCAAGGTTTAATCGAACCAAGAGGGAGTCAAGAAGCACGTTGAAGGTTGATGGCGGCGGGATGTAGTGCGGCGCAACACCAGAGATTCCGGCGCCAACGTGGAACCCGCACAACACAACCAAAGTACTTTGCCCCAACGAAACGAGTGAGGTTGTCAATCTCACCGGCTTGCCGTAACAAAGGATTAACCGAATTGTGTGGAAGATGATTGTTTGCGAGAGAAAACAAGTAAAACAAGTATTGCGAGCAGATTTGTATTTCAAGATTAAAAGAATGGACCGGGGTCCACAGTTCACTAGAGGTATCTCTCCCATAAGATAAAAGCATGTTGGGTGAACAAATTACAGTCGGGCAATTGACAAATAGAGAGGGCATAACAATGCACATACATGGCATGATAAGTATAGTGAGATTTAATTGGGCATTACGACAAAGTACATAGACCGCCATCCAACCGCATCTATGCCTAAAAAGTCCACCTTCAGAGTTATCGTCCGAACCCCTTCCAAGTATTAAGTTGCAAAGCAACGGACAATTGCATTAAGTATGGTGCGTAATGTAATCAACAACTACATCCTCGGACATAGCGCCAATGTTTTATCCCTAGTGGCAACAACACAACACAACCTTAGAACTTTCGTCACTCGTCCTGGGTGTCAATGCGGGCATGAACCCACTATCGAGCATAAATACTCCCTCTTGGAGTTAAAAGCAAAAACTTGGCCGAGCCTCTACTAGTAACGGAGAGCATGCAAGATCATAAACAACACATATGTAATAACTTGATAATTAACATAACATGGTATTCTCTATCCATCGGATCCCGACAAACACAACATAGAGTATTACGGATAGATGATCTTGATCATGTTAGGCAGCTCACAAGATCCAACAATGAAGCACAATGAGGAGAAGACAACCATCTAGCTACTGCTATGGACCCATAGTCCAGGGGTGAACTACTCACTCATCACTCCGGAGGCGACCATGGCGGTGTAGAGTCCTCCGGGAGATGAATCCCCTCTCCGGCAGGGTGCCGGAGGAGATCTCCAGAATCCCCCGAGATGGGATCGGCGGCGGCGGCGTCTCTGGAAGGTTTTCCGTATCGTGGTTTTTTCGCATCAGGGGTTTCGCGACGGAGGCTTTAAGTAGGCGGAAGGGCAGAGTCGGGGGCTGACGAGGGGCCCACACCACAGGGCGGCGCGGGCCCCCCTTGGCCGCGCCGCCATGTGGTCTGGCCACCTCGTGGCCCCACTTCGTATGCTCTTCGGTCTTCTCGGAAGGTTCGTGGCGAAATAGGCCCCCGGGTCTTTGTTTCGTCCAATTCCGAGAATATTTCGTTACTAGGATTTCCGAAACCAAAAACAGCAGAAAACGAGAACCGGCACTTCGGCATCTTGTTAATAGGTTAGTTCCAGAAAATGCACGAATATGACATAAAGTGTGCATAAAACATGTAGGTATCATCAATAATATGGCATAGAACATAAGAAATTATCGATACGTCGGAGACGTATCAAGCATCCCCAGCTTAGTTCCGCTCGTCCCGAGCAGGTAAAACGATAACAAAGATAATTTCTGAAGTGATATGCCATCATAACCTTGATCATACTATTTGTAAACATATGTAGTGGATGCAGCGATCAAAACAATGGTAATGACATGAGTAAACAAGTGAATCATAAAGCAAAGACTTTTCATGAATAGTACTTCAAGACAAGTATTAATAAGTCTTGCATAAGAGTTAACTCATAAAGCAATAAATCAAAGTAAAGGTATTGAAGCAACACAAAGGAAGATTAAGTTTCAGCAGTTGCTTTCAACTTGTAACATGTATATCTCATGGATAATTGTCAACATAGAGTAATATAACAAGTGCAATATGCAAGTATGTAAGAATCAATGCACAGTTCACACAAGTGTTTGTTTCTTGAGGTGGAGAGAGATAGGTGAACTGACTCAACATAAAAATAAAGAGAATGGTCCTTCAAAGAGGAAAGCATCGATTGCTATATTTGTGCTAGAGCTTTTATTTTGAAAACATGAAACAATTTTGGCAATGGTAGTAATAAAGTATATGAGTTATGAAAGTTATATCTTACAAGTTGCAAGCCTCATGCATAGTATACTAATAGTGCCCGCACCTTGTCCTAATTAGCTTGGACTACCGGATCTTTGCAATGCACATGTTTTAACCAAGTGTCACAATGGGGTACCTCCATGCCGCCTGTACAAAGGTCTAAGGAGAAAGCTCGCATTTTGGATTTCTCGCTTTTGATTATTCTCAACTTAGACATCCATACCGGGATAACATGGACAACGAGATAATGGACTCCTCTTTAATGCATAAGCATGTGGCAACAATTATTATTCTCATATGAGATTGAGGATATGTGTCCAAAACTGAAACTTCCACCATGGATCATGGCTTTAGTTAGCGGCCCAATGTTCTTCTCTAACAATATGCATGCTCCAACCATGAAGGTGGTAGATCTCTCTTACTTCGGACAAGACGGACATGCATAGCAACTCACATGATATCCAACAAAGAATAGTTGATGGCGTCCCCGAAACATGGTTATCGCACAACAAGCAACTTAATAAGAGATAAAGTGCATAAGTACATATTCAATACCACAATAGTTTTTAAGCTATTTATCCCATGAGCTATATATTGCAAAGGTGAATGATGGAATTTTAAAGGTAGCACTCAAGCAATTTACTTTGGAATGGCGGATAAATACCATGTAGTAGGTAGGTATGGTGGACACAAATGGCATAGTGGTTGGCTCAAGGATTTTGGATGCATGAGAAGTATTCCCTCTCGATACAAGGTTTAGGCTAGCAAGGTTATTTGAAACAAACACAAGGATGAACGGTACAGCAAAACTCACATAAAAGATATATTGTAAACATTATAAGACTCCATACCATCTTCCTTGTTGTTCAAAACTCAATACTAGATATTATCTAGACTCTAGAGAAACCAAATATGCAAACCAAATTAGCAAGCTCTAAGTGTTTCTTCATTAATGGGTGCAAAGTATATGATGCAAGAGCTTAAACATGAGCACAACAATTGCCAAGTATCAAATTATCCAAGACATTTTAGAATTACTACATGTAGTATTTTCCAATTCCAACCATATAACAATTTAACGAAGAAGAAACTTCGCCATGAATACTATGAGTAGAGCCTAAGGACATACTTGTCCATATGCTACAGCGGAGCGTGTCTCTCTCCCACAAAGTGAATGCTAGGATCCATTTTATTCAAACAAAACGAAAAACAAAAACAAACCGACGCTCCAAGCAAAGTACATAAGATGTGACGGAATAAAAATATAGTTTCGGGGAGGAACCTCGATAATGTTGTCGATGAAGAAGGGGATGCCTTGGGCATCCCCAAGCTTAGACGCTTGAGTCTTCTTAAAATATGCAGGGGTGAACCACCGGGGCATCCCCAAGCTTAGAGCTTTCACTCTCCTTGATCATATTGCATCATACTCCTCTCTTGATCCTCGAAAACTTCCTCCACACCAAACTCGAAACAACTCATTAGAGGGTTAGTGCATAATAAAAATTCACATGTTCAGAGGTGACACAATCATTCTTAACTCTTCTGGACATTGCATAAAGCTACTGGACATTGATGGATCAAAGAAATTCATCCAACATAGCAAAAGAGGCAATGCGAAATAAAAGACAGAATCTGTCAAAACAGAACAGTCCGTAAAGATGGATTTTATTAGGCCACCAGACTTGCTCAAACGAAAATGCTCAAATTGAATGAAAGTTGCGTACATATCTGAGGATCATGCTCGTAAATTGGCTTAATTTTCTGAGCTACCTACAGGGAGGTAGACCCAGATTCGTGACAGCAAAGAAATCTGTAACTGCGCAGTAATCCAAATCTAGTACTTACTTTACTATCAAAGACTTTACTTGGCACAACAAAACATAAAACTAAGATAAGGAGAGGTTGCTACAGTAGTAAACAACTTCCAAGACACAAATATAAAACAAAAATACTGGAGTAAAAACATGGGTTGTCTCCCATAAGCGCTTTTCTTTAACGCCTTTCAGCTAGGCGCATAAAGTGTAACTCAAGTAACATCGAGAGATGAAGCATCAACATCATAATTTGTTCTAATAATAGAATCATAAGGTACCTTCATTCTCTCTCTAGGGAAGTGTTCCATACCTTTCTTGAGAGTAAATTGATATTTAATATTACCTTCCTTCATATCAATAGTAGCACCAACAGTTCGAAGAAAAGGTCTTCCCAATATAATGGGGCAAGATGCATTGCATTCAATATCCAAGACAACAAAATCAACGGGGACAAGGTTATTGTTAACCATAATATGAACATTATCAACCTTCCCCAAAGGTTTCTTTTTAGCATTATCAGCGAGATTAACATCCGGATAACAATTTTTCAATGGTGGCAAGTCAAGCATATCATAGACTTTCTTAGGCATAACAGAAATACTTGCACCAAGATCACATAAAGCATTACAATCAAAATCTTTGACTCTCATTTTAATGATGGGCTCCCAACCATCCTCTAGCTTTCTAGGAATAGAAGTTTCAAGTTTTAGTTTCTCTTCTCTAGCTTTTATGAGAGCATTTGTAATATGTTTTGTGAAAGCCAAGTTTATAGCACTAGCATTGGGACTCTTAGCAAGTTTTTGCAAGAACTTTATAACTTCAGAGATGTGGCAATCATCAAAATCTAAATCATTACAATCTAAAGCAATGGGATTATCATCCCCAAGGTTGGAAAAAATTTCAGCAGTTTTATCACAAGCGAGTTTCAGTAGCTTTAGCAGTTTCGAGTAATTTTGCGCGCTTTGCACTAGGAGTAGAAGCATTGCCAACACCAATTATTTTACCATTGATAGTAGGAGGTGCAGCAACATATGAATCATTAGCATTGCTAGTGGTGGTAATAGTCCAAACTTTAGCTACATTTTCCTTTTTAGCTAGTTTTTCATTTTCTTCTCTATCCCACCTAGCACGCAGTTCAGCCATTAATCTTATATTCTCATTAATTCTAACTTGGATGGCGTTTGCTGTAGTAACAATTTTATTTTCAATATCCCTATTAGGCATAACTTTCGATTTCAAAAGATCAACATCAGAGGCAAGACTATCAACTCTAGAAACAAGAATATCAATTTTATTGAGCTTTTCCTCAACAGATTTGTTAAAAACAATTTGTGTACTAATAAATTCTTTAATCATGGCTTCAAGTCCAGGGGGTGTATTCCTATTATTGTTGTAAGAATTCCCATAAGAATTAGCATAACCGTTACCATTATTATAAGGATATGGCCTATAGTTATTAGTAGAATTGTTCCGATAAGCATTGTTGTTGAAATTGTTATTTTTAATGAAGTTTACATCAACATGTTCTTCTTGGGCAACCAATGAAGCTAATGGAACATTATTAGGATCAACATTAGTCCTATCATTCGCAAGCATAGACATAATAGCATCAACCTTATCATTCAAGGAAGAGGATTCTTCAACAGAATTTACCTTCTTACCTTGTGGAGCTCTTTCCGTGTGCCATTCAGAGTAATTAATCATCATATTATCAAGAAGCTTTGTTGCTTCACCAAGAGTAATGGACATAAAGGTACCTCCAGCAGCTGAATCCAATAAATTCCGCGAAGAAAAATTTAGTCCTGCATAGAAGGTTTGGATGATCATCCAAGTAGTCAGTCCATGGGTTGGGCAATTTTTAACAAGAGATTTCATTCTTTCCCATGCTTGAGCAACATGTTCATTATCCAATTGTTTAAAATTCATTATGCTACTCCTCAAAGATATAATTTTAGTAGGGGGATAATATCTTCCAATAAAAGCATCCTTACATTTAGTCCAGGAATCAATACTATTCTTAGGCAGAGATAGCAACCAATCTTTAGCTCTTCCTCTTAATGAGAAAGGGAACAATTTTAATTTTATAATGTCACCATCTACATCTTTATATTTTTGCATTTCACATAGTTCAACAAAATTATTGAGATGGGCAGCAGCATCATCAGAACTAACACCATAAAATTGCTCTCTCATGACAAGATTAAGTAAAGCAGGTTTAATTTCAAAGAATTCTGCTGTAGTAGCAGGTGGAGCAATAGGTGTGCATAAGAAATCATTATTATTTGTGCTAGTGAAGTCACATAACTTAGTATTTTCAGGGTTGGCCATTTTAGCAGTAGTAAATAAAGCAAACTAGATAAAGTAAATGCAAGTAAACTAATTCTTTTGTGTTTTTGATATGGCAAACAAGACAGTAAATAAAGTAAAACTAGCAACTAATTTTTTTGTGTTTTGATATAATGCAGCAAACAAAGTAGTAAACAAAATAAAGCAAGACAAAAACAAAGTAAAGAGATTGGGAAGTGGAGACTCCCCTTGCAGCGTGTCTTGATCTCCCCGGCAACGGCGCCAGAAATTTGCTTGATGCGTGTAGTTGACACGTCCGTTGGGAACCCCAAGAGGAAGGTGTGATGCGCACAGCGACAAGTTTCCCTCAGTAAGAAACCAAGGTTTAATCGAACCAGTAGGAGTCAAGAAGCACGTTGAAGGTTGATGGCGGCGGGATGTAGTGCGGCGCAACACCGGAGATTCCGGCGCCAACGTGGAACCTGCACAACACAACCAAAGTACTTTGCCCCAACGAAACAGATGAGGTTGTCAATCTCACCGGCTTGCTGTAACAAAGGATTAACCGAATTGTGTGGAAGATGATTGTTTGCAGAGAAAACAGTAAAACAAGTATTGCAACAGATTTGTATTTCAGTATTAAAAGAATGGACCGGGGTCCACAGTTCACTAGAGGTATCTCTCCCATAAGATAAAAGCATGTTGGGTGAACAAATTACAGTCGGGCAATTGACAAATAGAGAGGGCATAACAATGCACATACATGGCATGATAAGTATAGTGATATTTAATTGGGCATTACGACAAAGTACATAGACCGCCATCCAACTGCATCTATGCCTAAAAAGTCCACCTTCAGGTTATCGTCCGAACCCCTTCCAGTATTAAGTTGCAAAGCAACAGACAATTGCATTAAGTATGGTGCGTAATGTAATCAACAACTACATCCTTGGACATAGCGCCAATGTTTTATCCCTAGTGGCAACAAGCACAACACAACCTTAGAACTTTCGTCACATCGTCCTGAGTGTCAATGCAAGCATGAACCCACTATCGAGCATAAATACTCCCTCTTGGAGTTAAAAGCAAAAACTTGGCCAGAGCCTCTACTAGTAACGGAGAGCATGCAAGATCATAAACAACACATATGTAATAACTTGATAATTAACATAACATGGTATTCTCTATCCATCGGATCCCGACAAACACAACATAGAGTATTACAGATAGATGATCTTGATCATGTTCGGCAGCTCACAAGATCCAACAATGAAGCACAATGAGGAGAAGACAACCATCTAGCTACTGCTATGGACCCATAGTCCAGGGGTGAACTACTCACTCATCACTCCGGAGGCGACCATGGCAGTGTAGAGTCCTCCGGGAGATGAATCCCCTCTCCGGCAGGGTGCCGGAGGAGATCTCCAGAATCCCCCGAGATGGGATCGGCGGCGGCGGCGGCGTCTCTGGAAGGTTTTCCGTATCGTGGTTTTTTTTGCATCAGGGGTTTCGCGACGGAGGCTTTAAGTAGGCGGAAGGGCAGAGTCGGGGGGCTGACGAGGGGCCCACACCACAGGGCGGCGCGGGCCCCCCCTTGGCCGCGCCGCCATGTGGTCTGGCCACCTCGTGGCCCCACTTCGTATGCTCTTCGGTCTTCCGGAAGGTTCGTGGCGAAATAGGCCCCCGGGTCTTTGTTTCGTCCAATTCCGAGAATATTTCGTTACTAGGATTTCCGAAACCAAAAACAGCAGAAAACGAGAACCGGCACTTCGGCATCTTGTTAATAGGTTAGTTCCAGAAAATGCACGAATATGACATAAAGTGTGCATAAAACATGTAGGTATCATCAATAATATGGCATAGAACATAAGAAATTATCGATACGTCGGAGACGTATCAGCTATCACTGTGGAAGGCAAATGGTGCAATTTGAAAGACAGAGCCACTCCATTAAGCAAGAAAACCATATTAGCCAAAGCTTGTTGCAAACTATTGAATAGTGGTGCCCAGGCTTACCTCATCAGACTACCACCTCCTACAAAGCAAGAGGACTTCACTGCTCCAACTCCTTCAGTCATACCTGCACAAGTAGCAGATATCCTGGACATGTTCAAAGATGTATTCACTGAGCCCTCTGGACTACCTCCACTTAGATCTTGTGATCACTCCATCCCCATTAAAGAAGGATCTACTCCTCCTAATGTGAGACCATACAGAATGCCACACAAGCAGAAAAACATTGTGGAGGAATTGGTGACAAACATGTTGAAAAATTCTGAAATCAGACCAAGCAGCAGTCCCTACTCTTCACCTGCTATCTTAGTAAGGAAAAAAGACAAGACCTGGCGCCTCTGTGTTGATTACAGACAACTCAACACACTCACTTTCAAAAAAAATACCCAATTCCTGTAATAGAGGACTTACTGGATGAATTACAGGGTGCCACCATATTCTCCAAGCTGGATCTTCGTTCAGGATATCACCAAATTCGAATGCAAGAGGCTGACATTGCCAAAACTGCCTTTTCCACACACATGGGCCACTATGAGTACATGGTTATGCCCTTTGGCCTGACTAATGCTCCTGCCACATTCCAGCAATTGATGAACAACATTTTCTCTCGCCCATCTCAGGAAATTTGTCTTGGTGTTCTTTGATGATATTCTTATATACGGTAAAAACCCGAGCACAACACGGACTCCACTTGCGAGCAAGTGTTACAGATTCTCGGATTGCATCAACCGAAGGCCAAACTCTCCAAATGCAGCTTTGCGATCAACTCTGTGGATTACTTGGGACATGTCATTACTGGGCAGGGGGGTAGCTACTGACCCCTCTAAAATCTCTGAAATCACTAATTGGAGCCCCCCTCAGAACATCAAGCAATTGAGACAATTTCTTGGCCTCACTGGGTATTACAGACGATTTGTCAAGGGCTATGCTTCCATTTGCAAGCCCCTCCATGAAGCACTAAAAAAGGATTCATTTGTATGGACAGAATCTCAGCAACAAGCCTTCACACATCTCAAAACAGTCATGTCTACACCTCCTGTCTTAATACTGCCAAATTTTACCCTGCCATTCCAGCTTGAAACAGATGCTTCTGGTACAGGGTTAGGGGCAGTACTCATGCAAAAGGGACAACCTATTGCTTTCTTCAGCAAAGCTATTGGAGTGAAGGCAGCAGCCCTATCCATTTATGAAAAAGAAGCTCTAGCAATTCTGGAGGCACTAAGGAAATGGAGACATTACCTATTGGGTAACAAGCTCATCATCAAGACTGACCAAAGAAGCCTTAAATATCTTTCTAGTCAGAGACTACTGGAAGGCATTCAACACAAGCTTATGCTCAAACTGCTTGAATTCGATTTTGCTATTGAATACAAGAAAGGCTCAGAAAATTCAGTGGCAGATGCATTATCCAGAAAACACACTGACACTGAGAATGCCTCCTGCCATGCCATTTCCACTGTGGTGCCAACATGGCTAACTGAAGTAATTGCCAGCTATGAACAAGACCAGAAATGCATTCAGTTACTTCAGGAGCTCACTCTGAAAGAAGACTCCCATCCCAACTACAAGCTCACCTCTGGCATAATCAGATACAAGAACAGAATAGTGATTGGAGCTAGTACTGACTTGCAGGAGAAAATCTTCCAGACATTCCACTCCTCTGCTTTGGGTGGCCATTCTGGAAACAGAGTCACTCTTCATAGAATCAAGCAAATCTTTTTCTGGCCACACATGAAACAATTCATTGCTGATAAAGTGGCACACTGCCCTGTCTGTCAGATATCAAAAACTGAAAGGGTACACTATCCTGGTTTGCTTGATCCACTGAATATTCCCAAAATGAAGTGGTCAGAGATAAGCATGGATTTCATAGAGGGCCTGCCTACATCTAAAGGCAAGAATGTCATACTAGTAGTAGTGGACAGATTAACTAAGTATGCACATTTCCTCACTCTGGCACACCCATTCACAGCACAAACTGTTGCCAACCTCTTCCTGGACAACATAGTGAAACTTCATGGCCCTCCTCAAGTAATTGTCAGTGACAGAAATAGAATCTTTACATCCAAACTTTGGCAAGAGATGTTGTCTGCTTATAAGGTGGATTTACACTATAGCACAGCATACCATCCAGAATCTGATGGCCAAACAGAGAGAGTTAATCAATGCTTGGAGCAATACCTAAGATGCATGGCATTCAAGGAACCAAAGAAATGGGCAGAATGGTTACTCGTCTGCAGAGTGGTGGTATAACTCCTCATACCACACATCTCTCAAGTCCACACCATTTAAAGCACTCTATGGTTATGCTCCTCCATCCATACATGGCATTTCCATTCCATGTGATGTGACACCTGAAGTAGAAGTGACATTGCAGGAAAAAGATAGAATCATGAAATCCTTGCAACAGAACTTACTTCAAGCACAGAACAGAATGAAGAAGTATTCAGATCTCAAACGCACAGAGAGAACCTTCGAGATTGGTGACATGGTCTATTTAAAAATGCAGCCTTACCGAGAAACAGCTTTAGGGTTGAGGAATTCACTCAAGCTCTCATCCAAATACTATGGCCCTTTCAGAGTACTACAGAAAGTGGGGAAGCAAGCTTACAAGATACAACTGCCAGAAGGAACATTAATCCATGATGTCTTTCACGTGAATCAATTGAAGAAACACATCGGTCCCAAGGCAGTCCCTAATTCTACCTTGCCACTTGTAACACCTGATGGGAAGATCAAAGTCGCTCCCCTTGCAGTTCTTCAATATCGGCAAGTACCAAGAAGCGCTGGCGACTACGACATACCGATTCCACAATGGCTCATTCACTGGGAGAACATGTCACCTGAGGAAGCAACCTGGGAGGATGCCAAATTCATCCAAGCAACCTTCCCAACATTCCAGCCTTGAAGTCTGGTCTTCATCGAGCGAGTATTGTCAAGAACCTGGCTGTTGGATAGTTTCAGTTTCGTCAGTTAACGGACGGCCACGATGAAGCATACCCCTTCGATGCAATCCAAAGGCTGTAATTTGAATTTCCCTTTTTGAAACATGTGCAAGTTTGTAATTCAAACCTGGAACTATCGCGGCTCCCCGGGGACTCTATATAACCTGGGAGAGAGGGTGGATGGGCGGCGCGATAATCGAACCCTAATTATGTTTTTACAGTTATCTCTGTTCTTTATTTCCCGTTATTTCCTTACAGCAAATTACCAGTTCTTCCTTTATTTCCCCGCAATTCTTGCTTAGTTGTCTAGATCGGGATCCAAGCCATGTCGGGATCCTGACATTGCTGCAGGGAGAGATCGCCAGGACAGAACTGACCAGCCGGCGGAACTAGGTGCCAAGGCCGCTCAACCTGGTCGATCGGGCTACACTCCGGCCTATGTACCCGGCTGGAGTCTGCTTCCACTAGTCCCTCACGATCCATAAGGTAACTGAAACTAACATAGGTCCCAATCTATCCATTTCTTTTTCTAAGAATAGGTATCTGTGAAAAGAATTTTAGGTGCTTCTTCGTTGAACCTCTGATTGTTATGATGTAATTTGTGTGCTTACACAACTGTTTTTGAGAATTGCTATTCTGATGTGCGCTCTGTTTGGGAAGTTTGGGAAAGCATGAGGTCAGACGTCGAAGCCACAAGGTGCGAGAGTTGTAAACGACGATGGTGGCTAATTGCCCCAAGCTATCTTTTGGGCTGTCAAAGACATGCCTAAACAGACCTTTTCTCCTTTTGATAGAGCGACAGTGCTCCTGCCATTTTCTGAAAAACAAACTATGACATGTATGCTTTTGTTTTGAACATGCTTCCTAACCATTATCAATCATTACCAAGCTAATTGGATAATCACAAATTTACCGCAACATTGTAATAGTCTTAAAATTTTAAATTTCTCTGCTTCTAAATTGTACTCATTAGGCTTCATTACCATGAATCTGATGCTTCTTTTTGTACATGCTACCCAACTAGTATACATTTGTTTCAGTGGTCCTACAATTGTGGATCAAGATCAATACAGTTTCCGCAGTATGTTTCATTATATTTTTCTAAAGGTACATATAATTCTTTGCTTCCCTTCTTTACCACCCGGGTTGCTAATGACTATTGCGTTCTACCATTTTAATTTTCTGCAGACATCTCGATACTTCCAGTTAATATCCTATATTATGATAGCTACCCAGTTTTGCTTATGGCAATCCAGGCTTCCTAACCCTTCTATATGTTTTGATAGAAACAAGAGACGATTGCAGGGTGTCGACGAGCCCTCATTGTTCTTTGTCAGCGCCTTCCTCGCTCTCACGGATGTTGTTTTGATCTCATCGACGCTCCTGCTCGAAAACATTTTGTTTACACAGTGGTGCCCATGTTGAAGCATGCGCCGTCACAGTTGGGTGCGCTTCTATAGTCATGGGGACGTGTACCGTAACTTTCTGATGATCCATCATTGTATATAGATGTAAATTTGATTCTTTGTGTATGAAGCAATGATTCTAAAAGAAAATTATTTGTTTCATTGGAAGCAAACACAAATCTCTTTTAAAGTAAATTATATTCTACTTTTTGGAAGCAATGTTGATGGAAACAAATATTTGCAAGTATATTGGAAGCAAATAAACACTCGAAATAAATTACTACCAGTCTGTTCGAATGATATATTTTCAACCACTAGTAATTGTGCACGTGCAATGCACGTGTAATCTTAGGTGATTAATATCATCACGTGTTAATGTCTTATTGGAAGGAAATCCATCAAAGTATCAGATGCAGCCCATTCTCACAACAACTACCAGACAACAAAATTCAGTCTTATACATGCAAACCTGAAGACAAGATTAGCCTGTGCTATGTGAAGTTATGAACATGAAGCAGGCATAAGCAGGTCTTATACCAAATAGATCCTTCGCAGAGGAACGATTAGATCCACCATTAGTAAGGTTTGATGTCTTGGATGGAGGTTCTTCAGTAACATCGATCTGACCCTCACATAAGACCAATTTTTTCACGTGCTCCCGGGTTGATGTCTCAGCAAAGACGTGTTTCCTATCACCTAAAACATAACAAAAGAAATATTTAGACACTATAGAAAACATATTAGTAAAAACTTGGTGTGTTTGTAATCCTTGCCTTCGAGAACATTAAACTGAGAGCATTTTGCGCATGACTCAAATGTGACAGTGGTGGCACTGGTGTTATCAAGAGACTCTGAAAAAATAATCAATAAAGTCAACATATCTGGATTTAATATTTAAATTTGAGTACATAAGTAATTATCTTACTTGATTGATGAACAACCTCCATGTTGGAGGCCACAACAACTGCATTGTTCTGTTCTGCAGATAACAGCTGATCGCCGAGTAGATAAGTATACTCACCAAAACAACGCAAGAAGATTGTGTTGTGTCCGCTATCAACTATAGCGATCTCCCTCATGCCGCTAGGGGCACAAAACTCAGCCTCAGCTGGGCCGACATAACGCCGGAAACATCTAAAAATAATTTACAATTAGTAAGCTTCAATAGTAAAGATTTGTGGATGAAACTTGACAGCCAATCAATATAATCAATATATGTACTGAAATTCAATTCGGCTCCCAGGTGCGTATGCTCCCTCTACCAAAAAATCTTATTTCGAAGTGTCAAAAAAATTTGACAAAAAATTCTACATGTAGATCTTCATAATATATGTGTGTTCGTCAAGTTTCAAGAAAAAACAACATTTTTTGTGGACTATGTAAAAAAGAGAAATTTTATCTTGTAAAAAGCATTATTTCTAGCACTGAGTTTTGTCTTTTTTACACACGCCACATGACAAGTCGATTTTTTATGAAACAACTTTGTAAGCGTGTAGCACGTGAAGATGTACATGCGAATTTTTCGTTTCAATTTTTTGAAATTCAAAATGTGTGTAAGAAGCATTTTAAACTAAAGGGAGCATATGCTCCCATGTTAATCATATATAAATTTTATATTAAACAAGAATACCAATGATAGTTCCGTTTGGGAGATCGAACACTTCGGACATATTGTTCCTGTAAACAGAAGTACATATGGTTAATTAGGAAACACATGTACCTTATCGTGGTGTGGCAGAAAATTAAATACGTTGTTTGAAAAAAAAAGTGAACTACCAGAGGGGGGGCATGAGGACAATTGCTATATAGATGTAATGATTTGTAACGGCTTGAAAAGACAATATTCCCACAAAGTAAATCATGATTTGATTTATAAAAAGATATATACAATACTAACAACGTAGATGAAAATAAAATATTGATTAGCAAACCTACATAATTCCATCTACCAATTCGGACTACTTATTAATACTTTGTTGTTCAAAACCAAGTGATAGCAAACCTGGCAGTCGAGTGTGCCGTCTAGCAGGGTTGACGAAGAGGCGGCTTGGCAGCGTCGGAAACCTAGACACCGGCCAAGTGGTCCATGAGGTAAGGGAAAGGAGTTGTGTGTTGGCTCTGGCTGCATATGGAGGGATTATATAGTCAGCATGGCAAATTAAATCAATATGATTGAGTAAACGTGAGGATCACTCTAATTGATATGGAGCAATAAGGAATGGGATGATTTCTAGAAGGAAACAAATACACAATCATTAAAGGTGATTGATATCACACCCAACAGAAAATGCAACTAAAAATGGAAGGGTGGGATATCATCCATTTTCATCACAACAGAAAATTGTGATGGTTTAGTGAACCGTCTGCATAGAATTGTGATGGTTCTGGTTCCGGGCATTGAGATGCATAGGTATGCTGAACAAGTGGAGCCATGTCTAAAAAAATTCATTGGAGATGACAATTCAGTATTTGCATTAAAAAAATATGCCACATATATGCGCGAGTAAAGAACACATGACCTGGTGTTTTGTATTGCAGCTGGCTAACTCCGGATTGTGGAGGATCTGGTGTATGACATACTGTGTTATCGTTTATGTTTGCATCCGTTGAAGGAACTTGTTTTTTAAGTTCTCGTGCTTGGCACCGGCGTTTTGCAATTTCATCTTTATTTTTTGCATAATACTCTCGGTTCCTCTGCCTTTTGGCCTCTTTAGGATCTGCATTCATGGCACAATTTACTATATGTCCAAATAATAATATGCCCCCGAGTTGAAAGCATCAGGCTTACACTTTTCGTAAATGTAATTGATATTATAGAATACCTCTTCCCTGTAAAGTTAGAAGACCCATAAAATATTATACATGTTATAACTGAGTAATATTGGTTGCAATGTTTCTCTGCAAATAATTGCTGAATATGATGTTGGACAGAAAATCACTAAATTTGTTTTCGTAGCTGGTGTATGAAGCAGGCTTTGATTGCTGAAATTCACTGAACTCTTTGATTTCTGAAATTCAGTGAACATGTAAGATCATCGAAGACTGTGAAGAACTATGCATCAAACAGATAAACTAACTGCATATTGTGAAAGTGCTAACATTATGTAACTGTAGTCATGAAACTAACTGCAAATTAGAGCATCCGCAACGCATAATTTAGGTAGTAGTTTCTGAATACGCACACACTTCAGGTAACTTTCCAGTGCAGGGATGGTCGCGTGCCTCGAGTAGCAGTAGGCTGTCGATCTGGTGACGGGCGGCGACGTCCTCGCGACGTGGAAGTTGGCGGTGCGGTGCGGTGCTGACAAAACAAAAAAACAGTATGAGAGAAGTAACATAGCAGTTGAATTGCTTTCAACTTGACATAATATACTTGATTGGATTTAATTTTACAATAACACAATTACAGTGAAGCTCTAGTAGGGAATGACAAATTTCAGATAAGAATAATGTTAGCTCACCAATTATATTTCCAGTCAATAGTACTTATGAACGCCCATGTACTCACCCTGTGTTCTAAACAGAATTCGATAGAATTGAAACCAAGACTTCTGCAGTTGGCGAAATATGTTGCGAAATACGGTGCGGCACTGGAGGTGAGGGGCGGAGGCAGACAGAGCTGAGGAGAGCTGGCGATGTTCGACGGGCGACGGGCAACGTGGGATTGTGCGGCGGCGGCCGCGGTTGTGAGGGGCGCACCCGCGCTTGTGAGGGCCGTAGGCTGGCTGGCGGCGCTGTAGGTGAGGGACGACGTCGGTGTCGATCTGGAGACGGGCGGCGAGGTCCTGGCGATGTAGAAGTCGGCGGTGCGGCGCTGGAGGAGAGGGGCGGAGGCAGACAAAGCTAGGGAGAGCGGGCGACGGGCGGAGGCTGGCTCGCGGCGATGTAGGTGATGGACGATGTCGGCCTGAGCGACGGGCGTCGGCCTGAGCGACGGTCGGCAGCGTTGTTTGAGGGATGAGGGATTATGGATTGGTTAAGGCAGGGTGATTAGCGGGGAGTTGTCAGCCTAGGCTGTTTTAGCGCTAATTATGGTGAAGATTTGGATCGCTATATGCAAATCTGATGGCCGTGTTCTATTGGTTCTGCCCCCTGTGTGCTTTTTTATATTGGTATAGATGAAGATAATTGTTATTAGGAAACAATTACCAGTTGTCTTGGAAGCAAAGCAATTGTCCCAACGAAGCAAGATATTCTTGGTACAAATCAAAATTTGGTCTTAGCGGAAATAAAGTTCACCATATAAGGAAATATTTTTCCTTCATACGGAAGCAATATTGCTGAACTATGGAAATATAATTTAATTTATAAGAAGCATAGTATATATGGCGTGGACCCTGAATTTTCTAGAGATATTAGTTATCATAACTTCTAAAATTAGTTTCCTAATAATCTAGAGAAGTCGAATCATAATTAGAATTACGAGATTTGTTGCAATAAATAACTAACTACCAGGGTCTAATTGCCAAGCATGAAAGGAAAGCACGAATGGGAAGCTGATCCATACGGGAGCACTTGTTAGGAAGCAATCAACGGAGAAGTTTCTGGACGCAGTAACTAATGAAGGAGTCAACTAAGAAAAGAAACCAATAACGATCGGACGACCCGCCTGTTTCCAATCCAACGGCCCACGACTGGTCTGATGGAAAGCCAGTTATCGGTAGCCGATTCCTAGCGCCGCTATGCCCGGCGTCCCACCTCCTCCCTGAGACTGCCACGGTGACTTAATACCGCCTAATAAATCCCACCATCGAACCTAATAAGTTGGAGAATTCAAGGAGTGAAAACTGCTCAACGGAGTTCATCCACCGCCGCCTTTTTCTCCAGCTTAAAAAGCACTTCATGGTTCTATCGGCCTCCACACCAATCACGGCAGCCTGCTCGCTGCTCACTCCCCATCGTACTTTCTCCTCCGTTTTTTTTTTCAATCCCTAAATCCCTCCATATACCTTCCCAATCTGCAGGTTGATCTCCGGCTCCGGATTCTGTCTACTCCTACCATAGTCCCTCTGGATTTCCGCTCGAAGTTCTATATCTGCAAGATTTTGGTTGCTGCTACCTCAGACCCTCCAGATTTCTTGGGATTTCTTGCCTTCTCAGTTTGGTTGATATATGTGAATTTCCTTTGATTGACTTCTCTGTCTGCTGGTCATCATGACACTGCACAGCGCTTCTTCAGTTGGTACGCACACTCTGACCACATCTTGAATTTTGATTTTCGTTGATTGGTTGCTTCTGTCCGTTTGGTTACCCTCCGTGAAATTTTAATCACCTTCTATTTTCCTAAACATGCTGTGCCGATGTGAATGAAAGAGTTCATGCAACCGTTGGTAGGCATGCCGTGGAACTCTGCGTCAGAAATCAAGTGTTTTTAGATGTGCATGACACATAATTGGTAAAATTAAAATCTACCAGCATCGCTTCAAGTTAGTCTTTCTTTCCTCGCGCTGGAGCAAGAAGGGTGATGTATTAATCAGTTTTTTTGCTCACAAACCAAAAATCACAACATCATTTTAAGAAAGTGGGGTGATCTCATAATTGTTCTCCACAACACTGCAAGTCTATTCTTGAGAAATCTATAGAGGGTTATTTATTCCTGCCCTGCATGTAAGCTGATTATGAGATCACCCCACTTTCGGATGTAACTTTTTCCCACGATGATTTTGATATATTATACGTTTTTCGTATGCAAAAGTTAATGCGGTTTTACCATTTTTCAAACTTTTTTTACAAAAAAAGTCAAAATTCGAATTTCTTAATTTCACCAAATAGTAGATTGCATAACATACAAGAATCTGAAAACATTTTATTTTTTGAATTTTCTATAATTTTTATTTGTATTTTACAAAGCAACAAAAAAGCGATCGGGGGGGGGGGGTGGTGGTGGAGGTGTGTGGGGAGCAGGAAAAACCTTTATTACCGGTTCGTGACACGAACCGGTAAGAAGGTCTACCCTTTAGTACCGGTTCTTGTCTAAAGGTTTTCCGGATGACGCCAACCCTTTAATACCAGTTTGTGACACGAACCGGTACTAAAGGTCCTGCACAAACCGGTACTAAAGGTTGCAGGCGGCCTAGGCAGTACAACCGGTACTAATGCACCCTTTAGTACCGGTTCGTAAGGAAACCGGTACTAAAGGGTTGGACGGAAGCCCCTTTTTCTACTAATGTACAGTCAACTTTGAGAAAAGTAATATAGTATATAAGAATGGATTTTGTACGCATGCGCATGGGTGTCGATTTATTTCTCGAGAATGAGAATGGATTTTGCGCACATACATAAGTTTGGGGGGTTTTGTACTTAATATTATTGTTCAGAATAGTTGATTAAAAACGATGTGATAATGAAGTATTGAAGAGTATTTTCACAAAAAAAAGTATAGAAAAGGAAACGTGACCGCGGTAGATTATTGGACGTGCTGGACTGCAGTGGCGGACCCAAGACTTTCATCAAGCCCGGGCTCACTGTAAGCCCAGCCAAAAAAATCAAAGTTTTCATTAAGTTTTTATTAAAATAGGCTGCACCATCGGCCGGAAATCTAGGCGTGTGCTCAGGCTTAGGGATGGTTGGGTCCGTCTATACTAGAGCGTTGAAGTTTTCGTTTTTTCCGATGCAACGCACGGGCATTTACAATCTAGAGATACTTGTACGCCTAATAAACTGTGAGAGAGGGAGTATTATTTACATATGTCAGCTGATGTAAATTGAAGTCTCGTCCATAGAGATTGGAGAGCAGCCACCGAAATTGATTGGCGGCCTCCAGCTGCACGACCCGTCCAATAGCGCCGCCTGCACCATGGCTGCCCTGGCGATCACATATCCAAAAAGAAAAAGTTAGACGAGAATTCCTCACTTGGTCCCTGACAAATATACACGATTAAGAGAAAAATAAGTGTTAGGGAGGTAGACCTTTTGCTACAGCACCGAGGAGTGGCCATCTGCACGCGCCACTAGGGGCGGCAGTAGGGATGCCATCGCTCGAAAATGCCCAACGAAAACCTGGCAACGCGGGAGGATGAAAACGGAACCAATCAGAGAGCAGCAGCCAGCAGGCGTCTGACAACGTGTGTATTTTCAGCAGTATTTGATATGTATGTCTCAGCCACCGACGTGTATTCGCATTAAATCCTCTGTCTTCTTTCCTCCTTGCTTCCCCACGATTACTCCTCGATTGACACACCGCCGCACGCCGCATCCCCTCTTGGCCTCTTCCTCCTCGTATCCTCAAGCAGGTCTGGACAGAGATCGGGTGCCTTGACGTTCACAAGGCAAAACTTGCCTTGTGGCCTCTCATCCACCATCCATGGAGATCCAACGGCAGAAAATAGATCAAGACTAAATCAACCAGGTTGACCACCAAACCCAGCTTCACAGGGACGTCCGCTTCACGGCTTCATCCTCACGTGCGCGACGCGACTCCTATCACCGCGCCGACCGCTCCGCTGCAGCTCCCGTCGCCGCGCCGACCGCGCCGCCGGAAAGGAATAGAGCCGCACCACCGGATGGCCCGAGGAGCCAGTCCAACTGCTCCTCCATGGTGAGCTCCGGCGCCCACCTCCAGCTGCTTCATCCGCCTCGCCGGCGGCTGCTTCCGCCCATTCCTATGGCCCTCCGACGTCTTCCTCTGCCTCCCACCAACGACGGCCCATTGGATAGCACAATATTGTATCCTGTCAATTTCTCCCATTGCACAATATTTGCAAATGCACAACACTAACAATATTTTTATCATATCAAATTGCACAGCACATGAACGCAATCAGCAACAGATTAAATTCACAACACATCATTCAATTGCATAAGACATCACAGAAAATCAATAATAGCATGGCTACCTACAGGAGTCAATCGGCAACACGAGCAAATGTGTGCTGGCGGCGTCTACCAGCAAGAGGATTCGATGGCAGTAGAGGATTTCGCCGGAGCGGGGTACAGGGCGTCGTCGGTGTTGGGGCGGGTGATACGTCTCCGACGTATCGATAATTTCTTATGTTCCAGGCCATATTATTGATGATACCTACATGTTTTATGCACACTTTATGTCATATTCGTGCATTTTCTGGAACTAACCTATTAACAAGATGCCGAAGAGCCGTTCTCGTTTTCTGCTGTTTTTGGTTTCAGAAATCCTAGTAACGAAATATTCTCGGAATTGGACGAAATCAAAACCCAGGGTCCTATTTTGCCACGAAGCTTCCGGAAGACCGAAGAGGAGTCGAAGTGGGGCCACGAGGGGCCGCCACCATAGGGCGGCGCGGCCTAGGCCTTGGGCGCGCCGACCTGTGGTGTGGGGCCCTCGTGTGGCCCCCCACGTTGCCCTTCCGCCTACTTAAAGCCTCCGTCGCGAAACCCCCGATACAAAGAACCACGATACGGAAAACCTTACTGAGACGCCGCCGCCGCCAATCCCATCTCGGGGGATTCTGGAGATCTCCTCCGGCACCCTGCCGGAGAGGGGATTCATCTCCCGGAGGACTCTTCACCGCCATGGTCGCCTCCGGAGTGATGAGTGAGTAGTTCACCCTTGGACTATGGGTCCATAGCAGTAGCTAGATGGTTGTCTTCTCCTCATGTGCTTCATTGTCGGATCTTGTGAGCTGCCTAACATGATCAAGATCATCTATCTGTAATACTATATGTTGTGTTTGTCGGGATCCGATGGATAGAGAATATCATGTTATGTTAATTATCAAGTTATTACCTATGTGTTCTTTATGATCTTGCATGCTCTCCGTTATTAGTAGAGGCTCTGGCCAAGTTTTTGCTCTTAACTCCAAGAGGGAGTATTTATGCTCGATAGTGGGTTCATGCCTCCATTGATACCTGGGACAGTGACAGAAAGTTCTAAGGTTGTGTTGTTGTTATCACCAGATTTTGGCCAAATCAGGAGATAGGCCGTAAGTGAGATGGGCTTGAAGGATATACGCGTGGAGGATCTCTGAAGCGGCCTTACACGAAGAGTTTGGGCTAAATTGCCCGTGTATCTGTATTATAGTAGATCGCATCTTAGTTTAGAGGTTAGAGTTTAACCCGTGCACGGTTCGGTGCACGCTCGAATTAGAAAGTCCCCCGGACTATAAATATGTATCTAGGGTTTATGAAATAAACAACAATCAACGTTCACAACAAACACAAATCAGGCGCATCGCCACCCCTTCTTCGAGGGTTTCCTTCCGGGTAAGCATCATGCTGCCTAGATCGCATCTCGCGATCTAGGCAGTACACGTTTATTCGTCTACCTTGTGACAAGGTATCAACTTGTCAATGCCTACGGGTTATAGGCTAGGGTTTAGTTAGAAGTAGAGGGCAAGTAGATCTCGAAGGTTTCAGCCGAAAAGTACTCGACGATTATGAAAACTAGGGTTTGTGAACAATGATTCGATGATCTCTTCGTCCCTCGACTCCCCCTTTATATAAGAGGCGGAGCCGAGGGTTTTGTTTCGTACAAGTTACAGAGTCCGGGACGGTTTCCAACTCATCCCGCCAGATTACAAAACAACACTTCCTATTACAACTCTACTTTCTTTAATATATCTTGGGCTCCCGAATCTTCTTATTCTTCGGATAGTGGGCCTTCATTAAACCCCGGGTACTATCTTTGGCAAGCCCATTTGGGATGCCTATGTCAGTAGCCCCCGAGATTTTGCTTGAATCGTAGAGTCAGGGAAAATCTCCACTGTTTATTTTTATTTGACAATTTAAACTTTTCTATATTTCTTCATATAAATTTCTATATTGTACAGGGATACTGGTAGTTGGGGCTAGTTCATCTGACGGATCAGGTACTAGTTAACTGCTCTAGTGGCAATCCGCAAAAACCTACTTCAAGATCACGTCCCCGGACATGATCTCGGGATACTTGGTGCAAACTCCGACGGGTGCCGCTTAAGGTCTTACCATTCTGTCGAGTCCCGGTCAAATTTATCGAGTACCTAACGCGTCCGTTAGGATTTTTCTTCGTATCTGTTGATACGGATAAAAATAGCGGAGCGCAGTCTTAGGCGATGCTACGCCCGGCGAACGGATCTGGGGTCTTACCTTCGCAAATTTGCGGCATTCGGAAATTGATCGCAACTTTGGCGTTACGAGAATATATTGTCGAGTGCTTTTCCGGCTGTTGGAATGGCACATTTTATCGAGTCAAATATGACTTATATTAATCTCCCGATGGGAGTATATGTAGAGTTAATTATAACTCGAAATATACTCTCTTGCTTTTCTATCTTTCTTCCTTTTAATTTCATCGGGCACGCGAACAGCGTTCCCGATGGGAGTAGCCCCCAAGGCTACAGCCAAGAACTTGTGCTTGGTTGTAGGCTCAACATTTTAATCCACCTTGTCGCTATATTGTCATTATTTCCCGATATTCTCTCTCTTTCTTTTTTTCTTTTTTTATCTCTCGGGTGCGCGAACAGCGCTCCCGATGGGAGTAGCCCCCGAGGCTACAGCCAAGAACTTGTGCTTGGTTGTAGGCTCCCACAATTTCTATATTGTCATAGTCGAAATTTTACTTTTATCGAAGTAGCCCCCGAGCATTTGGGCAAAAACTTGTATTTGACCAAAGGCTCCCAAGTATTCAAATAACCTCTCCTGTCGCCATTCTTCTTTTATTTTTTCTTGTCGACATACTTTCCTTTGTCAAATTCACTTTATCTCTATTAATAGTCAGGATTTTGCTGCCCTGTGGGTCCATTATTTCCACCTCGTTGACACGTCGTGCAAGTGGGGGACACACGTCCTCCGCTTTTCCTGGCGCACGTATGGTAACGCCTGTTCCATTCCATCTCAGTAAAAATACCTTTTTACCCTTGTATCGACAAGATCCTTTTTTCACCACACGATTTCGTCATCCAACGGTGCATTGCTTCGCCCGAATCCTATATAAACCTTTCTTCAACCTCGGTCCACTCCTTCGCTTGCGCCGCACATCTGTTCCCCTCTGCAAAAACTTCCCTTGCGCCCAACTCTGTGTGATCTTCCACACGCACAAGCATTGCTTTTTCCAGTGCCGTTGATGCCACCGCGCACGCGACTCACTCGCCACAGCACTCCAGAATCCAAGATGGCCGCTGAAGATCTTGAGTGGGAGAGATCTAAAATCTCCAACCAAGACGTCAACATGCTGAAGAGGCTTGGCCTGATGAAGAAAGAAGACGCCATCCGCTTTCCCAGCGAAGAAAGCTACCCCAACCCTCCAATGGAGTATCGGGTTAGTTTCGTTGATCATCTCATCCGCGGCCTTTCTACCCCAATTCACGATTTCCTCCGCGGCCTTCTCTTTGTCTATGGGATTCAGCTGCACTGATGGCGTGTATTTCACACGTTCGTTGGGCAACCCCAAGAGGAAGGTATGATGCGCACAGCAGCAAGTTTTCCCTCAGAAAGAAACCAAGGTTTATCGAACCAGGAGGAGCCAAGAAGCACGTTGAAGGTTGATGGCGGCCGGATGTAGTGCGGCGCAACACCAGAGATTCCGGCGCCAACGTGGAACCTGCACAACACAACCAAAGTACTTAGCCCCAACGAAACAAGTGAGGTTGTCAATCTCACCGGCTTGCTGTAACAAAGGATTAACCGTATTGTGTGGAAGATGATTGTTTGCGAGAGAAAATGGTAAAAACAAGTATTGCAGCAGATTTGTATTTCGAGTATTAAAGAATGGACCGGGGTCCACAGTTCACTAGAGGTGTCTCTCCCATAAGATAAAAGCATGTTGGGTGAACAAATTACGGTCGGGCAATTGACAAATAGAGAGAGCATAACAATGCACATACATGACATGATAAGTATAGTGAGATTTAATTGGGCATTACGACAAAGTACATAGACCGCCATCCAACCGCATCTATGCCTAAAAAGTCCACCTTCAGAGTTATCATCCGAACCCCCTCCAGTATTAAGTTGCTAAACAACGAGACAATTGCATTAAGTATGGTGCGTAATGTAATCAACAACTACATCCTCGGACATAGCGCCAATGTTTTATCCCTAGTGGCAACAGCACAACACAACCTTAGAACTTTCCGTCACCGTCCCGGTGTCAATGCGGGCATGAACCCACTATCGAGCATAAGTACTCCCTCTTGGAGTTAAAAGCAAAAACTTGGCCGAGCCTCTACTAGAAACGGAGAGCATGCAAGATCATAAACAACACATGTATAATAACTTGATAATTAACATGACATAGTATTCTCTATCCATCGGATCCCGACAAACACAACATATAGAATTACGGATAGATGATCTTGATCATGTTAGGCAGCTCACAAGATCCGACAATGATAGCACAATGGGGAGAAGACAACCATCTAGCTACTGCTATGGACCCATAGTCCAGGGGTAGACTACTCACTCATCACTCCGGAGGCGACCATGGCGGTGTAGAGTCCTCCGGGAGATGATTCCCCTCTCCGGCAGGGTGCCGGAGGCGATCTCCTGGATCCCCCGAGATGGGATCGGCGGCGACGACGTCTCTGGAAGGTTTTCCGTATCGTGGCTCTCGGTACTGGGGGTTTCGTCACGGAGGCTTTAAGTAGGCGGAAGGGCAAGTCAAGAGGCGGCACGGGGGCCCACACCATAGGCCGGCGCGGCCGGGGGTGGGGCCGCGCCGCCCTAGGGTTTGGCCACCCCGTGGCCCCTCTTCGTCTCGTCTTCGGACTTCCGGAAGCTTCGTGGAAAAATAGGCCCCCGGGCTTTGATTTCGTCCAATTCCGAGAATATTTCCTTACTAGGATTTCCGAAACCAAAAACAGCGAGAAAACAAGCAATCGGCACTTCGTCATCTTGTTAATAGGTTAGTTCCGTAAAATGCACGAATATGACATAAAGTGTGCATAAAACATGTAGGTATCATCAATAATATGGCATAGAACATAAGAAATTATCGATACGTCGGAGACGTATCAAGCACCAGCTGACCCCCAATTCCATCCT
>NC_061511.1:172496358-172644021 GCF_022539505.1 Lolium rigidum | reverse complement strand
AGCCAGCGATTTTTCCCCTTCCCGCGTCGAGGACGAAGCTCCGTCACGTGGTGACTCGTCCGGTCAACTCGTTGATTTGCTCTTGATCTAGTTGCTGGCCGTTGGATCTATATGAATGGTGGATGAGAGGCCACAAGGCAAGCTGTGCCTTGTGAACGTCAAGGCACCTGATCTCTGTCCAGCGCTTATCCCTGTTGCCGATGACCATCAAAAGCGGTAACCCATGAGGCAAATTGGATCAGTAAAAATTAACTGAGGAGGCGAATCGGCTCCTCCTGCTGTGAGCAGCCTGTCTGAACCATGGTCGTGGTCACCAGAATTAGTGGTATCCATCATTGAGGCTGCCTATAGGATCTGAAACGCACTGGTGGTGGACAGGTGAGCTCGCCGATGAAATCAATCCATTCCCTGTCGACAGTAAACTGCATGTCACTACCTTCCCACGGCGACACGAGCCCGTCCTAAAGGTCAGAAGCCGCCGGCGTCCATGGAAACGGCGCTGGCGCCACGGAACACGATCTCGAGCTGCGGCGTGAAGTCGCCGATTTTGTCTCTCTCTCTCCGACCAGATCGAGAACTGGGGGTGGACGAGCTCGAGGCCAGTTTCAAGGCGATCTTCTAAGGCGGCGCTCTGAGTTCATATGGGACATGGAGATCGACAACCCTAGATCAAGATTGGATTGGATTCCTCCTATACGCTGGTTGCCAAGCTAAGGTGACATGTTTTCTTGGTAGCATCGAGGCAGGATGTCTTAGAAAGACTGGACGCGAAGACGAATTAAACGCCTAGGGGATACGGGCCGCGCAACACTCAGCGACGAAGGCAAATCTACATCTACATCTACATCTATCTAAACGCCTAGGTGTTCCTTATTCTGCCCACATACCAATACGTCAAAGAGTTTCGTCGTCCAACATTTTCCAGCGCCGACAGGTGGGCCCGCCTAACACACAATCTTCTCATCGAGCCCCAACCTCAATCTCCGGATCGGGATCTGGCGATACACCTGAGGCCACCTAGCACGGCCAGGCCGCCGCCGTTGTCCTGCTCGTCACCCGCTCCCGCCGCTCGTCCCCTACCACCGCTGCTTTCCGCTTGCCCCCTACCACCGCTGCTCGCTGCTCGCCAATCACCCCTTGCCCCCTACATCCATTGCGACAACGACGACGAGGTCAGAGACAAGGCGGCTGCATCGTCTCCGGTGCAATCCGGCACGCGCCGCCCCCACCGCTGAACATACTATCCTGCACACCCAGCACCGAAGGTCGGCCTCCGTCGTGTGTCCCGACCTCCCCATCTTCCCCGTTGTCGCCGCCGCTACCACCGAGGTCGCCGACGTGCTGCTCAGGCACTCCTGCATCCCCACCCACCTCGTGCCCCACAGGTGTGTGCCTTATTCCATCTCTTGATTCTTCCAGCCGCCACTCTGATCTAAATCACTGCATTTTGTAGCCTTTTTTACCCTGCGGTTCCGTCCCTGTTTCTGGATTTGTTCATTTTAGTTCGGTGATGCAAACGATTATTGCAAAGTGATTAGGCTAAGATCCGACCACTGCGTCGGCAAGCGAGACCCACATCGCCTTATTTGCCAGTGGTGGTGTGAGAGCTGTTGCTACCGGTGATGATTAGGAGAGGGGGATCGGTAGCCAAGCTCACATGTAGTGGGATTTCTATTAGTGGATGTGAGTGTGTGTTGTCATGGTTAAAATAATAGTGACCATGAACCGATCAATGCCACAAGGTGGAGTTGAAAAGTTGGTACTATTAACAGTGTGTTATTCTACAAGCAGCAGGAAAAGTGCTGCCTGGTATTAGGCCTATATCTCCAATTGGCTTCGATTGAAGATTGGCTAAAATGTGTTTCTGTTCATCTCTGCAAGATTGTCACGGGCAAGCAATACAAAGTGATTAAAAGCAGTAAGTAGGGGTCATCAAAAGTTCAGTATGTTATTTTTAATAAAAACCTGCCAGTTCAGGACCGATCAACTTTGCTCTGGAGTGAAAATAAGGTTTTCCAGAGGAAACTTCACCATTGATTTATACAATGTGTCTTTTGTTGTATTTTTCTGTTTCTAACTCAATGCCTACTTATGTTTTTTTTATGTTGATTGGTGCAAATTCATCATTACCAGCTCGATTCTTGATTTAACCTCGAAAATGATATTTCTTTTAGATGGAATGTATTTCTTTTTGGAAAATGAGCTTCAGCCAACATAAATTGCATCAGTATGTTGTTACTTCCCATTTTATTGCTTCTACCTAAACTGGAGTATCCCTCAAAACTTAGTTCTGTATTTTCTTTTCGTCGCCATGAGAAACAAGTAAACCTTCAGATTTAGATATTTCACATTTCTGTGACTCCAATGAAATACTCAATTCGACTTAACAGAGTATATTCATCACGTTTATTTTGGTTCAGATTTCTTAACATGTTATTCTTGATCTACCAGAGCATGCATTCTGCACTGACTGTACAGTGCTGGTACTTACCAGGATGACATATCTTATCAGGCACATGGGCTAAACTTTATGGCATGAGATCAGGTATCTATAACATTAACGTTGCCATTTATCAAATACAGGTAGATCAAGTAAGTTTGTACTATTATATACTTGTGGCCGATAGTATTCTCTCTGTTTATTTTAATCTTTACTTTCATAAAACTTGACGTACAACAATCAAGTTATTGGATAGAAGATATAACCATGAAAGGCGTATGGTTTTCCCTTTTATGACTTTTTTTTGTTATTCAGATAGTTAAGATGACTTTACATTTGTACTATAACTTATAAATAACTGACGTTGAGTTGGTATTTACATTTGCAGATGTGTTGTGCTTAGGAGAACTTTCGACAATTAGTGACTTCTGGCAAGTTCAGATATAGATAAATAACCCCCTTGTTTTGTGAACTGTGGTTGGTTTTACAAGTTCAGATTTAACTAAAATATTTTCTCTCTCGAGAGCAAGGAAAATAAACTAAAAATGACTTTGTTATTGAAACCTGTAGAATGATGTTCCGTCTTTCTTTCGAGTGTATTCACCTATCTAGAAATAGGTTTCGTGTTTCATGTTTTAGACACAAATTGCTCCAGTTTATCTGTACGTACACCATTTAGCTTACATATGAAATGTTTCACCATGGCTTGGGTACACATTAATTTTACCAGATTTGACTTAGGTATTTCCTTTTTTGAGCATGAAACTGTGGGGAAGATCCCCACAGCAATTTATTACCCCCAACCAGCATTATTTTCGTCTTCGAAGTATATCCCTGGTGTTCAGCCGATCACTGCATAGATCCTGCATAGAGTCAGGCAAAAACTTTGATTCACATAGTACACTTGCTCTTCCAGATATTAGAAAAAGTCCCACTAGCCACCTGATTTCTTAAAGTGTGGTGATAAAATAAGTTGGACATGTAAGCCCCATCCTTCAATTGTGTTTTCTAACGATCCTTGCCTGATTCGTGCAATGTCAACTGGCCTAGAATGGTCTGAACCTGCAAAAATTCTGAGTATGCCTGAGCCGAGAGAGGTAAGTAGAACAGCTATGTAATATACCTATTTCTTTCTGGGATAACTTTGACTTTACATATGGTGATGATTCATTCTTTACATTGCAAATAAAATTAAGTTTTAACTATCGAAGTGTTATTTTTCAGTTTTGCATGTTTCGGGACTGCAGGTTACCAGAAATATATATATATAGGTATTGTGTCACTTAATAGTCTGAACATAACCTTGTGTAACTTAATAGTCTGAACTTAACCTGGCCATATTTTGTCATATATGTGACACTTCAGCCTTAAATTGCAGAACTTTCTGACCACTGTAATTCCGAGCCTTAGCCTATATTTTGTTTATTTCAGGTTTTTAGATTCAGTATTTTGGTACATATAATGGTTATGGTTATGGAAAGCCATCGTTTTCGAAGAAAAAAAAGTTAAATAGCGCAGAACATTAATTTCTAGGAACTGAAAAAGGAAAATATTTTGGTGCCCACAGTTGGAGACAAAGCAGCATGACGTGGAGAACTGATATGATCATTTTGCTCCATATTCCAATACATAAGTCTGATATGTCTGTTGGAAGAGCCATCAGTCTGTTGGAAGAGCCATCAGTGTCCCCATATTTACAAAGGTAATTGTCTAAGATCATCCTCTGGTTTTCCTGAGTTCAAAACATAAGGTAAAATGTGGATATTATGTATTGTGAGTTAAGGCAGAATTCATTTCCCCTTGTGAAATTCATAACTCATGTTCTATACCTACGCTCTCCGTTTTCCATCACCATGTAAGATTGGTTGTCTGAGAGGCATGTGATACATTATGTGCATATTTAAACTTGCCGCATAGACACTTGGAATTCCTATCACCCGTTTGATCGATATCTCCTAAAAAACATTAATTTGGCTATTCATGCTTCTATATATGCTAATTTGTTGTATGTATGCATATTGGTTTTTATGAATTGGTACAATAAAGGGAAGCAGAGGTAGGATTCACAATTAACTTCTTTTTCCAGTCAAGTAAGTCAAAAATGCACACAAGATCCATTAATCTAAGGCTTGGTAGGAGCTTTGTGATTTCCACTGACTAACTATGAGTTTTCCTTATAAGCCTTCATGATCTCTACTTTGATAATAGGACATAGGTATTTCGTACGGATTGTGTAGAACTCTAACAATGTTATACATATGCCTTCATTAATTCACAATCACTGAATTTAGAGTTTTGGTTTCACCATCAGTGTTTGGCACTGTGAAACATTCATGGAATGACCTAGCCTTAAGCTTTTGAGCGTTTTTAAATTATTTTGAAGAATTTTCTTACGTTGGTTTGGCTATATTTGTTCCAGTGGTTTACTGAATCGTAAGATGAACTGTTGAACTACTCTTCTACCTGTGTTGTTGCATGCCATTACAAAAGAGTCTCTTTTCGCTACACATGTAATACTCAACTGAGGCACATCTTGGAGTTCAGATATTACACAATGAAGTAATACAATGTTAATTTGTCCATGGTGATTAACTTGATCAACATGAAGCAGGACAATGCACGTCCTCTCATCCACCACCGGTGAAAGATGGAATGCATATAAAACCACTTCGACGGGAAGGGGCGGGATCACATGCTCAGGGAGGAAGGCATCATGCTTCAGGACATAAATGCGGGACAACACCCTCAAGAATGGTGAACTGAATGTTGTGTTTTCACGAATTTTCCATTAGTGTCATCTCCATCATGGAATGTGTGCATTATGTCTGCAATGAGTGTAAGTTTCTCTCTTTCCAGTATTCACCTTACTACCTTCCTGACTAAATTATTCAGACCGGCCTCTTATTTATTAGGCAGAGTTATTTTCCTTTGGTATATTTTCAGTGTCTCCAATTGCGGATATGAAACATCAGTCTCATCAAATACATTCTTAACCTAAATGTTAAAACGTTCATATGGACATAATCCTAGAATTGCTCTATGTTTTTTTGCCTCTATTAATTTCAGGTACATGCTCGAGATTGGTGTTGCAAACGGTATAAGACTTTGCACCTTTTGCACTGCAGTATCAGGCTAGCTGCGTATTGTCTGATGCTTTGATTGAATTACTTGGTAGAAAAACTTGCATGAGACATGCATTTATTCATAGAATATGTTGGGAGATTGTCAAGAACCAATGGCATTTGTCCAGAACTGTTAGCTCATATGTGTAATTGGTTGTAGCTGTTCACGCAAACTCCTTATTATCTTAATAGATGGTATATGGTTGCCAGAAAATATTGAGGGCTTGATTTGGCTGCCCCGGAAGCAGCTTATTGTGAACATGCATCATATGGTGATTATTTTGTTAATCTTCCATGCGCAAATGCTATATGCCATGCCAACTTGGCACATGCTTTAGATAGAAAGTATACCAATCAATATCGATGTTACCGGCTGCTATAAATAAGATTATCCTTGGATACATAACTGGTTGTGTTCTTCGCTAGAAATATGAATATTCGTAGTCTTTAGTAAGACATTATTGGTTGGTGGGCTTTATAGCTCTCAACGTTAGATTATAGCTTTTACGAACCACGCTTCAAATGAAGTTGTACCTTAATGCTTTTGGAATAATGCATCACTATATTTTTATACATGTGGATGTCAACTCATGTTAAGGTGACATGTAGTGCGAGAAAATATGATGAAATGTATTTGTTGCAAAATATTTTTAAGGCCTATTGTTTTGAACCTATGCGAGAGAAGATGATTTGGTGTTAGGTACTCTCTGTTGGGTGCAGGAATTCGTCCATCCAATGGCTAGCTCATGGCATGAATATATTTGGGTGCAGGAGTTCGTCCATCCAACGGCTAGCTCATGACATGAGTATATTTGAGTGATGAGATTCTTTTCTGGGTGCTCTTTTAGCTCATGGCACAATGTCAGTTTAGAGCCCTAATAAATTATTCATAACTCGTTGGATTTGTGATACGTCTCCGACGTATCGATAATTTCTTATGTTCTATGCCATATTATTGATGATACCTACATGTTTTATGCACACTTTATGTCATATTCGTGCATTTTCTGGAACTAACCTATTAACAAGATGCCGAAGAGTCAGTTCCTGTTTTCTGCTGTTTTTGGTTCCAGAAATCCTAGTAAACAAATATTCTCGGAATTGGACGAAATCAACGCCCAGGTCCCTATTTTTCCCGGAGCCTTCCAGAACACCTGAGAGCCGCCAGAGGGAAGCCCTGGGGGCCCTACACCACACCCTGGCGCGGCCAGAGGGGGGCCGCGCCGCCCTATGGTGTGGGCCCCCCAGGACCCCTCCGAGGCTGCCCTTCCGCCTATTTAAAGCCTCCGTCGAGAAAACCCTGATATGAAGAACCACGATACGGAAAACCTTCCAGAGCCGCCGCCATCGCGAAGCCAAGATCTGGGGGATAGGAGTCTCTGTTCCGGCACCCTGCCGGAGCGGGGAAGTGCCCCGGAAGGCTTCTCCATCGACACCGCTGCCATCTCCACCGCCATCTTCATCACCGCTGCTGCTCCCATGAGGAGGGAGTAGTTCTCCATCGAGGCTCGGGGCTGTACCGGTAGCTATGTGGTTCATCTCTCTCCTATGTACTTCAATACAATAATCTCATGAGCTGTCTTACATGATTGAGATTCATATGATGATGCTTGTAATCTAGATGTCATTATGCTAGTCAAGTGAGTTTTACTTATGTGATCTCTGGAGACTCCTTGTCCGACGTGTGTAAAGGTGACAGTGTGTGCACCGTGTGGGTCTCTTTGGCTATATTTCACAGAATACTTACTCACTGTTATGAATGGCGTAGTGAAGTGCTTATTTATATCTCTTTATGATTGCAATGTATTTTGTATCATAATTTATCTATGTGCTACTCTAGCAATGTTATTAAAGTAGTTTTATTCCTCCCGCACGGTGTAATGGTGACGGTGTGTGCATCCGTGTTAGTACTTGGTTTATGCTATGATTATGATCTCTTGTAGATTATGAAGTTAACTATTGCTATGATAGTATTGATGTGTATTATTCCTCCTACATAGCATGAAGGTGACGAGTGTGCATGCTATGTTAGTACTTGGTTTAGTCGAATTGATCTTTCTTGCACTCTAAGGTTATTTAAATATGAACATTGAATTGTGGAGCTTGCTAACTCCGGCATTGAGGGTTCGTGTAATCCTACGCAATGTGTTCATTATCCAACAAGAGTGTAGAGTATGCATTTATCTATTCTGTTATGTGATCAATGTTGAGAGTGTCCACTAGTGAAAGTCTAATCCCTAGGCCTTGTTCCTAAATACTGCTATCGCTGCTTGTTTCTTGTTTCTACTGCGTTACTACTCGCTGCGTTACTACTGCTTGTTTATTGTCCTGGGCAAAACACTTTTCCGGTGCCGTTGCTACTTGCTCATATATATTCATACCACCTGTATTTCACTATCTCTTCGCCGAACTAGTACACCTATTAGGTGTGTTGGGGACACAAGAGACTTCTTGCTTTGTGGTTGCGGGGTTGCATGAGAGGGATATCTTTGACCTCTTCCTCCTCGAGTTCGATAAACCTTGGGTGATCCACTTAAGGGAAACTTGCTGCTGTTCTACAAACCTCTGCTCTTGGAGGCCCAACACTGTCTACAAGAATAGAAGCTCCCGTAGACATCAAGCACTTTTCTGGCGCCGTTGCCGGGGAGGAAAGGTAAAAAGGCACTTATACTCCGGTTCCAGGTAACAGTACTTTTCTGGCGCCATTGTGTTTGTGCTCGAAGCTATTTCCTTTAGATCCTGCAATTGCATCTTTTTGTTTCTTGTTTACACTAGTTTGGCATAATGGACAACAATGAGCTTCTTATTCTATTTCCTGATTTAAAACATGGATTGTTTGATGCGAAAATTAAAAAACCTATGAAATCTTATTTGCATGCTTGGTAGTAATATTAGTATGAACGCTTTGAACACCATTGTTGATAATAATATAGAAAGTTCTAAGCTTGGGGAAGCTGGTTTTCATGATCTTTTTAGTCCCCCAAGCATTGAGGAGAAAATTTTCTTTGATGATACTTTGCCTCCTATTTATGATGATTATAATGATATTGGTCTTTTAGTACCGCCTGTTATGGAGGATAAATTTGATTATGATTACAATATGCCTCCTATATTTGATGATGAGAATAATGATGATAGCTACTTTGTTGAATTTGCTCCCACTATCACTAATAAAATTGATTATGCCTATGTGGAGAGTAATGATTTTATGCATGAGACTCATGATAAGAATGCTTTATGTGATAGTTATATTGTTGAGTTTGCTCATGTTGCTACTGAAAGTTATTATGAGAGAGGAAAATATGGTTGTAGAAATTTTCATGTTACTAAAATGCCTCTCTATGTGCTGAAATTTTTGAAGCTACACTTGTTTTATCTTCCTATGCTTGTCACTTTGCTCTTCATGAACTTGTTTATTTACAAGATTCCTTTTCATAGGAAGCATGTTAGGCTTAAATGTGTTTTGAATTTGCCTCTTGATGCTCTCTTTTGCTTCAAATTCTATTTCTTGCGAGTGCATCATTAAAACTGCTGAGCCCATCTTAATGGCTATAAAGAAAGAACTTCTTGGGAGATAACCCATGTGTTATTTTGCTACAGTACTTTGTTTTATATTTGTGTCTTGGAAGTTGTTTACTACTGTAGCAACCTCTTCTTATCTTAGTTTTGAGTTTTGTTGTGCCAAGTAAAGTCTTTGATAGTAAAGTAAGTACTAGATTTGGATTACTGCGCAGTTCCAGATTTCTTTGCTTGTCACGAATCTGGGTCTACCTCCCTGTAGGTAGTTCAGAAAATTAAGCCAATTTACGTGCATGATCCTCAGATATGTACGCAACTTTCATTCAATTCGGGCATTTTCATTTGAGCAAGTATGGTGGCCTAATAAAATCCATCTTTACGGACTGTTCTGTTTTGACAGATTCTGCCTTTTTTTCGCATTGCCTCTTTTGCTATGTTGGATGAATTTCTTTGATCCATTAATGTCCAGTAGCTTTATGCAATGTCCAGAAGTGTTAAGAATGATTGTGTCACCTCTGAACATGTTAATTTTTATTGTCCACTAACCCTCTAATGAGTTGTTTCGAGTTTGGTGTGGAGGAAGTTTTCAAGGATCAAGAGAGGAGTATGATACAATATGATCAAGGAGAGTGACAGCTCTAAGCTTGGGGATGCCCCGGTGGTTCACCTCTGCATATTCTAAGAAGACTCAAGCGTCTAAGCTTGGGGATGCCCAAGGCATCCCCTTCTTCATCGACAACATTATCAGGTTCCTCCCCGAAACTATATTTTTATTCGGCCACATCTTATGTGCTTTGCTTGGAGCGTCGGTTTGTTTTTGTTTTTGTTTTGTTTGAATAAAATGGATCCTAGCATTCACTTTGTGGGAGAGAGACACGCTCCGCTGTAGCATATGGACAAGTATGTCCTTAGGCTCTACTCATAGTATTCATGGCGAAGTTTCTTCTTCGTTAAATTGTTATATGGTTGGAATTGGAAAATACTACATGTAGTAATTCTAAAATGTCTTGGATAATTTGATACTTGGCAATTGTTGTGCTCATGTTTAAGCTCTTGCATCATATACTTTGCACCCATTAATGAAGAAATACATAGAGCTTGCTAAAATTTGGTTTGCATATTTGGTCTCTCTAAAGTCTAGATAATTTCTAGTATTGAGTTTTGAACAACAAGGAAGACGGTGTAGAGTCTTATAATGTTTACAATATGTCTTTTATGTGAGTTTTGCTGCACCGGTTCATCCTTGTGTTTGTTTCAAATAACTTTGCTAGCCTAAACCTTGTATCGAGAGGGAATACTTCTCATGCATCCAAAATCCTTGAGCCAACCACTATGCCATTTGTGTCCACCATACCTACCTACTACATGGTATTTCTCCGCCATTCCAAAGTAAATTTCTTGAGTGCTACCTTTAAAAATCCATCTTCACCTTTGCAATATATAGCTCATGGGGAAAATAGCTTAAAAACTATTGTGGTATTGAATATGTACTTATGCACTTTATCTCTTATTAAGTTGCTTGTTGTGCGATAACCATGTTTTCTGGGGACGCCATCAACTATTCTTTGTTGAATATCATGTGAGTTGCTATGCATGTCCGTCTTGTCCGAAGTAAGAGAGATCTACCACCTTAATGGTTGGAGCATGCATATTGTTAGAGAAGAACATTGGGCCGCTAACTAAAGCCATGATTCATGGTGGAAGTTTCAGTTTTGGACACATATCCTCAATCTCATATGAGAATAATAATTGTTGCCACATGCTTATGCATTAAAGAGGAGTCCATTATCCGTTGTCCATGTTGTCCCGGTATGGATGTCTAAGTTGAGAATAATCAAAAGCGAGAAATCCAAAATGCGAGCTTTCTCCTTAGACCTTTGTACAGGCGGCATGGAGGTACCCCATTGTGACACTTGGTTAAAACATGTGCATTGCAAAGATCCGGTAGTCCAAGCTAATTAGGACAAGGTGTGGGCACTATTAGTATACTATGCATGAGACTTGCAACTTGTAAGATATAATTTACATAACTCATATGCTTTATTACTACCATTGACAAAATTGTTTCATGTTTTCAAAATAAAAGCTCTAGCACAAATATAGCAATCGATGCTTTCCTCTTTGAAGGACCATTCTTTTACTTTTATGTTGAGTCAGTTCACCTATCTCTCTCCACCTCAAGAAGCAAACACTTGTGTGAACTGTGCATTGATTCCTACATACTTGCATATTGCACTTGTTATATTACTCTATGTTGACAATTATCCATGAGATATACATGTTACAAGTTGAAAGCAACCGCTGAAACTTAATCTTCCTTTGTGTTGCTTCAATACCTTTACTTTGAATTTATTGCTTTATGAGTAACTCTTATGCAAGACTTATTGATGCTTGTCTTGAAGTACTATTCATGAAAAGTCTTTGCTTTATGATTCACTTGTTTACTCATGTCATTACCATTGTTTTGATCGCTGCATTCATTACATATGTTTATAAATAGTATGATCAAGGTTATGATGGCATGTCACTTCAGAAATTATCTTTGTTATCGTTTTACCTGCTCGGGACGAGCAGAACTAAGCTTGGGGATGCTTGATACGTCTCCGACGTATCGATAATTTCTTATGTTCTATGCCATATTATTGATGATACCTACATGTTTTATGCACACTTTATGTCATATTCGTGCATTTTCCGGAACTAACCTATTAACAAGATGCCGAAGAGCCGGTTCCTCGTTTTCGTTGTTTTTGGTTCCAGAAATCCTAGTAAAGAAATATTCTCGGAATTGGACGAAATCAACGCCCAGGTCCCTATTTTTCCCGGAGCCTTCCAGAACACCCGAGAGCCGCCAGAGGGAAGCCCTGGGGGCCCCACACCACACCTCGGCGCGGCCGGAGGGGGGCCGCGCCGCCCTATGGTGTGGGCCCCCAGGCCCCCTCCGAGGCTGCCCTTCCGCCTATTTAAAGCCTCCGTCGAGAAAACCCTGATACGAAGAACCACGATACGAAAAACCTTCCAGAGCCGCCGCCATCGCGAAGCCAAGATCTGGGGGACAGGAGTCTCTGTTCCGGCACCCTGCCGGAGCGGGGAAGTGCCCCCGGAAGGCTTCTCCATCGACACCGCTGCCATCTCCACCGCCATCTTCATCACCGCTGCTGCTCCCATGAGGAGGGAGTAGTTCTCCATCGAGGCTCGGGGCTGTACCGGTAGCTATGTGGTTCATCTCTCTCCTATGTACTTCAATACAATAATCTCATGAGCTGCCTTACATGATTGAGATTCATATGATGATGCTTGTAATCTAGATGTCATTATGCTAGTCAAGTGAGTTTTACTTATGTGATCTCCGGAGACTCCTTGTCCCACGTGTGTAAAGGTGACAGTGTGTGCACCGTGTGGGTCTCTTAGGCTATATTTCACAGAACACTTACTCACTGTTATGAATGGCGTAGTGAAGTGCTTATTTATATCTCTTTATGATTGCAATGTATTTTGTATCACAATTTATCTATGTGCTACTCTAGCAATGTTATTAAAGTAGTTTTATTTCTCCTGCACGGTGTAATGGTGACAGTGTGTGCATCCGTGTTAGTACTTGGTTTATGCTATGATTATGATCTCTTGTAGATTATGAAGTTAACTATTGCTATGATAGTATTGATGTGTATTATTCCTCCTACATAGCATGAAGGTGACAGTGTGCATGCTATGTTAGTACTTGGTTTAGTCGAATTGATCTTTCTTGCACTCTAAGGTTATTTAAATATGAACATTGAATTGTGGAGCTTGTTAACTCCGACATTGAGGGTTCGTGTAATCCTACGCAATGTGTTCATCATCCAACAAGAGTGTAGAGTATGCATTTATCTATTCTGTTATGTGATCAATGTTGAGAGTGTCCACTAGTGAAAGTCTAATCCCTAGGCCTTGTTCCTAAATACTGCTATCGCTGCTTGTTTACTGTTTTACTGCGTTACTACTGCTGCGTTACTACTGCTTGTTTACTGTCCTGGGCAAAACACTTTTCTGGTGCCGTTGCTACTGCTCATATATATTCATACCACCTGTATTTCACTATCTCTTCGCCATAGTACACCTATTAGGTGTGTTGGGGACACAAGAGACTTCTTGCTTTGTGGTTGCAGGGTTGCATGAGAGGGATATCTTTGACCTCTTCCTCCCTGAGTTCGATAAACCTTGGGTGATCCACTTAAGGGAAACTTGCTGCTGTTCTACAAACCTCTGCTCTTGGAGGCCCAACACTGTCTACAAGAATAGAAGCTCCCGTAGACATCAATTTGCAATGCTCATGAGGCCATGTCAAGTCCATTTTTTAAAAAAATAATTTATATACAAACTTCACTTACTTATATATATTTGCATTTTTGCCCCATGGAAAAGCACGTACATTATCTATACATACACTACTTAAAAAGGAGGAATTTTGTCCGGTCGTTGCGTTGATTCAAACTTTTTGTTATTGCTTTGCCCTCCCACCAAATCCATTAATACTACCATGGTACTGATTCAGTTTATACCCACTCTCGCTAAGGTGCCACTCGAGAACAGTTGGTTCCTACTCGCCAAGTGCGTGAGAAGAGCCGCTAGAGGGCCTTCAACCTCTAGGAACGGTGAAGAGTGGGACGAGGCATCGTCCTAGCATGACGGTGTTGATGGCGTGTATTTCACACGTTCGTTGGGCAACCCCAAGAGGAAGGTATGATGCGCACAGTAGCAAGTTTTCCCTCAGAAAGAAACCAAGGTTTATCGAACCAGGAGGAGCCAAGAAGCACGTTGAAGGTTGATGGCGGCGGGATGTAGTGCGGCGCAACACCGGAGATTCCGGCGCCAACGTGGAACCTGCACAACACAACCAAAGTACTTTGCCCCAACGAAACGGTGAGGTTGTCAATCTCACCGGCTTGCTGTAACAAAGGATTAACCGTATTGTGTGGAAGATGATTGTTTGCAGAGAAAACGAGTAAAAACAAGTATTGCAGCAGATTTGTATTTCGAGTATTAAAGAATGGACCGGGGTCCACAGTTCACTAGAGGTGTCTCTCCCATAAGATAAAAGCATGTTGGGTGAACAAATTACGGTCGGGCAATTGACAAATAGAGAGGGCATAACAATGCACATACATGACATGATAAGTATAGTGAGATTTAATTGGGCATTACGACAAAGTACATAGACCGCCATCCAAGCTGCATCTATGCCTAAAAAGTCCACCTTCGAGGTTATCATCCGAACCCCCTCCGGTATTAAGTTGCAAAGCAACGAGATAATTGCATTAAGTATGGTGCGTAATGTAATCAACAACTACATCCTCGGACATAGCGCCAATGTTTTATCCCTAGTGGCAACAGCACAACACAACCTTAGAACTTTCTGTCACATCGTCCCGAGTGTCAATGCGAGGCTCGAACCCACTATCGAGCATAAATACTCCCTCTTGGAGTTAAAAGCAAAAACTTGGCCAGAGCCTCTACTAGTAACGGAGAGCATGCAAGATCATAAACAACACATATGTAATAACTTGATAATTAACATGACATGGTATTCTCTATCCATCGGATCCCGACAAACACAACATAGAGTATTACGGATAGATGATCTTGATCATGTTAGGCAGCTCACAAGATCCAACAATGAAGCACAATGAGGAGAAGACAACCATCTAGCTACTGCGATGGACCCATAGTCCGGGGGTGAACTACTCACTCATCACTCCGGAGGCGGCCATGGCGGTGTAGAGTCCTCCGGGAGATGAATCCCCTCTCCGGCGAGGGTGCCGGAGGAGATCTCCGAATCCCCGAGATGGGATCGGCGGCGGCGGCGTCTCGGTAAGGTTTTCCGTATCGTGGTTTTTCGCCTCGGGGGTTTCGCGACGGAGGCTTTAAGTAGGCGGAAGGGCGAGTCGGGGGCCCGACGAGGGGCCCACACCATAGGGCGGCGCGGGCCCCCTTGGCCGCGCCGCCATGTGGTGTCGCCACCTCGTGGCCCCACTTCGTATGCTCTTCGGTCTTCGGAAGCTCCGTGGAAAAATAGGCCCACGGGTCTTCGTTTCGTCCAATTCCGAGAATATTTCGTTACTAGGATTTACGAAACCAAAAACAGCGAAAACGAGAGCCGGCACTTCGGCATCTTGTTAATAGGTTAGTTCCGAGAAAATGCACAAATATGACATAAAGTGTGCATAAAACATGTAGGTATCATCAATAATATGGCATAGAACATAAGAAATTATCGATATGTCGGAGACGTATCAAGCATCCCCAAGCTTAGTTACTGCTCGTCCCGAGCGGGTAAAACGATAACAAAGATAATTTACGAAGTGATATGCCATCATAACCTTGATCATACTATTTGTAAACATATGTAGTGGATGCAGCGATCAAAACAATGGTGATGACATGAGTAAACAGGTGAATCATATAGCAAAGACTTTTCATGAATAGTACTTCAAGACAAGTATTAATAAGTCTTGCATAAGAGTTAACTCATAATGCAATAAATCAAAGTAAAGGTATTGAAGCAACACAAAGGAAGATTAAGTTTCAGCGGTTGCTTTCAACTTGTAACATGTATATCTCATGGATAATTGTCAACATAGAGTAATATAACAAGTACAATATGCAAATATGTAAGAATCAATGCACGGTTCACACAAGTGTTTGCTTCTTGAGGTGGAGAGAGATAGGTGAGGAAAGTAAAAAGAATGGTCCTTCAAAGAGGAAAGCATCGATTGCTATATTTGTGCTAGAGCTTTTATTTTGAAAACATGAAACAATTTTGTCAACGGTAGTAATAAAGCATATGAGTTATGTACATTATATCTTACAAGTTGCAAGTCTCATGCATAGTATACTAATAGTGCCCGCACCTTGTCCTAATTAACTTGGACTACCGGATCTTTGCAATGCACATGTTTTGACCAAGTGTCACAATGGGGTACCTCCATACCGCTCGTACAAAGGTCTAAGGAGAAAGCTCGCATTTTGGATTTCTCGCTTTTGATTATTCTCAACTTAGACATCCATACCGGGACAACATGGACAACAGATAATGGACTCCTCTTTAATGCATAAGCATGTGGCAACAATTATTATTCTCATATGAGATTGAGGATATATGTCCAAACTGAAACTTCCACCATGAATCATGGTTTTAGTTAGCGGCCCAAAGTTCTTCTCTAACAATATGCATGCTCCAACCATGAAGGTGGTAGATCTCTCTTGCTTCGGACAAGACGGACATGCATAGCAACTCACATGATATTCAACAAAAAATAGTTGATGGCGTCCCAGAAGCATGGTTATCGCACAACAAGCAACTTAATAAGAGATAAAGTGCATAAGTACATATTCAATACCACAATAGTTTTTAAGCTATTTGTCCCATGAGCTATATATTGCAAAGGTGAATGATGGGATTTTAAAGGTAGCACTCAAGCAATTTACTTTGGAATGGCGGATAAATACCATGTAGTAGGTAGGTATGGTGGACACAAATGGCATAGTGGTTGGCTCAAGTATTTTGGATGCATGAGAAGTATTCCCTCTCGATACAAGGTTTAGGCTAGCAAGGTTATTTGAAACAAACACAAGGATGAACGGTACAGCAAAACTCACACAAAAGACATATGGTAAACATTATAAGACTCCATACCGTCTTCCTTGTTGTTCAAAACTCAATACTAGATATTATCTAGACTCTAGAGAAACCAAATATGCAAACCAAATTAGCAAGCTCTAAGTATTTCTTCATTAATGGGTGCAAAGCATATGATGCAAGAGCTTAAACATGAGCACAACAATTGCCAAGTATCAAATTATCCAAGATATTTTAGTTACTACATGTAGCATTTTCCAATTCCAACCATATAACAATTTAACGAAGAAGAAACTTCGCCATGAATACTATGAGTAGAGCCTAAGGACATACTTGTTCATATGCTACAGCGGAGCGTGTCTCTCTCCCATAAAGTGAATGCTAGGATCCATTTTATTCAAACAAAACAAAAAACAAAAACAAACCGACGCTCCAAGCAAAGTACATAAGATGTGACGGAATAAAAATATAGTTTCGGGGGAGGAACCCGATAATGTTGTCGATGAAGAAGGGGATGCCTTGGGCATCCCCAAGCTTAGACAGCTTGAGTCTTATTAGAATATGCAGGGGTGAACCACCGGGGCATCCCCAAGCTTAGAGCTTTCACTCTCCTTGATCATATTGCATCATACTCCTCTCTTGATCCTTGAAAACTTCCTCCACACCAAACTCGAAACAACTCATTAGAGAGTTAGTGCATAATAAAAATTAACATGTTCAGAGGTGACACAATCATTCTTAACACTTCTGGACATTGCATAAAGCTACTTGGACATTAGTGGATCAAAGAAATTCATCCAACATAGCAAAAGAGGCAATGCGAAATAAAAGACAGAATCTGTCAAAACGGAACAGTCCGTAAAGATGGATTTTATTAGGCCACCAGACTTGCTCAAACGAAAATTCTCAAATTGAATGAAAGTTGCGTACATATCTGAGGATCATGCTCGTAAATTGGCTTAATTTTCTGAGCTACCTACAGGGAGATAGACCCAGATTCGTGACGGCAAAGAAATCTGGAACTGCGCGATAATCCAAATCTAGTACTTACTTTTCTATCAAAGACTTTACTTGGCACAACAAAACATAAAACTAAGATAAGGAGAGGTTGCTACAGTAGTAAACAACTTCCAAGACACAAATATAAAACAAAAATACTGTAGTAAAAACATGGGTTGTCTCCCATAAGCGCTTTTCTTTAACGCCTTTCGGCTAGGCGCGAAAGTGTATCTCAAGTAACATCAAGAGACGAAGCATCAACATCATAATTTGTTCTAATAATAGAATCATAAGGTAACTTCATTCTCTTTCTAGGGAAGTGTTCCATACCTTTCTTGAGAGGAAATTGATATTTAATATTACCTTCCTTCATATCAATAGTAGCACCAACGGTTCGAAGAAAAGGTCTTCCCAATATAATGGGGCAAGATGCATTGCATTCGATATCCAAGACAACAAAATCAACGGGGACAAGGTTATTATTAACCATAATATGAACATTATCAACTCTCCCCAAAGGTTTCTTTTTAGCATTATCGGCGAGATTAACATCCGGATAACAATTTTTCAATGGTGGCAAGCCAAGCATATCATAGACTTTTTTAGGCATAACGAAATACTTGCACCAAGATCACATAAAGCATTACAATCAAAATCTTTGACTCTCATTTTAATGATGGGCTCCCAACCATCCTCTAGCTTTCTAGGAATAGAAGTTTCAAGTTTTAGTTTCTCTTCTCTAGCTTTTATGAGAGCATTTGTAATATGTTTTGTGAAAGCCAAGTTTATAGCGCTAGCATTGGGACTCTTAGCAAGTTTTTGCAAGAACTTTATAACTTCAGAGATGTGGCAATCATCAAAATCTAAATCATTACAATCTAAAGCAATGGGATTATCATCCCCAAGGTTGGAAAAAATTTCAGCGGTTTTATCACGGGCGGTTTCGGCGGTTTTAGCGGTTTCGGGTAATTTTGCGCGCTTTGCACTAGGAGTAGAAGCATTGCCAACACCAATTATTTTACCATTGATAGTAGGAGGTGCAGCAACATATGAATCATTAGCATTGCTAGTGGTGGTAATAGTCCAAACTTTAGCTACATTTTCCTTTTTAGCTAGTTTTTCATTTTCTTCTCTATCCCACCTAGCACACGAGTTCAGCCATTAATCTTATATTCTCATTAATTCTAACTTGGATGGCATTTGCTGTAGTAACAATTTTATTTTCAATATCCCTATTAGGCATAACTTTCGATTTCAAAAGATCAACATCGGAGGCAAGACTATCAACTCTAGAAACAAGAATATCAATTTTATTGAGCTTTTCCTCAACAGATTTGTTAAAGGCAGTTTGTGTACTAATAAATTCTTTAAGCATGGCTTCAAGTCCAGGGGGTGTATTCCTATTATTGTTGTAAGAATTCCCATAAGAATTAGCATAACCGTTACCATTATTATAAGGATATGGCCTATAGTTATTACTAGAATTGTTCAGATAAGCATTGTTGTTGAAATTATTATTTTTAATGAAGTTTACATCAACATATTCTTCTTGGGCAACCAATGAAGCTAATGGAACATTATTAGGATCAACATTAGTCCTATCATTCGCAAGCATAGACATAATAGCATCAACCTTATCATTCAAGGAAGAGGATTCTTCAACGAATTTACCTTCTTACCTTGTGGAGCTCTTTCCGTGTGCCATTCAGAGTAATTAACCATCATATTATCAAGGAGCTTTGTTGCTTCACCAAGAGTGATGGACATAAAGGTACCTCCAGTAGCTGAATCCAATAAATTCCGCGAAGAAAAATTTAGTCCTGCATAGAAGGTTTGGATGATCATCCAAGTAGTCGATCCATGGGTTGGGCAATTTTTAACCAAAGATTTCATTCTTTCCCAAGCTTGAGCAACATGTTCATTATCCAATTGTTTAAAATTCATTATGCTACTCCTCAAAGATATAATTTTAGCAGGGGGATAATATCTACCAATAAAAGCATCCTTGCATTTAGTCCATGAATCAATACTATTCTTAGGCGAGAGATAGCAACCAATCTTTAGCTCTTCCTCTCAATGAGAAAGGGAACAATTTTAATTTTATAATGTCACCATCTACATCTTTATATTTTTGCATTTCACATAGTTCAACAAAATTATTGAGATGGGCAGCGGCATCATCGGAACTAACACCGAGAAAATTGCTCTCTCATGACAAGATTAAGTAAAGCGGGTTTAATTTCAAAGAATTCTGCTTGTAGTAGCAGAGTGGAGCAATAGGTGTGCATAAGAAATCATTATTATTTGTGCTAGTGAAGTCACACAACTTAGTATTTTCGGGGTTGGCCATTTTAGCAGTAGTAAATAAAACAAACTAGATAAAGTAAATGCAAGTAAACTAATTTTTTTGTGTTTTTGATATAGAGTGCAAGACAGTAAATAAAGTAAAACTAGCAACTAATTTTTTTGTGTTTTGGTATAATGCAGCAAACAAAGTAGTAAATAAAATAAAGCAAGACAAAAACAAAGTAAAGAGATTGAGAAGTGGAGACTCCCCTTGCGGCGTGTCTTGATCTCCCGACAACGGCGCCGGAAAATATGCTTGATGGCGTGTATTTCACACGTTCGTTGGGCAACCCCAAGAGGAAGGTATGATGCGCACGGCGGCAAGTTTTCCCTCGGAAAGAAACCAAGGTTTATCGAACCGGGAGGAGCCAAGAAGCACGTTGAAGGTTGATGGCGGCGGGATGTAGTGCGGCGCAACACCGGAGATTCCGGCGCCAACGTGGAACCTGCACAACACAACCAAAGTACTTTGCCCCAACGAAACGGTGAGGTTGTCAATCTCACCGGCTTGCTAGTAACAAAGGATTAACCGTATTGTGTGGAAGATGATTGTTTGCAGAGAAAACGGTAAAAACAAGTATTGCGAGCAGATTTGTATTTCGGTATTAAAGAATGGACCGGGGTCCACGGTTCACTAGAGGTGTCTCTCCCATAAGATAAAAGCATGTTGGGTGAACAAATTACGGTCGGGCAATTGACAAATAGAGAGGGCATAACAATGCACATACATGACATGATAAGTATAGTGAGATTTAATTGGGCATTACGACAAAGTACATAGACCGCCATCCAAGCTGCATCTATGCCTAAAAAGTCCACCTTCGAGGTTATCATCCGAACCCCCTCCGGTATTAAGTTGCAAAGCAACGAGACAATTGCATTAAGTATGGTGCGTAATGTAATCAACAACTACATCCTCGAACATAGCGCCAATGTTTTATCCCTAGTGGCAACGGCACAACACAACCTTAGAACTTTACGTCACTTGTCCCGGGTGTCAATGCGAGGCATGAACCCACTATCGAGCATAAATACTCCCTCTTGGAGTTAAAAGCAAAAACTTGGCCAGAGCCTCTACTAGTAACGGAGAGCATGCAAGATCATAAACAACACATATGTAATAACTTGATAATTAACATGACATGGTATTCTCTATCCATCGGATCCAGACAAACACAACATAGAGTATTACGGATAGATGATCTTGATCATGTTAGGCAGCTCACAAGATCCAACAATGAAGCACAATGAGGAGAAGACAACCATCTAGCTACTGCTATGGACCCATAGTCCGGGGGTGAACTACTCACTCATCACTCCGGAGGCGACCATGGCGGTGTAGAGTCCTCCGGGAGATGAATCCCCTCTCCGGCGGGGTGCCGGAGGAGATCTCCGAGAATCCCCGAGATGGGATCGGCGGCGGCGTCGTCTCAGTAAGGTTTTCCGTATCGTGGTTTTTCGCCTCAGGGGTTTCGCGACGGAGGCTTTAAGTAGGCGGAAGGGCAGAGTCGGGGGCCTGACGAGGGGCCCACACCATAGGGCGGTGCGGGCCCCCCCTTGGCCGCGCCGCCATGTGGTGTCGCCACCTCGTGGCCCCACTTCGTATGCTCTTCGGTCTTCTGGAAGCTCCGTGGAAAAATAGGCCCCTGGGTCTTCGTTTCGTCCAATTCCGAGAATATTTCGTTACTAGGATTTACGAAACCAAAAACGGCGAGAAAACGGAGCTGGCACTTCGGCATCTTGTTAATAGGTTAGTTCCAGAAAATGCACGAATATGACATAAAGTGTGCATAAAACATGTAGGTATCATCAATAATATGGCATAGAACATAAGAAATTATCGATACGTCGGAGACGTATCAGGTGTCGACGGCCGCCGGAAGGAGGAGAGGCGCGACGAGGGGATCGTGGAGGGACGAGATGGAGGCGGCATCTGCCATCCGTTCCTGCTCACCACGCGTGCGAGATGAGACGCTAGAGGGTCGTCGCCTCCGGGAAGGATGAACAGAGGGAGCATGCGGGACGGCGTCGACGGATGGCTAGGAGCTTGACTTGTGATGCTGGCAGAGGGCGTGGTGTAGGTGGTTGATGATTGGGAGCGCCCACGACGACGGCGCTGGTCGCAGGTTGCTCTCCTCATGGGGATGCAAGAAAGGAAGAGCATGAGAGAGGAATTATCTCAAGGTCAATCTGGCAGCCTCTGACTAACCTACAACTCCAAAGCTGACCTATCAAAATAACTAACAGCTTGAAGTTTGGATCCCTTCACTCATATTTGCTTCTTTGCGCTGGAGACGCTTATGCGGTCATGAACTTCATGTTAGTATGGAATTATTCTCTCAAATCTAAATCTCAATTGTGAATGATAGTTGGAGTATTATTTATGTGTAATACGTGGAGTGTCTAGGTTGTCCCCCTTCAACAAGTGTCTCTTTGGCAATATAACTATACAAGTGAGGAGGAAGGAGCACATGTTTTCATCAAGTGCAAGGAGGTTAACCTGGTGTGTGGTGAAAGTATGGACTATAGCATGCTGATATGACACTACATATCGTATGGAAAGTATCGGAGCAATTGAAGATTCAACTGATGACTGCTTGTTGGGATAACCAGAATAGTACCCGTGTTGGAGATATTCCTTTCTCGGTTAAAGATGTTGCTCACAAGGCTTGATGCTATTGTATATGTGTGCATTGAGAAATAAAATTTGAGACCCGTAGCAACGCACGGGCATTTGTACTAGTCAACATAGAATGACGAAGGCGTCGACTTGACGGAACGTACACAGGCGATGGGCAAAGGAAGCCACATCAGCCAACCTTGGCTTTTTTTTTCGTACGTCCAACCCATTTTATTACTGTGCGGTGGCAATCTTTGTAATTAAGTTTGAACAATAGGGATGAGTCAAAAACGGAAAAAAAAAAAAGGAGAAACCTTACTTTCTTTATTAGTAGGTAAGATACAAAGATTACTTTTTATTTAGAGCCAGTGAGCCAGTGAGGTGACGAAGAGGTGGTCCTAGCCCTATGTTAGCATAGCAGTCAATGCTATTGACCAGAATTTTCTATGGAAATAATGGAAAAATGTCCAATCAATAGCCATGTCGGATCATCAAAATTTGTCTTTTCTATGGAAATAAAGAATTTTCTTTTTTCAGCAAACTTGTGTGTGCTAATGAACACATTTTTTTTATTTTTTTTACATTTTTTAGGGGTTTTTTTCACATTTTCTTTGTTGGATGGGCCAGGCAATGCGACCCAAGAAAATAATGCAAAAAGGATGAAGATTGGCCCAATTCAAATAATGTGAAATTGGAGGAAAATGATTATGGATTTTTTAATTGCCAAACCTTTTTCCAAAAAGCTCAGAAAAATCCAATAAACCAAAATAGTTATATTGGTCTTAGGAATATAGTTTTCAGCCCAATATAATTTTGTCAAAGATCATTTTTTATAGAAAAGGTTTACATGCCTTTCATAAATCCCCATAATTAATTCATAGAAATATTAGCTACGCACATTGTAAAATTAGCTCCACCTATTAATGACAATATAATAGCACTAGCATCATAAGCATCTCAATATTTCAGCCATACTACCTGGTGGGCTACAATACAATCAGGACCTCGTTTGCTTTCTTGACTTTATCTTTAGCTGGTCCACGAATGAGCAAAGGTTACATCAGGACTTCATTTTCTTCCTCGAGACATTATCAAGGGAGGTCCAGTCAGGATATGGGCATTCGAAGCTCCAATCAGGACCAGTATATCTCACACAATGCAGCCATAATCCTTCCTCATCTCCGTCATAACTGCCAAAATAAAAAATATTACAATGACCACCTGAAGAATTCAGAAGACACCAGCCTACTACAGCTGATAATTCTCGTAAACACTTCTTCATTTGAGCCATTTATTAACAAGTGAACTTCTTAAGCAACAGTAGTCACTCACCCGACAGGAGCAAGATTTGGGCAATTCGTGCACATTGCATCAATATCAAATTCCAGATCAGCTTCAGCAACACAATCAGGATCTGATGATAACGATGAGCATGCTAGTGAGGTTGCCCTGTTTATACTTGTTCCCTTTGATGAACGCGGACAAAAATTCCCCGAAAGATACAGCTCATCATTGGCTATTGGGTAACCAATGTGTTTTAGATGTACCCTTATCTGCATTTTCACAATTTTGGCCAACAGAAATAATGCGTCAGCAATACATAGAACTCTACAAACATAACACACATACAGTAAAGAATACGCAGCACAATTGACTTTTTTTTGGAAGTAACATATCCAATATAAAGCTTGTTAAACAACCAAGTGAGAGCTTTGAATCATTTGAATGGAACTTATGAAAAAGTCTAACATTGCCAGGTTCTCCACCATGAAGGCCTTCTCCACAAGTTTTTTTTTTTTTTTTTTTTGAGGGAAGAAGGCCTTCTCCAAAAGTTGATTAAGATATGATGTGATTGACATAGTACAATGATATAACAGGTTCCGGCAGGCGGCAACCATCAGGACTCTGTGTGTAGCGGCAACCATCGTAGTGCCTTGGATCTGTCCATCTTCCACAGGTTAGATTCATGTAAAATGGGATCAGCCAACCCCCAGATCCCATCATTGTACACACGAGCATTGCGCAGCCTCCAGATTTTTGAAGGGTTAAGATGATTAAAGAGCTGGGTATTTAATTTTTATTACCGGGATATTTAATTGTGTGAATGTAGGCAGACCCATACGCAATCATAAAGGGTAAAACAGGATTAGATACCTGGTGAGTTCGGCCAGTCACAGGTTTGCACAAGACAATGCTGTGGTTCCCATCAGTGCAAATCCTCTGAAACTTGGTACATGCTTGTTTTCCACTTGGAAGGGCCTTACCAGAACCATCACAAACCTGTAGTAATGGTGAGTACAGCTTCAGTATAAGACTTTTTGGACAAAAATAATTCACAACAATTACAGACCTCCACAGTGCTCCTTCCTTCCCGTGCATTGAAGTTTACATTAGCGTCAACAGTTCGCTGCAGAGAAATTATTTTAGATAAAAATTCATGACACAGAATAAACAACCAAGCAAATAGTTTGAAAGGTTTCTTCTGTTTGTAAGGGATTTCCAGTTTTCCACTGAGAAATTCCCTACCCGGTGGTCATAACTATTAATTAATAAATAAATATTTACAAAAGAACTAGGAAATTCCCCTCCAAGTGAATGCACTTGCTTTGCATTCAAGAAGTATGAATTCTCTACTGCCGTCACGACATATCCGAGTTAGCGTTCAGCTACGAAGCTAACGGCTAAACAGAGCGGAGTTTCCTTTTGTAGAATGTTATGTAATTTACTTTCAAAGTTACTCAATTCGGTCACAAGAGATCTCTAGAAGTTTTAAAAGCTTTTGCAAAGTACAAAATTCGGCTGTACAGTCACTTCTATGTTTGTTTTTACTTTTTGGTTCCTTTTTCTTTTCCTTTCTTTCTGAGCTGGCTCCATCTTGGTGCTCCCCTTCTAATACAAACGGCTACATGCTCGAGAATAAAAAGTACGATGTTCGGAATATGAAGAACTAAACATGGGAAGTAACATAAACCTTGGACAATGCAAGAAACTGTTTAAAGTAGACAAACCATAAAATATATTCAACATATTTTAAAACGGGAATAAATTCTGCTCTTGTATCCAAAGAAAAACAACCAATACTGTACCTCGCCGTCAGGAAAGACACCAACAACTTTGGCTACATATTCTTTTTGCAGCAGATTAGCTTCAATCTATGGCAAGAGTAATTCAAATGAACAAATTGTGTTAATACGATAAATATCTCAATGCCCAGAATATAAGGCGAGTGCATACACAGAAAGAATATGTGTATAGTAATAAAAGAAGGTGACTGGTATCACCTGTTGCCTGAAAGATTCTGCTCGAGCAGCACTTTTAGCAAATATAAGGAGACCTGAAACTAGCCGGTCTAACCGGTGCACTGCTGAGAAATAATAGAGGTAGTCAAGGAATTTCAGTATGTCTACAAATAGCAGAAAAAGTACAAAGCTAGTAAGGTACAGCAGTTAACCCCCCCCCCCCTTGTGTTATAACTTTGTGCTCACTTAACTCTCTAGTAAGGGATTGCTGCTGACATGGCCAGGTTTAGGTTTGCATGACTAAAGGCCACTTAAGCAGGGGTAGGTTCTTATGTTGTTTCGGGACTGCCTCATGCTATGCCTCCTTGGCCAATCATGTGAAGCTTCAGGTCCAGGTACAGTCGTGACTTAGTCTGGTTACTCGAGGAATGCCTTCACCATGGATACTGGAGCAGGCGCTTGGGATGGAGCTGTTGGGCGTGTGCATGTGGCAATGAGTCTGAGCAGTGAGAGGTGACCTTGAACAACCGGTGAGATCAAGCCATCCCATCCCCACTCTGAATCCCTAGACACATACGGCGATAAGGCCCCTCAACAAATTGAGATTTCAAAGCACTGCAGCACCAGCAGCACAAATTGAAGCAATCCCAACGATGTTGCCTGTGTTATTCAAACTTTATCTTCCTGGGTGACTTCTAATCCAATCTACGGTTCCTTTTATCTTCCTAATTGTTCCTATCACGATCCATGAAGAAGAAGAATCAGTCCTTTGCCAGATTCATAACAGAGGAGAATCAGTGAGAGCTCATGAAACTCATGAATCATGTGGGAGGACCATAGATGGGCCATATGGAGGCTAGGTGGCATGCATGGATGCACTCCAGCATCCGTCAGGACACAGGTGCAGACCTTACATGGTGGAAATCTGAGGTATGGGTTTGGAGTCTGACGCAGTGGACAGGCAATGAACAGGCACATCTTCCAGACCTTACCACAAGAGGGAGAGGCGCCATGAACTGTCTCTGTTTTCCTGTTACAGCTGGAGGCAGGCGAGCACATAACCAAGAGAGGGGGATATGATGGTGATGATATGCCCTCTTTGCCACATAACTTCCCTATTCGCGGCGTTTAAAGATTATAAAATTGCTTATTGGATGGCAATTCGAAGTGGGTTAAGTGAAGCGAAAGTGAACGCGACAAATAGTTTGACAGAGAAAACAGGCATTTCCTGAACAACAGTTTGAGGTAGTATAATGGAAGCCATTATCCAATGATGCATAACTGGAGGAAAGGATACGAAATAGGGGTGACAATCCATGCTCAGCCTGCATAATGCCTACTACAGTGTTTTTACGATACTGTCCACAAGGATGAACCTACACAAGAAAAACACTCCTGTTTTGTAAGTACCAATAAGTGAGCGAAGCTGAACATAGCTGAACTAGACTTTGACACACTGAATACTGAAATTAGAATTCTAGTTCTTAAATGCAGCATCTTGAACATCCAGGAATCTCATCAATTGAATAGGTGCTTCGTAACTATTTATCAAAACAAATTCGCACTTCATCATGAGTTCACACATGACTACCCAAAATTAATTGCATATCATAGAAGGGTTTACCGGTTTAGTGATTAGTTTTCCCTTTTTTCTGAATCATGGTTCTAGAAATTAGCAACTACAAGAACAACAAACCATCTAATAGTAACTAAAAAAACACGTGTATAATATAACTTCAGAATTGGTAGACCCTAATTGGTTGTAGTTCAGCACTTCAGCTGTTCAGGCAACATATTTTGATGAACGAGTATCAATACTGTAATAGTATTATGCTATACAGGCAAGTTTCATGAAAAATGTTAAAAGAACAATGCTGCATAGTCTTCTTATCATTCATCACATCTTCCATGAACATTACAATCATAACTTATAAGCTTACTGGAACAGATGCCGGTTTGCAAACAGTTACGACATCAACTTCATTCTGAAGGATTACAATATTGCCACCCAAGACTGGTGGCTCATGCCTGAAAGAGCAACAACCTTAAGAATATGCCAAGTCAAACTTTGTACATAAAAAATATGCATGAGTTGAGTTCTCTATGTTAAAGCAAGAGTAAAGAGCTTCCTTGTTAAAAGCTAAGGGGATCGTGTACAAGTAATAGCTACATCAAAGATGGAAGAGACCACATAGAGAAACCTGGTGACTTAAGACCTACATAAAGGAATGACAAGCATGAATGTTTAACTGGCAATCATAATTTTCCTGAAAAAAACATTCGTTAGCACTATCCAGAGTAATCCTATTTTTAATTTAGTTCAGCTAAATAATCCCATGATCCCATGAATGAAAAAAGATAAATACAATATTGAAAAGTAAATCCATTAGTTGCTGAACTGTTTTGTTTGGATTTTCTTTGGTTTGTGTAAGAGGAAACCATGTGCAGTAATAAATTATGTTGCACCCTATTTCGGACCACTTGTTTGTAGTGCAAGAAAAAAAAATCTGAGCTACATTACTGCTCCGTTTGTTCAGGAATATATAACATTTCCAACATCACCACCAGGGCTCCAATAAGCACCACTATTTTGTATACAAGTTAAATGCAGTACATTGCTATAGAATTAATAAATGTAAATCCACTCACCAGCACATATCTCCATACAAATCCAATGGTCAGAACAAATTGACCAAGACTAACAAATTATACACATATCATACTACGAATATACACATAACTTATGTATTAGTGGTTAGAGCTAGAGAAGTTTAACTACATATATTTTCTAAAACTTATATTTTTATGAAAGCGAGAGAGTAATTAATTGAGCTAAATGGACCACTACAAAAGAATAAGCTAAATGCTACCCAAAAACCATGAACACACCTGTGCAAGAAATGGCTTATCTTTTGTGATGATTTCACAATATAGTCCGCATGAACCATTTGCTCATCCACCTGAAGCCTCCCACACTTCACTGCATGAGCCTAGCAATATCATCATTTATTTCAGATACAGAAATGAAGATATTGCCAAAGAGCAAATAAAGCTTCTCATAATTCATTGTACAAGTGCTAAAACATTGGAGGACGCTTCGCAGTTTCAAGATAGTGAAATGCGGGAAACGGCTAGAAAAATATCAAGAAGCGGGTTCTAATGATCAGTGTGCACTTGTACAACTAAAACGGAATGACTTTATGGAGAGAAAAAAAAAAGCAAAGCATACGAGCAAGGAATAGTTTGGTACAAGTATTATTAAAAGGGAATGTTGCCTGCCTACATAGTATTCACGGGGGCGCCCCTTGAATTCTTCTGTGAAGAGGTCTACAATGGTCTTTCCAGCCCATCTGTTCTTGGCCTGCAAACCAACAGTTATTTGGTAAGACCACCTGTAGCAAACCCACCTTTAATGGTATCCCATCACTGGAGCAAAATAGAAAATTAGGCTAAAACTTGAGAGTTGTGAATGATTGTGTAGTTTGATTATCCACAACTAATGGACGTACGCGGTACGCCCTAAGCAACTAGAACTGTAAGCCGAAACAGAACACACAAGATCTAACAAGCAAGACATAAAAGGTTGACGAAGAGAAGGTTGGGTTACATGGGATATGAACTCGAAGTAATAGGGCCTCACGTAGCGCCGACCTGCGAAGAGAAGAGGACCGTTCAATGGTTAAGCTGGAGCAGGGTTAGAAACTCAGAGGTGGAACAATGTGAGGTTGTGGTTACCGTTGTGGAAGATGTAGTCTTGCGCCTCTGGCGGGTTGGCCGGCGTCTGCCACACGATCCCAGCTCCCGCGAGCGTCCCTGCCATCTAAGGCGAACACTCCCCAGTTCACCGCCCGAACCTAGAAGAAAATGGCGGCGGCGCAAGACGAGGGAGAGAGCGCGGGGAGGATTTGCGGAGGGAGGTGTAGCCGTGTGTGAAGCGGTGCGGCGGTGGGGTTACGGCCGTTGGATCGCGAAAACCCTCCCTTGCGGTCGACCCAAGCGGTCTGTTTCGCGCGGAGTCCCTTTCTGGTTTGTCGTTTTTGGGAGGTAGCCTATGCAGATGGGAGACCGGAGCCCCTGCTGTTGTCGAGAGGAGGACCGCGTCGGCGTCGGCGTGAGGAGTCCCCTAGGCTGAGACTGAGAGCGATGATAATGGTCGAGGCCAGCGCCACCGCATCTGCTCGGTCGGCGGCGAACGCAAGGTGGTGGAGCGGCAGTGATTTGAGCGGGGGAGAGAAGGCGCGGCCAAGCGAGGGAGCAGGGGCAGGGGCGGTTGGCGACGGCGAGTTTGCTCGTGCGCGCAGTTGGCGGCGGCGAGCTTGCTCATGTCCTACAGGGACCCGACTTGAAGGGAAGGTGCTCGTCGGGATCCATGGAGGACGCGGGAAGGAGGGTTCACCGGGAGGAGTGAGTTGGAGCGGCGGGATTGCTGGGCAGCGCGGAGGTTGGGGACTTGGGGGCGTGGTGGCCAGCGTGCGTGCAGTTGGCGGCGGCGTGCTCGCGCTGAGCTCCTGCGGAGGGGATGGGATAGGGTTGGGTAGTGGGGCTGCACCCTCCGCCCTTTTGGGCCTTTGCTGGGCTGCACAGCGCAACTGAGAGCTGATTTCTCTTACAATTCCCTTTATTCAATTCCTTTTTAAAATAATTCGACAATTCAGTACCAATATTTATGTTAGTTTTGTTTTACAATTCTCTTTCTACAGTTCCCTTTTTTACATAATTCTACATTTCGCTTGTTTGTGTTATTTGTATAAAAAATCCTATTATTTGGACTATACTAGCTAGATCTTTTCAATTCACTTTTTCGGGCAAGTGGATTTTATGGGGGTAACGGGGTGGGGAAACCACTTGAAACTCAAATAAACTATTACTTGCAACTTATTGCAACTCAAATAAACTACACTTGCAACTTAAACAAACTACTACTTTTCATTCAAATAAACTACTACTTTTCCGATCGATCGGTAGTTTTTCACATTTACCGTTGATAAATAACGGATTGAGGGGGTTGATAAATCTGAGAGCTAAAAATGTCCGAAAAATATTCTAAATATAATTAGTTTTTTGGGTCGATAAATTTTTATATTTACTGTTGATAAATAGCTGGCAGAGCGTTTGTGAGCTAAAAATATCCCCAAATATTCTAAATAAAATTAGTTTTTCGGGTCGATAACTTTTCACATTTATCATTGACAAATAACGGGCAGAGGGGTTGATAAATTGTGAGCTATTAATGTTTTCAAAAATATTCTAAATAAAATTAGGGTTTCGGGTCGATAAATTTTCACATTTACCGTTGATAAATATAATGGGCAGAGTGGTTGATAAATTGTGAGCTAAAAATGTTTCCAAAATATTCTAAATGAAATTAGCTTTTCAGGTGGATAACTTTTCATATTTACCAATGATAAATAACGATTAAAGGGGTTGATAAATTGTGAGCTAAAAAATTCGCCAAAATATCCTAAATTAATTTTGCTTCAAGTTGGTACATATTTTCACATTTACCATTGATAAGTTGTGAGCTAAAAAGTAACCAAATATTCTAAATTAATTTGTCTTTTGGGGTCAATAATTTTTCGTATTTACGTTGATAAATAACGCGGGACGGGGTTGATAAATTGTGAGCTAAAAAATTCGCCAAAATATTGAAAATAAAATTAGCTTTTCGGGTAGATGTTTTTTCAGATTTACCGTTGATAAATAACGGGACAGAGGGTTGATAAATTGTGAGCTAAATAAGTAGCCAAATATTATAAATTAATATTTCTTTTCAGTTCGATAATTTTTCACATTTACCGTTGATAAATAATGCGGCACGAGGTTGATAAATTTTGAGCTAAAAATCGTGAAAAATAAAAAATAAAATTAGTTTTTTGGTCGATAACTTTTCACATTACCGTTGATAAATAATGGGCAGATGGGTTGATAAATTGTGAGCAAAACATGTTCTCAAAATTTTCTAAATGAAATTAGCTTTTCGGATCAATAACTTTTCACATTTACCGTTGATAAATAATGGGTAGATGGGTTGATAAATTTGAGAGATAAAAATATCTCAAAAATATTCCAAATAAAATTATCTTTTGAGGTCGATAACTTTTCGCATTTACCGTCGGTAAAGTAATGGGACAGGGGTTGATAAACTGTGAGCTAAAATATCCTCAAAATATTCTAAATAAAATGTTACCGATCTGAAATATTTGATAGAGATTTGTAAAAACAAATTTAATTGTCAAACACACTAAACTTACTTTGTCAAGAATTATAGTTGAAACACCGGGATTCGATGAACTAAGGATTCATTAGTTTGTTCGCTAGTTTTTTCTAATATATATATACGTACAACAAGTTGAAGTTTCACTTCTACCTACAGTATCGATTATATGGTACAAATAATATTCGTCCCACAAGCAGTCAACACTCCGTCTTGAGTTAGACTATTCATAGTGGGAGTAACTTAGCTAGTAACATCACACAATCCAAGGCATTTTGGTGACATGACATAGCAATGAATGAAGAAAGTGAGTGAGGTGGTAACTAGCTATGTTACCATAACATCACACACCCCAATATAAGTTGAGTCTACACCATAGTAAATGATACAATGCATGACACCACATATTAGTTACTACCCACTATGGAGGTAGTAACTTAGACTAGTAACATATGTCATGTTACTAGTCTAAGTTACTCCTCACTATGACTAGCCTTAGTTGATCAGCAAGGAGGATGTGTTGTACTCGACCCCGTGAGCTCGTGAGTTCAAACCCGCACGTGAGGCTGTCGGAAATTGACCGCTATCTAGGAACGCCCCTAAAATATAGTTGTAGTGGCTAGAAATTTTTAGGAGAAAATCGGGCGAAAACCAACAACACACTGAGCATTCCGGCCAACCTGGCTACCCACACGAAGCACACACGTCATCGAGTGGCATCATTGCCACGGCTCCGACTTCACCATCACGGCAGGGGTGACGAAGGACATGTCGCAACTTCGATCTGCTCACCATTATCATCGTTGCCACGCAGCCCACGACGCCAACACCAACCATCTTCCACGGGTCCCTCTGACCTAAGCAACTCCAAATTGATGCCCTCAAGAGGGAAGACGACACAAAAGCGCTACCATCGACCGATCACGGCGGATCTAGGGATTTCCCCGGAGCTTTACCAGACAGGATGACAAAACATCACCTCGGCGATGCCTTCAAAAAGGAAGCGGTGCCCGAAGCCGTCGCCATTGCCGGCCTCGGCCAGCTGCTGGCCGGCCAGCTACCGAGCACAAGGCGTTAGCCCGGAGCCTGTCCCTCCATCCTGCTTCGTGCTCCTGACCAGACCCACCTTCATTCCTCAATCCCCATCTCACCACGTCCGCCACACCTGCCCCGGTCCTGGGCAGCACCACCGGCCGCCCTCCGCAAGCTGCCGGAAAGGCCCAGCAGCACCTCCCAACGTGAGGCCGACCACCGCGCCCCGGACACAGCACTGCCATCGCGCCCACCCGCCGCCCGCATTTTATTTTTGCAACCCGCACGTGAGGCTGTCAGAAATTGACCCCTATCTAGGGGCGCTCGCTAAAACAAAGTTGTAGTGGCTAGTTTTTTTTTTTGAACGGAGGCAAAAGCTTTGCCTCATCCATTAATTAAGGAGAAAGTGCCCAATTTTTAGGAGAAAATCGGGCGAAAACCAACAACACACACTGAGCACCCCGGCCAACCTGGCTAGCCACACGAAGCACACACGCCATCGAGAAGAAAGACCATCGTTGAGGATGTCATCAAGTGTCATCGTCGTCACTCCTCCACGAGCCAGCGATTCCGACTTCACCTTAGACGACCGCCACCGAGACCCTCGCCGCAAATGACATCAGAGCCCATGTGAGCCTATGCCAAACAGTCAGACCCCCAAGCACGTCGAGGAGGAGGCATCTCCGACTTCAACCGCGACCTTCAAAGGAGGAAGTTGCATGCCTTGCACTGACGCAAGCACCAATCAAGTGGCATCGTTGCCACAAGTCGCCTTGCAGCTCCGACTTCACCATCACGGCAGGGGTGACGAAGGACATGCCGCAACTCCGATCCGCTCACCATTGTCATCGTTGCCACGCAGCCCACGATGCCAACACCAACCATCTTCCACAGGTCCATCTGACCTAAGCAGCTCCAAATCGATGCCCTCAAGAGGGAAGACGACACAAAAGCGCCGCCATCGACCGATCACGGTGGATCTAGGATTTCCCCGGAGCTTTACCAGACAGGATGACAAAGCATCACCTCGGTGATGCCTTCAAAAAGGAAGCGGCGCCCGAAGCCATCGCCATCGCCGGCCTAGGCCAGCTACCACGGGTCCATCTGACCTAAGCAGCTCCAAATCGATGCCCTCAAGAGGGAAGACGACACAAAAGCGCCGCCATCGACCGATCACGGCGGATCTAGGATTTCCCCGGAGCTTTACCAGACAGGATGACAAAGCATCACCTCGGTGATGCCTTCAAAAAGGAAGCGGCGCCCGAAGCCATCGCCATCGCCGGCCTAGGCCAGCTACCGGTCGGCCAGCCACCGAGGACAAGGCGTTAGCCCGGAGCCTATCCCGCCATCCTGCTTCGTGCTCCTGACCAGACCCACCTTCATCCCTCAATCCCCATCTCACCACGTTTGCCACACCTGCCCCCCGTCCTGGGAAACACCACCGGCCGCCCTCCGCAAGCTGTCGGAAAGGCCCAGCAGCACCTCCCAACGCGAGGCCGACCACCGCGCCCCGGACACAGCGCTGCCGTCGCGCCCACCCTCCGCCACACAGCACGCGGCCCATCGCGGCCCAGATCTGGCCCGGATGGCCTGCTCCGCCCGCCGCCACCATCAGCAGCACCACGAACCCGCACGGCCACCACGCGCCGTCCGCAGCCAGCCGCGCCCGCCGCCCGTCGCCGCCGCGCCCGCCGTCGTCGCCGCGCTCGAGTGAGCTCCCTATCACCAGGGTCGTGGGAGGGAAGAAAACGCCCCACCGCCACCTTCCTCGGGGTGCGCGCGGCTTTGCCAGCCCCCCTCCGGCGGCGGCAAGGCAGGGGAGAGAGGGGGTGGGAGCCTAGGGGCGACGGCGGCTAGGGTTCCCCCCTTGGGCGGCGGCGGGGGGGGGGGGTCTGTTCTTCCTCTTCGACATGTTTCACACATAGAGCTCTTGTGTTCTTGGTTGTAGTGGCTAGTGAGCTAGCTAGCCATCAATGGGAAATCAGAGAAATAAAAATTTCGCTCCTTCTTCTGTCCGTTCCTAATAATTCTTAAGTAACCAATCGTCCCGTGTATCTGAACTATTGCTGAACCTGAGTGCGTAGGTAAATCTTCAGTTGATCTTGGAAATGATTTCTGTAATGATCAGAATAGCAAAATGGAGTTAACTTTCATCTACCGCCTGGGAACACTTCTATAGAACGTTTTTGAAGTTATGTTTGGTGGACATGTAAGAATAATAAGCCTATATGAACTTGTGACTAGGTACCGCAAAGAAGTTGTACAACCGTTGTGCGTGCACATTTTATTATAAAATGTTTACGAGTTATTATTTTTATAATTTCTCATTGTGAAGCAATTTTCAATGGATAAGAGCTTCATTTATTTTTGCAAAAATATACTATATTTATTCAAATTTAGGAAAATCTAAGAAATCTTTTTATGGACGGAGGGAGTATTATGAAAGATTTTGTATTTTGCAAATGCAATTATTATGTAGTTTAATGGCTAAAAAAATGTCTCCTATAAATGATACTGCAGTTTGTAAAATTAAGACGTGCGTCGCTTTTTTTTTGGGAGGGTAACGTGCATCGGATGTGCACACTAGTAAATTTGGCCCGCGATGAGCAAGGAGGGGAGCAAAGTCCATTTAGGCCCAGTGGCCAGTGAGCTCTACGACCCATCCTGCTTCCCAGTTGGCGGTTGCAGATTCAGCATTCAGTCCACCGGGGCACTTCGACAAAGGAGAGCAGGAGCGGCCTGGTTAAGGTCACCTGATTATCGGCCAATGCTGGAACGTACTTGGGAGTCAAACAGTGTTGGGTCGGTTTCCTTGCAGAGTACATGGACCAAGTTGCAGCGAGTGAGTACCTCGCTGGCCCAGTGGAGCAAGGATACTTTTGGTGCTGTTCGGAAGGAGATTCGGAAATTGGAACGACATTTGAAATACCTTCGTTTGGCGCCTTGGAGCACTCATTCCGAGGAGATCAAAGTGGTGGAGCGAAACCTCTGTGAACTGTTCGAGAGGGAGGAAATAATGGCTCGCCAACGCTCTAGGGTCGAGTGGTTAAAGGAGGGAGACCGTAATACGGCTTTCTTCCATGCACGAGCCTCGGCTCGGCGGCGCACAAATAAAATTAAAGCGCTGGTCCGAGAAGATGGATCACGGTGCTCGGAACTGCCAGAGATCAAGGACAGAGTGGAAAAATTCTATGAAGCGCTATTTTCCTCTGAACCTTGTGATGGTACCGATCTAGTCCTTGATGCAGTAAAAGGGAAGGTCACTGATGATATGAACTTTGAACTCTGTAAGCCCTATACTGATGAAGAAATAAAGTGTGCTCTCTTTCAAATGGGTCCGACTAAAGCGCCAGGGCCGGATGGGTTCCCTGCCCTTTTTTATCAGACTCACTGGGAGTTTATCAAAGCTGAAATTTGTACTGCGGTACGAGGTTTTTTGAACGGAGAAGCTATCCCGGAGGGGTTATGTGATTCAGTTATTGTCTTGATTCCAAAGGTAAATAACCCGGATAATCTCAAGAATTTTCGTCCAATTAGCCTCTGTAATGTACTTTACAAGATAGCTTCTAAAGTTCTGGCGAACCGCCTGAAGATTATCTTACCTCATGTTATCTCGGAAAACCAAAGTGCCTTTGTACCTGGCAGGTTAATAACGGATAACGCGTTGATCGCTCAAGAATGCCTGCATACTATTCGAAAGCAACGTGCGAAGAAACCCTTCTTTGCACTAAAGATCGATATGATGAAGGCTTATGATCGTGTCGAATGGAGCTACCTTCATGGTTGTCTTCTCAAACTTGGCTTCGCTGCTCCCTGGGTTGAGTCAGTAATGCGCTGTGTTACAAGGGTTCGATATGCCGTCAAGGTAAATGGAGAACTGACAGAACCTGTAATTCCAACTAGGGGCATCCGCCAAGGGGACCCCATTAGTCCATATTTGTTCCTCCTATGCACTGAAGGTCTCTCATCCTTGTTGCATGATAGAGAGGACCTGGGACAGATTCAAGGTATCCGCAATGGTCGATAGGGGCCACCGATCTCGCACCTCCTCTTTGCGGATGATAGTATTTTCTTTGCAAAAAGTGATCAACGCAGTGTGGAATCTCTGGTTTCAACTCTGAAATTGTACTGTGATGGGTCGGGGCAGAAAATAAACCATGAAAAATCTACAATCTACTTTGGTAACCACTGCCCAATTGCAAGGAAGAATGGTGTCATGGGAATTACTGGGGTTCATAATGAAGCACTCCAGGATTCCTACTTGGGAATGCCGACTGAGGTAGGCAAGTCCCCAATTGGTTGTTTCCGCTTTCTTACTGACAAATCGTGGAAGCGGATGAATGCATGCTCTGATCGCCCTTTGTCAAGAGCAGGCAAGGAAGTTTTTCTTAAGTCTGTTATTCAAGCTCTTCCCACCTTTGTCATGAGCTGTTTTCAGATTCCAATAGCAACTTGTACCTCTTTGCGCCGGTCAATTGCTGACTTTTGGTGGGGTTTTGAAGACGGAAAAAAGAAAATGCACTGGCGGTCATGGGAATGGTTATCTGCACCTAAATCGTCAGGGGGTATGGGTTTCCGAGACTTGGTGCTTTTCAACCAGGCGATGCTTGGTAGACAATGTTGGCGGCTCCTAACTGAACCCGACTCGCTTTGCGCCAGGGTTCTGAAGGGCAGGTACTATCCCAACTGCGAGTTCTGGAATGCACCGAAGCCACGATCATCTTCGTACACGTGGAGGAGCATTCTGTTTGGGAAAAAATTGGTTCAGCATGGGGTTAGATGGGGCATTGGAGATGGTGCCCACATAAGGATTCTGAGGGACAATTGGATCCCAGGGATTCCTCCTGAGCACCTCAAGCCGCTCTTGCCGATCAACCCTCAAGCCACTATCAGTTCACTCATGGCTGATGATTCTAGGACCTGGGATGAGGACGTGGTCACAAGTTTTTTTGAAACTTCTGTGGCGTCCAAAATTCTACAGATTCCCCTGAGCAGACATGGAGGTGAAGACTTTCCTACTTGGCCTCACACCAAGTTTGGTGTATATTCTGTCAAATCAGCCTATAACTTGGCAAGATCAGAGGAGTTTGTGGCATGGCGTAGTCTGAATAAAAAGGGGCTGCCGATGAACACTTCCGCTGAGGAGAAACTCTGGAAGAAGTTGTGGAGTATTAAAGCGCCAGGGAAAATGAAAATTACTCTGTGGAGACTAGCTCATGACTATCTTCCAAGTGGTACTCAGCTCCGTCGTCGAAACATCCCGGTGGAGGGTGTATGCCTCTTCTGTGACAGGGAAGAAAGTGCAGTGCATGCCATTGTTTTCTGCCCGTATGCAGCAGAGGTATGGCGGGCGGTTAAATTGATGTATCCAATCCATTTGCTCAGGAAGCACTTCTCAACTCCTAAGGCATGGGTGTTGGATTTTCTGGCTCGATCTGATGATCGAGAGCTAGTTACGTTGGCGGTTACGGTGTGGCATTTGTGGGAGGCGCGCAATGGCGTCCGTAATGGAGAGAAGAGGAAGCACCCGGCCAGCCTAGCGGAACAGATTAAAGCCTATACTGAGATGATTCTGCTGCATCTTTTCAAGCCACTGACCAGCCATAGCCGTGAGACCTTGGCCACAACATCTCGATGGTCTCCGACACCGGTTGGCTCGGTAGTCATACATGTTGATGCAGCATTGTTCTCTTCTTCATCAAGGATGGGGGTCGGCATTGTGATCAGGAACCACATGGGCAATTTTCTGGCTGCGTGCAGCCGGTTACTTGATCAGGTCACTGTGCCCGAGATAGCTGAAGCACTCGCCATTCGAAGTGCAGTCTCCCTCGCGAAAGATGAAGGCTGGAACAATGTCATCATGGTATCGGATTGTTTATCAGTCATCCAACGGATCCGCTCACCGATCCGGGATCGTTCGATGGTTGGGGTTGTGGTTGAGGACATCAAAACCATTGCCGCAACTTTGTTGGCGGTGAATTTCCGTCATACTAGTCGTCTCTGTAATAGTTCAGCACATACTTTGGCTCGCCGAGCTGAGAACTTTGGTAGTATTTTCTATCGTGATGTTGCACCGGATTGTATCCGGGACAAACTTTGTATTGATGTTATTTGATCAATAAAGTGCTGAATTCTCAAAAAAAAAAAAAAAAAGTTGGCGGTTGCAGATTCAGCATTCAGTCCACCGGGGCACTTCGACAAAGGAGAGCAGGAGACAACTGACGCCGACACCGGGGCGGGGCGGGGCGGCGCTGGCACCAGCGGCAGACTCGCCTCACGTTTGCTCCTCTGCATTGCTCGCAGCCTCCTCTGCGCCGGGTTGATGTCGCTCGTCCAGTGTCCAACCCCTGCTGGCAGCTCCGACGCCGGTCACCTGCTCGACGGAATGCCTGACAGTGCGGCGGCCGCCAGGGAGGACCGCATCGGGGCCCTCCCGGACGATATCCTCCGTTTCGTGCTGTCTTTCCTTCCCTCGCGCGAGTCAGTGTGCACATGCGTGCTGGCGCGCCGCTGGCGCAACCTTTGGAAGTCTGTGCCCACCGTGCTCATCTACGATGAAGAACAGGCCCGGTTTGTCACTTCCTTGCTCCTCCTCCGCGACCGAGTGCCTCTCCATGAATTTGTGTTCACATCCTTTCTCAATGATGAGACACCCCAAGACGTTGAGATGTGGCTCCGGTATGCCGCGTCGTGCCATGTTAGGGTGCTTCGACTTGATGTGGAGTCATATGATACCACTGCGCGTCTGCGGATACCCAACATGACTCTCGTCTGCCAGCACCTGACAGCCTTATATTTCAGCAGTCTGAAGCTCCAGGGAGGCACTCTGGATTTCTCGAGCTGCCCGGTACTGGAGAAATTACAGATGGTCAATTGTGAAATCCACGCTGAGAAGATCCTGTGCCAGTCGTTAAGGCGTCTGGTTACGTACATGTGCATTTTCGATGCCTATGCTCGCACCCGTATCTCTTGCCCAAGTCTCGCCTCCTTGGAACTAGATGAGAATGTGGGCTTGACTCCGTTCCTTGAGAGCATGCCATCATTGGTAACTGCGTTTGTTGAGTTTGACAGAGAGTGGTCTGAACGTGAAGAGCTCTACGATCATTGTCTTGACGGTGGTTACTATGTGGGCTGTGGTGAATGGGATTGTATTCCTTGCCATCACATCGACAGGGAAGGCGATGGTTGTGTGCTTCTAGATGGTTTGTGTGGTGCTACCAAGTTGACGTTGATAAGTGCTCCTACAATGGTACGCTCTTTGACATTCTGTCTCCTAGGGTTGATTGTCACCCCATCTTGTACACGTGTATCCATCAGTAGGAGTATAGAAGCATAGGCAGAGCTACTTATGTGCATTGGATGCTTGATGCCAATTCTCCTTTTGAATCATTATATATGTTTCTATGAGGACATCACCTCATAGTTCATCTTTTAATGGAAGTACATTATGCATATGTGTTTTTAATATTGCTACTCCCATCCGATCCATAATAATTGCCGGGGATTTAGTACGACTTTGTACGAAATCCCCGATACTTATTATGGATCGGTGGGAGTAGTTGATACTTATGAGTTCTGACATTGTGCTCCCTGCCAAGAGCTTCTATTCAATTGGGTATTATTAATTCAAGTACTGACAAAGCTAGACCTTGAATAAAATTTAATTCTTTTCACTTTGTCCAGATTATTTGCACCAGGGATTTCAAATGGCGCCATATATTTAGCAACTTAAAAACATTGCATCTCAGTGAGTGGTGTCTGGCTGCTGACTTCAGTGGACTGGTTTACTTTCTTCAGCACTCACCAATTCTAGAGAGGCTTACTGTCCAACTTAGCTATTATGTGGTATGATGTGTTCTCTAATTACAACTACTTTTGTCTTTGAAGTCACCATTTACCGCTTATTGGTTTCAATTAATTTTTTTCTTTCTACAGCAACAACCTATTGATAGAAAAGATGAAACCTACGGGCCAAGAAAACAGTTCTTGGTATCGAAGAATCTCAAGGTAGTCAAAATCAAGCATAGCAAGAATGATGAAAGGATTCACCAAATTGTTGTGATCCTTGTTAGCCTTGGAGTGCCTCTTGAGAATATTAATTGCTCTGATTGTAAGTACCTATTAACACTCCTCACTGGTTATTATGTATCAGCACCTGTGTATAAAATTTGGCAATATAAAAGGGTATTATATTAATTTAGACAAAGTAATGGTTACTACTCCGTACTTTAAATTTGGAAAAAGTAGGCACTCCAACCTTTTTCTTCAGTTTTAAACAAAAATTACATATCTTTTTTCAATAAAAACCTAAAGCTAGGTTTATGCAGCACTGCGCACTGTATCATCTCGCGCCATATTGCATCCTTTTGACTGTTACTGCCACCATGCATTGCCTAGCACCCACATGGGTGTGTGTTTTTTTTTTGCGGGGAAACAAGGTATATATTAACTAAACAGAGTTACAGTCCTTGTGGACAACATCCGTTAACACTTCCGGAAAGTTTCTAAACCAAAATTGAGTGACTTTGCCTTCTCTCCTCATTTTTGCCATGATGTGTCCAGCTTCGGTCTGACTTCTGTCTATAAGTCTATTTGCTTGATAGCAATATCCCTCTCTCCAAAACATGTTTTTATGTCGCGGATGAGATGCACTAGAGATGAGTGATTGTTCTCCTTTGACAGGATCATGCACACAGTCGTCGCGCAATCCATCTCCAGATCAATTGGTTCTGATGACCAACATAAGGCTAGTTTCAGGCCTTCATTGCTTGCTGTCAGTTCAGCCTCTAGAGCTGAGGCACAGTTTTGCATGTTCCTACAGGCTGTGAAGACAACCTCCCCTTTGTCATCACGGAGTACCATGCCAGCTCCTGCCTCTCCTGCATCGGTGCATATAGCTCCCATCTACATTCAGTTTCAGTCGTCCTCTCGGCGGTTGACATGGGTATACCATATCGGGTCCTAAGTGTTGCTATCCCTGGTACAAAACCCAGGAAGGAATAGAGGAAATCCCACGAAGAAGTAGAGGAAAGCCCACAAAGAAGTCTGGAGGAATCCAAAGAAATCTCATTAGGAAAGCTAAGCCCATATCGGGTGAACCGACATGTACTGAAACTCGACCTCGAGGTGGACTCTTGGACCCAGCCCGCTATATAAGGGCTGGGAGGAGCCACCGAGAGGGGACAGATCGAGTCAGAGCAAACACCCATGTAACCCTAGTTCCACATATTGTAATCTCGGCGATTCGCCCTTGATAGTAATATTCGTCGGCTGCCTAAGTTTGGCTGACCGGTCTGTTGATTCGCCGGTGTCCTCCTTCCTGAAACCCAAATCCATCATGATGGGCATTGACGAAGTTAACCCTTTGTCAGCGGTCGCGACCATAGTTTCGTGGTCTTTGGCCCTTGATTCTTCTCCTTGCATGTCGCCATTCTTCCTGAGTATGATTTCACATGTTTGCCCTTGCAAGTGTCAGCTTCTGGAAACTGTTTAATCATTAACAAAGTGTCAACATAATTGCACAGGAAATGCCCACGCTCTCCACAACACCATCATGACCATCATACGTTGAGTCTCATTTATCCTGGCTTGCAGCTGGAGGGCCCATTCCTCCTATCTGTTGCTCCGACGCTTGGAGTGGGAAGTGATGGAACTTTGGTTTTCTACGCTCAGCGCATAGCTAGGGTTAGGTTTTGGTATTATGGTGGAGCCGCTCAGATGGCGGTAGCAGCATTGAATCAAATGATGGTACCCGGATTCAACCCCAACGATGTCTATGGCCAGCTTATAAGAGTTTCTCTCCTCCCTTTAGTATGGGATTTTTGAATGAGGTAGGCTCTCCGCTCGTAGCTAGACCATTTTAAACATAAACGCTTGAACATAGGCTGGACTGAGTGTTAGATTTGGTCTGAGTGAATGCTAACAGGCGATCACTGGGAAAGCAGAGAGATGGAATAATATGTAAATGGAAATGCAATCTGGAAAATAGAGTTAAAAGGAGTTGGTTTGTTGCTTTATTTACAAAGGGGCTGAAAACATATTTCGAGGAAAAAGGAGTTAAATTGTTAAAAGGGCCGCGTACTGGTTATAGCTGGTGACTAGGCTACTAGCTTGCACTTGGAAATCAAGAGATGGGAATTTCTCTGCTGCTGGTGCTGCTTTAAAACGTGTGGGGATTCACTCAAAGGTGGCCGGAAATCGACGGGAAAAAGGCTGAAAGGGTGTCCAAGAGATAAGAGTGCCGAAGAGAGGCTTACATTGGAAGCTCACCTCCCCGCTCTGGCCGGCCGAGGACCTCAACAGCGTCTACCCCACCATCTTCAGTTGGGAAGCCACATGGTGTCGTATCCATGTTCCACAACAATCGACGACACCTTTAACTTCTTCTTCTTCTTAAGGAAGCATTCATACATGCACTGGGTACCAATTGAAAACAAGGCATCAGTATTAGCAGCGACGGCATACGGGTGCGCGTGTTGTGGAATGAAGGTAGAAAGAGAGGAGATGCATCTCACTCACACTCATCAACCATGGACGCGGTCGACGGAGAGTACCCTCGTCGGCCGCTCGCCTCGCCTCTCCTCTCCTCTCCTCGACAAGTAAAAGTCAAAGTCTAAGTCACACACGTAACCCGCACGCGATCGGTCACGATGGGCTAGTATATATAGAAGGAGAGGTAGACAAGCAGTGTGAGTTTTGAGGGACAAGAGGCATGGCAGGAAGAAGAGAGTACTTCTACAATCTCCTCCCGTTCTTCATTCAGCAAGCGATGGACCGCTGAGATGAGGTGTGCCACGGATCGGTTACTGGACTGGTGTTGCGTCTGGTACATAGTCAAAACTAGTCATTGCCGACGGCTCTGTATTCTAGAGGTAGTTATGATACTGCATGCATGTTGGGTTGGCATACCATCTCTACTGGAGTATCTTTATCTCGCCCACATAAAACACATGATTTTTTGTGTCTCTCGGGAATGATCAAATTAATGGCACGTGATTTGTTTTACACCCATAAGTAAATAAATAGCGAGCACTGTCTTTATCTCGGCCAACAGAAAAAATCTCATGCATTGGTCCTTTTCTGTTGACATGGATCTAATCGATACACATAGAGATTTTCTATCAAGTTTAATCGAGGCTACTCCCTTCATCTCGGTTTAACAGGCACGCACGCCAGTTTAAGATAAACTTTGACTATTAATTTGGTCAACAAAATATAAATCTTATGTCTACAAAATATATATCAGTAAATTCTTATGCAAAAATCTTTACAATGATATAATTTTTGTACGTATATTTCATATTTTATTAATCAAAATAATGGTTAAAGTAATTTCTTAAACTGCGTGTGTGCCTGTTAAACCGACGGGGGGAGTACTGTTAATCTTTGAAGACCTGGATTTAACCTCATGCGAGAAAAATCACAGGCTTTTTGACGATATCGGTCAACTCACGTCGACGCCATGGACGATCTACTACAGGAAAACTACTAACGATGTAAAACAGGGCACAGAATAATTTGGTATAGAGAGTTAATGAGCATCCAATGACCTGATGCTAGCCAGATTTTCTTGTATCAAATACAAGTGCTAGTTAAACGTTAAATGATTACCAACAAAATTCGACATGACCTGCACTTAGTTCTGAACATTTACATCATATATGGCCTGTAATGATATATACAATTGACCACAGCACAAAAAATGGGAATGGAAACTACCTAGCCAGCTACCAGTTTAATGCACCAGAAATGCAAGTTATTAAGATTACACAAGGAAACTACTTCTCACAATCCAGCTGAATACAAGATGCCTTCCGGTAGCTAGGAAACAGTGACCAAGCCAGCAACAAGCATTGCACATACATGTTTCAGGCTAGGCAACATCGACCTATAGCTCCCTAGAACCTAACCGACTCCCAACAACCGTTGACGAAATACACCCATCATCCAAACTAATGCAGCAGCAGCCGCTTAAAGTTGAAATCGTAGGACCACTAATCATCCCCGCAGATCACTTCAACACTCGTGCCCATGGATGCACCCATTGACAACGTGCCCAGGCAGTTCAGCTTCTCGTCTGCAACTGCTTCTTCAGTTTGTAGCGGTGCTTGTGTGCACCAGAATAGCAAAACCCAGCAACCATGAGCAATTGATGCATGAACTTGAACTACACCAATGAAAAACTGGTTATTAGAAATTACTACAACAAGGAAAATACTACATGGCCATAACACCAAGCTACATACGTGTCCATCTTGCAAACCTTAAATAGCACTAAATGGTCATAAGAGATGACAAACTCTTCTTGCATAGTGAGAATACGCAAATAACAAAAATGAGAATTCAAAACTACTACACTGATCAATACCACACAATACCAATACAGTACTTGTTATTGTTGGTATTGGCAACATGATAACAGCAAGTTCATACCATTAACACAAAATCTTAAATTACCAGAAATACTACAGCAGGGCCTCTAATAGCTAGACCAAGATGTCAAGCTCTAAAATAATTAACTAGGTAACCACAACATAAGTACAGTTGTGGTATCGCATACCACATGGGAGCTAGATCGAGGTCAAATGGGTATAACAGTAACTCACTAGGGATGTTGTAGCCGAGTACAAGCATCACGGTTGCGGCGTGGTGAACTCGCCGGGGAGGTAGTCGAAGCCAGGGCAGCAAAGCCTAGCTACAACCTCGCGCAAGGCACAGGTGGCCACGGCCAGCACAGCAGCAGCACAGACCTTCATCTTCAGGACTCGTAACAGAAACAGCGTGCGCATCCATTTAGTACTAGAATTTAGACCATGAAAGTGGTGATTTATGTGATGCAATAGCAGCAAAATGCTTGTATGAGAGTGCTACAATTTAGGCAGTGCGGTCCTAATTTATGAGATGCAACCGGAAATAATGCAAGTGATCAAGATATATAATGCAAGCACGGATATAATTTGAAGCAAGCTCAATTCACTAGCAAGACTTGTCCCAGCTTCCCTGACTTCCATAGAGGACTGCATATCTTCCAATAGCTAATATGGGTGGGTATTAGAGAGCATACCGACAATGCCGTCAACCATGCAAACCACTCAATTCATTTGCTTACCAGAAACTCACCTAAACCGCAACGTTGAAAAAGAAGCCACCGTTGCCACGATTGCACCATGGTGAACTAACTTTACAGTGACAAGATACATGTGACAGTACTCTCGATATCAGAACGGGGCAGCCTTGGGTGTGGTGAAAAAGATCGTGACTTTCAGATAGAACTCTATATGTCTAATCAACAAACAGAGCCTGAATGAGAGTAGCATCTAGTATAGAAAGAGCATAGTCTAGTGTGACGTTCCAGACTTTAGTAACCTTAACCCAGCCCAACCATGGATCCCTCTAGAGCACACACAGAAGACGAAGTCAGATGCTCACCAGCAACAACCTTCATCTAGAACAAACAAACAACCGAGAAAAACGACAACACATTTGAGCATGCATCAAGGAAGAAGTAGCTTATAATCAGCACATAGACCCAAGTATCATTCTTCCCCAATGGATAAAAAATAACCAATGTAAACTAGTGTGACTGTGAGGGCACCAGATCCAAACAAACATCAGATCATAGCAGCACCTCCGTAAAGAAAACGTTCCTTAAAAATTGGGGGAGGGGTGCTCGCAGGCCCCTTGGCTCTTGGTCTGCGTGGTGGGTAGGCCCGAGCAGCAGGAAGTGTGGCGTGGCAACAACACCGACAAGAGGGTCGTTGTGGTTGCCATCCACTGGTGAGCCAATCCCGCTCAATCCCCATGTTCCCAAAATAGATCAGATAGGGTCCATGCTTCCTCTGCTTAACCAGAATACAGCCTGACACAATCCTGTAGGCACGGTTGATATACGGTTAAGTGATTTTTGCAGTTACCAACCTATCATGAAACTTGATCCACAACAGGATATCTAGTATCTAAGAATGAAACCATAAGCCCAAAATGATTTTACGCCACAGTAAGAAAGAAAAAGTTGAACTCTCAGCATTGATTCAGAATCAGCAAAGAAACAAGACAAGAATGTGTACTGAAATAACATCTAATTTGATTCCCAGAAGATTTCCAAATCAAAACATATATGCTCAACTTCATGCATATGAATTGCATCATTAACAGTATCATTCATGCTGATTCACTTTTGGGCGAAAAAGATTCATATCAGCAAGTACTCTTAGAGAATGGTATGGATCGTTGATCAAGGCAATATGGTTGTTCCTTATCAAGGTAATAGTATCAGGCAAGGCTTCTCGAACATATAAGAACAATTGACCAAATTAGTTCTCATTTTTCTCTTTAAACTTGTTATCTTCATTTTCAGGGAGGTCAAAAGCATACATGAATGCATAAACAGGAATTAAACAAAGACTTAATGTTTACACGGAATCTAGTCACTGCCGCATTGCACAGACGAGTCAAGTGTCATCATAATTCAAAGCACTAAACTTGATGTAACTGAGACTGCATTAATTCGTTACATTTAGTATACTGATAGAAAATAAATTCATGATTCTTCCTGCAGCCCCAGTTGACTAATCACGTAGCATCTGAAGAGAAGGTAACTGCAGAACTAAGGTCAAGTAGGCAACTAATAAAATGATCTTCTGAAGACTGCTGAACTAAGGTCAAGTGGTGGACCACCAATTGCAAAACCTTGTTGAATCGCTAAAAGAGCAACCACTTTGATACACTATCTAGTCCAGCTAGGCTCCAAGAAGTGCACCAACCCACAAGTATAGCAATACAAAATCAGCAACTAGTGTCAACACCGCTACTAAATCAGAAACCAACAGCTACAACATCACACAAGGTATATCTAGCATTAATTAGGAGGTCACAACAAACCAACAAAAGTAAATTTATATCAAATGAGTCCAAACAATGCTTGTTACAGAGCTCAGCTAAAACTGGTAAATACCTTGGGAGACAGGAAAAGTGGTTAGTGCAGTCATCTGCTACTCCAGCATGGTGGAGGGGTAAGTTTGGTTCAAAATCAGATGTACCTTTAGGAACAAAACCTCTTCCTCCAGCTTCTTGTGCGCCCGTGCCGCACTGGCATACTTCTCCTGGAAACAAGCCACAAAAATAATTCAAACAGAGAAAACAATTCAAACATGAAGACATGATATGATTATTCAGGTCGAACTTGGCACCTTGGCATACAATTTTAGCAAGATAACTAGCCAAGTATGATCAATTTAGAAGGAGTTGATCCACCTAGTCTACTAGCAACAACATGAAGAGTAGGGCTACACTGGTACATATAAACTGGAACTAGATAGCACATCAAAGTTCCACCCAAACTGAATTTGCAGTTACAATCGAACCAGTGCACTGTAACGTGAGGGAAGAATAAGATGAATTGGTCTCACCTGCAGACGTGGTGACCACCAACAGGAAGAAGAGCAAGGAGGCCTCACAGGGCCGTGCGAGGAGGCCATGGGCTGGCGATGTAAGAGTTTCGGTGAAGGCACAGGTCGGCCAACCGGGGAGCCACACCGTCGATGAGCCCCAAGCATTTGTAGACCGAAACGGGCGCCACATCAAGCTAGGGATTGTCAGGCACCCTCAAAGCTAAGACAACGATCGACACGAAGAGATCGCGACGTCAAATGATCATATGATGTGTACTTATTCATCAACTGATGCGGTGCTTGTTAATGATCGTTAATGACCACATCAAACTACCTCTCACTTTCTCCCCTCAAAACACATCCGGTGCCTACAAGGAAGGAACCAGGAAGTCAAAACACATCGGCAAAGGACATAAGAGGAATACATACAAAGTATAAAACAGGGGAAAAGATCTTGCCCCATTATTCTCAGAAAAATAGTGTACGCATATACTATTCTTCGTGTGACCATTTTCAACTTATTTTCGTCGCATCTTTGACTTACTTAAATATGATATCAAGATTGCAACCGAAGTAACTGCAAAATATAGCAGATCTATTGTTTCTTTAAGATTTTTATGTAAACAAAAACTTCGACATGTAAAAGAACAGATTGCATCCTCAATTCCAGTAAGTAGATAATAAAAGCAACAAAGAAAAATGGGTGAGTATGTATTTCTCTCTTACGCGTGCATGAGGACCCACATGAACTACCTGAATGCAAATCATCATCAAAATTTCTATATTTCAAGTTCCAATCTTTGGTACTGCCTTTGCTATTGTGTTTGTACTGTCCTGTATTTTGATACAATATAAAATGGCCCTTTTTGACAACTGAGAAATCCAGATCAAAATACAATCTAATGCACAATGAAAGGAATCGACCACCCTGATACTGAAGAAATGAAAATCAAAATAAATTCTTGTATGGTTTTATTGGACAAAAAACAATTTCAAAACTGTTGGAAGTGTAACCATCTCTATTAGTAACTAGACATGTTATTTCATCATTATCAGAAGTTATTATAGCAGAAAGTAATGAAGTGATATTTCTACTAAGGCCTCAAACAACTATCAAACAGCAGGCATATATAAATGGTTCCCAAATAAGTAAATGAAAAAATTACAGATTCTCTAGAAGACATCTCGTATTCTCGTCCCAAAACCATGAAAGGAGCCGAGCATAGACCAACAACAAATAACATCAAGGCCTTTTTTCCAAGCAAGTTGGGGTAGGCTTGATATGAAACCCAACATAAATAAAAGGAAACCAAAACAAGAAGGAGAAGGAAAAAAGACGAGCATAAACTGTTCGCCTCTATTTTGTTGTTTGCTGGGTAGATTCTTGTTCAATCGATTGGATATTATGTCATCATTTTATATTATGTCATACTGAGCTCCCATTTCTTTTTCCCATTCATTTCCTACACGAATACATATTACTCGCTGAAAAGAGAACAAAGTTCATAAAACTGAGCTCTTTATCCAAGATAAGGCATACTTATATGAAAGGCTATCACAGGCATAAGGTGCAAAAAAATACAAAACCTTTCAATACAGATGCTTAAGAGTAGAGACAAATTCATATCAACTCCATAACCTGACTGCATTGCAGATGGATGAACTAGACCAAACTGTAAGTCTGAGTGTCTGAGAAGAACTCACCAAACAATTTGGCTCTCCAAGCTGCCAACCGGCATGTACCCATACACAAGTAACCTCTTGTTTCCATGCTTGCAGAACCCGGCCAGGCTGGCGAAATTTGGGTGGGTGTGCACCGTCAACAACAACACTTCACCCGGAACTCCTTCCCCCCATACACACTCCCGCACCAGATGCTTCACCGCTACCATCTGCACATCGGAAACGCCCTGTAGGAATAAATTATCATGGTTAGCAGCAAAACAGAAATCGGGTACCAATACAGAAATCATACAAGTAGCAGAATACTGAAGAGTTGATTGGATTACATTTTTGCAGATTGCCTTCCTTTACCTAGATCAGCACAAATAAAATTCTGTCAAAATTCAATCATTAAGTCATAGTGCATATATAAACAAAGTTTTCTGATCGCTGTGAAACTAAACTTTCGTAATCACATCCAAGAAATATACATATGTGCCACCTACCCAACATATCCCTTATTTGGTCCTAATAAGTCACAGCAGAAGGGAAGAACCACCATGAGTTAGAGGGAGAACTCACAAATGAGAGCCCTGGAGGATCGATCATATATAGTTGTGGTCCATCCCTGTCATAACTTTCAAGAATAACTCCGCAACCAAAAGGGCTAAGGCAAAAGGAGTTCCAATTGTATCAAACAATCAAGTAATGTTTCGAAGAAAGCAACTAGCTTCTTCAACAAAAACATGATGGCTGTCTTACCTGAGCCACTAGTAGTGTGCACTGACAAACATAGCTAGCTACATGATCAGCTAATTCCTGTACAGGCATGGATTCTCCGTAAGTCCTGGAGGATTACAACTTTGGTTACAGTACTAGAATTTGGTATGCAATCACTAAGTCTCTGTAACTCTCACTTTTCATAATTGGCTGCCTTTGAATTTGCACCTGAGACTATCTGCCTACCATTTGCAGCTAACCCAGCCACCTCCTGAATATGAAAATAGGAATTATCTTACTTACGAAATGCAATGAGTTCCAAGAACAAGAATGGTAATTAAGTAACATAAAAGATAACAGTAATTGAACACAAGACTTCCCTCGCATCTAAGCATAATGTAATCCCAAAATAGTGCTAAAACATAGCATAAAATGTATCTTATAATATTGCTAGGCAATATAAGAGCCTGACCACCATATATGTCAAAAACAAAAACAAAAGTGGAAGATGAAAGATGGATTACCAAGCCAGAGTTGTGGTGCACGGACTCAAGTCTCCGATTCCACCCGGCAAGTATCATCTTAGATGTTATCAGCTTATCCACACCTTGCAGACTAACATCATAAGAGGTTGTCACACAAAACATGCAGAAAAGAATACCACATATGGGTAAAGTAAATTTATCAATAACCACTTACAAGGACGATTCCATCTGTGCATTTGATCCCAACGATCATCCTAGACAAAAAAAAACATCCAAATTACAGCATGAAGTCACATAGAAAAAAGGTACAAGAAAATAGTGAAGGGAACACGCTGTTTGTAGACGCCTCGCCAACTTACTCGACCTGGAAGACATGTCCATCTAGGAAGAAAGTGGTAACGGACAGATCCTACCCGGTTCCCAGGCTACTCATTGTTGTGTCAACCTCTAAACCAATATAGAGTTCTCTCCTGGAAAGCACAATAGCAACAATCATATTGAGAGTAAGCAGGACAAGCTTCATGGAACAAGCAATTGCAAGAATTATTCAAACAGATGTACTACGCAAGGCACTTTGACAGGGTTGCAAGTAGCATAGAGAACTTTCTATCGTAAAAAAACGACTAGTAATTGGGACGTGGTGTCCAAATATTTGCAAATAAAGCTAAAAAAATCCAGAACATGCTCGAGGTGTAGCACACTTGGTAAAGTATGTTACTGTAACTTAATTCAATCATCAAATCCATACACAAAATTAGATCATGTAGGAACTTAAAAATCGTAGATGTGAGAGTGCAAATCTACCACACACAAACTTATACTTCTCTATATGATCTGTACATAATCACAAGCTTTAGTTCATAGAAACTATATAAGCTGAATCCCAAATGCGTTCTTGTGATATATTTGACCAAACTTCGCAAGCATGATTAAATCCTAGATTTAGGATGCTACTGCCTAGCATATGTGTGTGATCCAATTACCTTGGGTAACAAGAACGTGTACACCTCCATCTCCATGCGCCGGTCGGCTATCCAATCCATGGCTCGTCGTCGCGTCCTTGGAGGCCTCACCGTCGTGCATAGCCCTCCGTCGGCCAGCATGCGCGCTGACGCGGGCAAGCGAGCTTGACCAAGCACCGCGTGTCGTGATACCGACACACGCGCGTGCCGGCAAGCAAGACATCCGCGACGCCATGGTTGCTGGGCGTGACGTGGCTGACAACATTAACAAAAATGAACACATTCAGTTAAGAAAACCAGGCTCAGCAGCATCAAAAGAACCAAATGGCTCCATCAGCCAACATAATGTCCTAATTCATAAACAGCATGGTGATCGTGTACATCCAATTGCAATGATTTTTATTGTTGCACTAGCCACTAACCCGGTAAATAATGAAGATTGAATAGCAGAAAAAATTAAGGATGTGAAAAACGATGCAATCTGAGATAAACAGAAATCTTGTGAACTCACATTCCAATAAGTACTTGTCTTGTAGACTGATGGTTAATATGGACCATACAGATACAGTGCAGCACACTACAATGACACTATAGTACTCAGACCATTAGCTTTATGGAACACAACTGAAAGTTCCCGCATTTGGTATGAGGGAGTGATTTCATAGTCCAGACCACTTCGCTCTCAGCACCGACTGCCGTGAAAAGCTTATCTTTCAGTCACTACACGACCTGGAAATATTTCCAGAGTGGAAGCAAGCCTAAAATAATTGTTTTGACATATACGATCGACGCTATAATTACTAGTTGCAAAACGGCAGTCTAACTTCAACTTGTGCTTCAAACTTGTCATGTGCTGGATGTAACTGAATGTGTACTCAGAGCAGAGTAAATTATCATGTGTAATCTGAAACAAGCAAACCTGCGAAGCACTAGCATCCTATGAAACAAAAGATATCCCTATTATTCCCCTTTCTAGCTGTTTTCCTATTCTTGCTAGCATTCACCCATTAGGACGGTTGCTAGTCCATGTCTGTACAACTAGTGGAAAAACTCAGCACCTTTGATAAATATGCAAGGTTCTAAGCACGAAAAGAACTCCACCGTCTGAACCCACCATCTGAATATGCGGGAATGAGAGGTCTCACCGGCTATGCGGCGGCGGCGGCGGCGGCGGGCAGTACGGAGCTGAGCCAGCCTGCTTCGACCGAGGAGGACGCGGGAAGGAGAGCGCCCTGCCGTGGATGGAAACTCCGAGCCGCGCGTGGCGAAGGAGATGGCGACCCCGGCAAGGGAATCGACAGGGGAGGATGTCCCGGAGCTGCGCCGTCTCGACAACGCCTGCTACGGTTAGCGACTAGAGGCGCGGGTGGATGCGGTGTTTGCGAGGGAATCCGCTGGAGGGGAGGATCCGGAGCAGCGCCGGCCGGCAGGTGTGGGGGAGGGCGGCGAGGGGCAGAGCCGGAGCAGCGCCGGCGCAGGAGAGCTGGAGCGCGGACGGAGAGAATGGAGAGCGAGGCGTTGGGTGATTTTCGTTTTCCTTTTTCCTTTTGGATCTTTGATTGATTGGCTGGATTCGTTGGGTGATGGCGTCCCATCGGCTTTTGAACCCACGACTCGCGTTTTCACGAGGTTGTGTATTAATGTCACGATATTAACTGGTACCTATTTAATCTAGTTCAGATTATCTAAATAAATATTACCTTGGCCACGAGCGTGCTAATTAATCGATTAGCATTAAAAGATAACTCGATGAGACGGTCATGGTCATCGATGAAGGCGATGAAGAAGAAGAATGTCAAATGCGGACATTCGACGCATGGGGTTGTTCTCGTCACGCCCACATCGTGTTAATAATTACACTTTGCTAATCAAAAGCTTTATTACTTAGCTAGAAAACGTTAGTGTTGCTTTTGAACCAAAAGCCCTAGACGTTGTGGCCGCGCCATTGAGCTCCTTCACGACGAGCGACTCGAGGGCACAACTCACTAACGCCATCTTCCATGTTCTCCGCCTCGGCTACCCCCACATTGACCTAGCCTCGATCACTTCATGGAAGTTGGATGGCCATCGATTGTAAGAATGAACCTCCATCTCGACAAACGAGAAGCGTGGTTTGAGCCTCGGGGTTTGGATCGGCAAAATGGCACCGCGTGTCGGCGTCATGATTTCTTTTCTCCAAACCCGCCGTGTTTTATGCTTTATTATTAAACGGACAAAAATTGTTTAGGTCTTGTATATGGAATTAGTAGGTGGATCGTTACTAGCTAGCTAACTGGTCGCATCAACTCCACCACGTGCAAGAAAAGAGGCACGCACCAACTCCACCACATGCCACGACCACGGGAGCAATTCCTTCACCATGGCATCCTCTTTTCCAAACTCCATATTCGAAAATCTATTCAAATTTGGCGGCCGCGTGTTTTCAAAAACTTATTCGAATTTATATGCTTTTGATTGAATTTGTAATTCAAATCATCTATTGAGACTATCGTATGGGGGGCGTCGGTTTGGGAGCAGCTCCCCAAATGAAGGATGTTGTGCCGGCGCCCCCTCATACGACAGTATCGATGTCCTGCCGGCGACTATTTAGGACGCGCCGGTGGATATGATGTAACAAAGCGATACAGATACGGATATGGAGGGGTACTAGATTGGTTTCCACCAGCTAGCCAGCTAGGTGCACGTACGTACGCTCTTGTTTTGCATCTACGTGAGTAGGTATGTAGCTGATCAAGGTATCGATCGATGGAGTACGTTTTTTAGAAAGAAAAATAAATCATGAGCTAGAGAATTAATAGATGGAGGAAAAGGAAATTAAGGAGCTAGCGGCATTGTTTTGTTTTGATGGATCGTGTCTGATTGATGGAACGTAACGTGCGTATGGAGGTGCATGCCAAGGAGATCCGTGGTTGATATCGTGTAGTAGTAGTAGAAAATAATAAAGAGCTAGGTCCGGTAATGACGCAGGAGCGCGCGGAAATATACTAGTAGTACTAATTAAGGTCGTGACTGGTTTGGATGAAAGAATTCACGCGCGCGATTATTTGTTACCTCCTGGGCAAAGGACATAAGAGGATACAAAGTATAAAACAGGGGAAAAGAAGGAAATACTAGTAGTTTGGTCGCGAAAGAAGGAAATAAAGAAGGATAGGAGGCGGCGATTATTATTCGTCTTGGATTGCAAATTTGGACCCCAGCTGGCGAACGGAAGTAATAACGACCACGTCATCGATCGACACGTCTTTTCCATGGCTCCTCGGTAACGCCCAATCGGTGCGGCTGCGGCCCCTATGAAGCTCGCGCCTACCCAGGCAGGAGACGTCACGGACGAGCGCGCGCCTTTGACCAGCAACAGCCGACGACTTCCTACCCGGCCAGGAGACGACGGACCCACCCTGCTTCCCAGTTGGCGGTTGCAGATTCAGTATTCACAGTCCACTACGCACTTCGGCAAAGGAGAGCACGACACAACTGACGCCGACACCGGGCCGCGGCGGCGCTGGCACCAGCGGCAGACTCGCCTCACGTTTGCTCTATCCGTTGCTCGCAGCCTCCTCGCGCCCCCTCTGCGCCGGGTTGATGTCGCTCGTCCAGTGTCCAACCCCTGCCGGCACCTCCGACGCCGGTCACCTGCTCGACGGAATGCCTGAGAGTGTGGCGGCCGCCGGGGAGGACCGGATCGGCCCCCTCCCGGACGATATCCTCCGTCTCGTGCTGTCGTTCCTCCCCTCGCGCGAGTCAGTGTGCACGTGCGTGCTCGCTCGCCGCTGGCGCCCGCAACCTCTGGAAATCCGTGCCCACCGTGCTCATCTACGATGAAGAACAGGCCCGGTTTGTCACTTCCCTGCTCCTCCTCCGCGACCGAGTGCCTCTCCATGAATTCGTGTTCACATCCTTTCTCAATGAGAGCGAGACACCACAAGACGTTGAGATGTGGCTCCGGTATGCAGCGTCGTGCCATGTTAGGGTGCTTCGACTTGATGTGGAGTCATATGATACCACTGCGCGTCTGCGGCTACCCAACATGACTCTCGTCTGCCAGCACTTGACAGCCTTATATTTCAGCAGTCTGAAGCTCCAGGGAGGCACTCTGGATTTCTCGAGCTGCCCGGTACTGGAGAAATTGCAGATGGTTAATTGTGAAATCCACGCTGAGAAGATCTTGTGCCAGTCGTTAAGGCGTCTGGTTACGTACATGTGCATTTTCGATGCCTATGCTCGCACCCGTATCTCTTGCCCAAGTCTCGCCGCCTTGGAACTAGATGAGAATGTGGGCTTGACTCCGTTCCTCGACAGCATGCCATCATTGGTAACTGCGTTTGTTGAGTTTGACAGAGAGTGGTCTGAACGTGAAGAGCTCTACGATCACTGTCTTGACGGTGGTTACTATGTGGGCTGTGGTGAATGGGATTGTATTCCTTGCCATCACATCGATGGGGAAGGCGATGGTTGTGTGCTTCTAGATGGTTTGTGTGCTGCTACCAAGTTGACGTTGATAAGTGCTCCTACAATGGTACGCTCTTTGACATTCTGTCTCCTAGGGTTGATTGTCACCCCATCTTGTACATGTGTATCCATCAGTAGGAGTATAAAAGCATAGACAAAGCTACTTATGTGCATTGAATGCTTGATGCCAATTCTCCTTTTGAATCATTATATATGTTTCTATGAGGACATCACCTCATAGCTCATTTTTTAATGGAAGTACATTATGCATATGTGTATTTAATATTGCTACTCCCATCCGATCCATAATAATTGTCGGGGATTTAGTACGACTTTGTACGAAATCCCCGATACTTATTATGGATCGGTGGGAGTAGTTGATACTTCTGAGTTCTGACATTGTGCTATCCAAGAGCATAAGTTTAATATTAATTTTACAATACGTGTTAGTTTTTCCCCACACTCTAGATGGTACTGCTTAATCTTTTTTCTGATTAAACAAGAAAGTTGCAAAATCTGAAACCCTGCCAAGAGCTTCTGTTCAATTGGGTATTATTAATTCAAGTACTGACAAAGCTAGACCTTGAATAGAATTTAATTCTCTTCACTTTGTCCAGATTATTTGCACCAGGGATTTCAAATGGCGCCATATATTTAGCAAGTTAAAAACATTGCATCTCAGTGAGTGGTGTCTGGCTGCTGACTTCAGTGGACTGGTTTACTTTCTTCAGCACTCACCAATTCTAGAGAGCCTTACTGTCCAACTTAGCTACTATGGGGTATGATGTGTTCTCTAATTACAACTACTTTTCTCTTTGAAGTCACCATTTACCGCTTATTGGTTTCAATTAATTTTTTTTTTCTACAGCAACAACCTATTGATAGAAAAGATGAAACCTACGGGCCAAGAAAACAGTTCTTGGTATCGAAGAATCTCAAGGTAGTCAAAATCAAGCATAGCAAGAATGATGAAAGGATTCACCAAATTGTTATGATCCTTGTTAGCCTTGGAGTGCCTCTTGAGAATATTAATTGCTCTGATTGTAAGTACCTATTAACTCCTCACTGGTTATTATGTCTCTGCAGTCAGCACCTGTGTATAAAATTTGGCAATATAAAAGGGTATTATATTAATTTAGACAAAGTAATGGTTACTACTCCGTACTTTAAATTTGGAAAAAGTAGGCACTCCAACCTTTTTCTTCAGCTTTAAACAAAAATTCATATCTTTTTTCAATAAAAACCTAAAGCTAGGTTTATGCAGCACTGCACACTGTATCATCTCGCGCCATATTGCATCCTTTTGACTGTTACTGCCACCATGCATTGCCTAGCACCCACATGGGTGTGTGTTTTTTTTTGCGGGGAAACAGGGTATATATTAACTAAACAGAATTACAGTCCTTGCGGACAACTTCCGTTAACACTTCCGGAAAGTTTCTAAACCAAAATTGAGTGACTTTGCCTTCTCTCCTCATTTTGCCATGATGTGTCCAGCTTCGGTCTGACTTCTGTCTATAAGTCTATTTGCTTGATAGCAATATCCCTCTCTCCAAAACATGCTTTTATGTCGCGGATGAGATGCACTAGAGATGAGTGATTGTTCTCCTTTGACAGGATCATGCACACAGCCGTCGCGCAATCCATCTCTAGATCAATTGGTTCTGACGACCAACATAAGGCTAGTTTCAGGCCTTCATTGCTTGCTGTCAGTTCAGCCTCTAGAGCTGAGGCACAATTTTGCATGTTCCTACAGGCTGTGAAGACGACCTCCCCTTTGTCATCACGGAGTACCATGCCAGCACCTGCCTCTCCTGTATCGGTTCATATAGCTCCCATCTACATTCAGTTTCAGTCGTCCTCTCGGCGGTTGACATGGGTATACCATATCGGGTCCTAAGTGTTGCTATCCCTGGTACAAAACCCAGGAAGGAATAGAGGAAATCCCACGAAGAAGTAGAGGAAAGCCCACAAAGAAGTCTGGAGGAATCCGAAGAAATCTCATTAGGAAAGCTAAGCCCATATCGGGTGAACCGACATGTACTGAAACTTGACCTCGAGGTGGACTCTTGGACCCAGCCCGCTATATAAGGGCTGGGAGGAGCCACCGAGAGGGGACAGATCGAGTCAGAGCAAACACCCATGTAACCCTAGTTCCACATATTGTAATCTCGGCGATTCGCCCTTGATAGTAATATTCGTCGGTTGCCTAAGTTTGGCTGACCGGTCTGTTGATTCGCCGGTGTCCTCCTTCCTGAAACCCAAATCCATCATGATGGGCATTGACGAAGTTAACCCTTTGTCAGCGGTCGCGACCATAGTTTCGTGGTCTTTGGCCCCTGATTCTTCTCCTTGCATGTCGCCATTCTTCCTGAGTATGATATCACCTGTTTGCCCTTGCAAGTGTCAGCTTCTGGAAACTGTTTAATCATTAACAAAGTGTCAACATAATTGCAGGAAACGCTTGGAGACCGCAATAGGCGGAGCTGGCTTATCATGTGTCGATTCGTTGTGAACATGCCACGCTCTCCACAACACCATCATGACCATCATACGTTGAGTCTCATTTATCCTGGCTTGCAGCTGGAGGGCCCATTCCTTCCCTGAATTTAAAACCATCTCCTTTGATGGAAGATCCCAACACTGTCTCATACTATGCCATAATCCTCTTGCTTGCGGGCAAGTCACTAGAGCATGAAGGTGTCTTCATCCTCTTTTCCACATATCCGGCACGTTCCCAGGACCTCCATCTTCCTTCTTCTCATGTTCACCTGAGTTGCGAAACCATTACGAGCCAATTTCCAGACAAAGGTTTTGTCTTTAGGGGGTGCTGCGTTTTGCCAGACAAGCTTCCATTCTTTATTGGCTCCATCCGGTCTGCTGCTTGTTGCGCCCTTGTCCATCTCTCTTTCTTGGTGTTCCATACCTAACACATATGCGCTCTTAACTGAGAAAATCCCTTTCTCATCCGGTCCCCAAGCCACAAAATCAGCATCATTTCTTCTAGAAGTTTTGATTTTCATAATCTCACTGATGTCTATGGGCTGGAAATATGTGTGCAGAAGATTAGTGTTCCAGGATCCATCATTGTTCAGCAGCTCCGATACCCATTTTAATCTGCATCTTCTCTTTGGAGAAATTGTTTTATAGTAGTCATTCCTAGGTATCCAGGGATCTCGCCAGATTCTCACATCAGTCTCGTTGCCAATTCTCCATATAACACCCTTCTTCAACAATTCCAGTCCATACTCAATGGCATGCCATGTAGAAGACGCATTGCCAGAAAATACAGTATCTATAAACGTTGCCATTTGGGTAATATTTAGCACGTAGTACCTGGGCACAAAGAGATTCACAGCCTGTTTGGTTGGGGGGAGTTACATGAAGGGAATGGGAATTGGAAGGATGTGAGACCAAATATCTGTTGTATGGTTCAGAGGAATGGGAATTAACGGCGGAAGGGGATAGGGAATTCACGAAGCCAACTCCCTCTAATCTCTTCCCTGGGTACCCCTGGTAATTCAGATGGGATAGGGAATTGAAACTAAAATACTCTGTTGCCATCGGTGGTAATCTCCGATCTGTTGTCATCGTGCTCGTCGTCGATACTGTTCCATATGTTGTAGCGGTTCCTCAACGCCATTCCCGTGTCGTGCTTGTTCCACGCAGCCAGGAATCAGTCCAGGTCTCATTCGCCGCTAGCGTGAACCTCTTCACACGCAAGTGCGACATGTCGATCAAATCGTAGCAGCTGGAGCTCCACCAGACGATGAAATACTCCTAATCCCGGACGGGGATTTCCCACCTCAACTCCAGAGGATGACGGCAAGGAGCGGACGCGGTTCCACAACTCCAACATGCTCTGCGGCCTGGGCGCTGGCGTGTGGGGGACTGTGGGAGCACGCAGTGCTATACCTGCAGCATCCTGCTCCATGGCGCCAGGAAGCAGGCCAATCTGGACGGCGTGTGTTTCACCAGACGACAGCTCCAGCGTACATAATAAAATCAGAACCCTGTCAAATTCCCACGTTAGTCCCACTACAGACCAAACATGGGATTTGGAGGACTAATCTATTTCCCAAGCCTAACCTCCTTACAAACTCCCATCTACAAATTCCCGTTCCCTTTCCTCCAAGTATCCAAACACGCTGTCAGGGTTTTGGAGAAGTCTTCAAGCTTGTCTCGCAAGAAGAGCTTGATTAAAAATCCTCATGTCCTTAAACCCCATGCCACCTTTGATTTTTGGCTTAAGCATAATGTCCCATGCCACCCAGTCCATTTTCCTTTTGCCCTTCTCCGAGCCCCACCAAAAGTCTCTGATGATCTTGGTGAGATCGTCACATAGACCCAGTGATAGTTTGTATACCCCCATCACATAGGTTGATAGTGATTGTGCCACAGCTTTAATGAATACTTCCTTTCCTCCCTGCGCCATATGATTCTTAATTTGCAAAAATCTCTTTGTTCATTTCCCTTGAAGGCTTTGGAATTTCCCTTTGGACATTCTTCCATCTGGAGTAGGTAAACAAGGTACTTGGTTTTAAAAGTTTCAGCTGTGACTTGCAGGATACTTTTAGCCTGGGCTTTAACATTCTCCTCACAAGCCTACCCAAAATATATGGAACATTTGTTTGGGTTTATTAGCTGGCCGGTGCTTCTGCTATATTTCTCTAGGACCTGCATCACACGCCTTGCCTCTGATGGGTCAGCTTTAAAGAAGAGCAGACCATCGTCTGCGAACAGCAAGTGTGATATCCCCAGGGCTCTTCGGCATATTTTCGTCGGTGTTAACCTGTTGTCTACAAAGAGAAAAAGAAAGGGTAATAGGGGATCACCTTGTCGTAGACCCCGAGAAGGCAAGAATGAATCCAGAAGGGTTCCATTTAGTTTTACTGAATATCTCACCGTGGTCACACACTCCATTATCCAGTTGATCAACCTGTGAGTGAAACCCAATCTTTCCACCGATCTTCTTAGAAATCCCCAGTCCACCCTATCATAAGCTTTCGATAGGTCTAATTTGTAAGCACACAAATTATTTGTTGCATTCTTATTATGCTCAATAAAATGGAGGCACTCAAAGGCAATAAGAGCATTGTCAGTAATCAACCTCCTAGGGACAAAGGCACTCTGATCGGGAGAGACCAGTTCACCTAGTATAGGCCTTAATCTGTTCACTAAGCATTTGGCTACAATTTTCTAAACCACCATGCACAGACTGATAGGTCTAAATTCCTTGAGCTCAACTGGATGATCTATTTAGGAAATTAACACATGGGTGTGTGTTAATTGGCCTGCAAAAAAAGTAATTTATTTTCTTATCAGTTTCATTTATAGATACATACGCCCTTTCAACTTTCTAATGTATACTAGGTTAAGTTGAATGTTGGTTATAGCCGGAAAAAAATTGAATGTTTGTTCAATATCATCCCAGAAATTTCTTGAATCGCAATCGAAGGTTTTCCATTTTATTTTGAATTGAGATTTCCTGCATTTGAGTGCCTCTCGTTAATCAATTGTACCTTCTCATTCTCTTAGACTGTCTCTTGGTTTCCACGTGCTTACTGTGTTGTATTGTTTATTCAGGCATCAACTTCTAGGAGAGGAGTAATTTCATCTGGTATACTGTCTCTTGGTTTTTAGTGACTGCATCTCCCTGAATCTGGCCATGTGAGATCGCTGTTTTCTGTCTGCCAGGATCGTGTGCATGTCCCTCTCCTGTTTGTATAATTTTTTGTAGAGTTTGGTATGCAACCTGAAATGCCATCCTAGTCCCGTTGGGCTGCTGCTCATTTCGTGAAATCTGTACAAAGGCCTGGCATGATAGCATATATGTGGTGATTGATGTCATGTTTCACATGGAAAAAAGTGTAGTAGGCCTATGTCTGACCTTAAGCAAATTTATTCAGCAACCTCATATGCATTAATAACTAACATAGAGTTGGAGATGTCATTGCTGTTGTTTGCACATTTCTTCTGGTTAGGCAACTGCAATGTTTGCATTAATATTTTGATATGTTTAGACTATCTATTAGTAATGTAATATGACATTCATGCATCCCTGGTCTTGGCTGTTCCAAGTTCAACAATAAAGAGAGAAAAGCGTCGAACAGATGCTCAAACTGGACACTTACCGGAGTGGACACATGGAGTGGGAGGTGGTACAACACACAGAGATGTGCATTGTAGGACTGCACTAGGAGTCTAGGAACCCATGATTTGGTAACAAAAGGAGTTAGTGTGTTGCTTTCAGAAGGATATGAGTTGCCAAACTCCCTCATGCAGCAACGGTAGCCATCAGAACAATGGGCGCTTGGAATTTCCCGTCTACTGCTGTGTTGCAGCTTTAAAACTTGCAGGAGTTGGAAATCGATGGAAGAAAAGGTAAAAAAATTGCCGATCAATCTGCTGCAGCATACAAAATGGAAATACTACCTGTAGTTGAACTAGTGGGATATAAACCGCTCCTCCTATCTGTTGCTCCGACGCTGGGAAGTGATGGAACTTTGGTTTTATGCCCTCAGCATAGCCAGGGTTAGGTTTTGGCATTATGGTGGAGCCGCTCAGATGGTGGTAGCAACATTGCATTAAATAATGGTGCCCGGATTCAACTCCAACGATGTCGAGGGGTCACAGTGTTTGTATCAATAGACATGCGTGTGCTCCGACTTTACCAGGTTTGATCAATGGCATGCTGGTCTTGTTGGCGACGTTTTCATCTTGTGTGCAGGTTGTTACCACCCGCGGGTACGCATGGGCATGGGCATCCCAGCAAAGTAAACGTGTGTAAAATTTGGTGATGGAAAATAAGGCATATCAGATTAGTGTAGACAAAGTAAATGACATACTATTTGGAAAACTAGACATTCCAACAGCTGCTGAAGTTAGTAAGAAAAAGCTAGGGCGAAGCAGCATTGCAAACTATATCATGTAACAGTGTTACACCATTTTTCATCCTTCTAACTGCTGATGCCACCATAGGTTACCTAGCACACAAATGCATAGGTCATGGATTCGCAAAATAGCAAGTTAAAACTTTTTATCAGTTTCATGTTAATGACACATCCTTTCAGCCTTGCAATAACTAGGTGAACTTGAGTGTTGCCATCCCAGAAATTTCTTGTACTTCGACAAAGAGTTACCTACATTTAAAACAGAAGCAAGATTTCGTGCATTCCAGGCTTTTCTTCGGGCCCTTGCTAACCAGATGTACATTTTCGTTTCTCTTAGTCGGGCCTTTCCTGTGCTGACTATTTCTTATTATTTTCTCAGGCTTCATTTTCGAGGAGTAGTTTCAGCCTTTCAGCCGGTATACTGTTTCCTACTTTTACAGACTTCATTTCCCTAAATCTAGACCCGTGAGATTGCTATATTATGTCTACCAGGATCAGGTTCCTGTCTCTATCCGTTTGTATGAAATTATGTAGAATTTGGTATGCAGCCCAGAGTATATTTAGATGTCAATCTAATCTCTCCTCATTTCCTGAACTTGGTACAAAGTCTTGGCATATATGAGGTTGATGTTATGTTTCAGATGGAAGAAAGTAAAGCAGGTGTGGTCAGGTCGGCAGCTAGCTTTTGGCACATCTTTACGCAAGTCAAGTGTGCTCTTACTCTTTGGTGTCTAGCTCAACAAGGTAACAATCACTGAGATCTTTATTCCATATCTATGAAGAAGGAACTGCGGTAGGCCTGTGGCCAACCTTAAACTGAATTGCGTTCAGAAACTTCCAAGTTAGATTGACTGTTGTAAAGTTAAGCATGAGACTGCTAGAGCCTAATTTGCTTTGCATACTCATTCTAGCTAGGCAACGGCGGCTCGATTGGAGAATTGAGCGTATAGAGTGGAAGGTGCTAGAACACACATAGATGGATATGTGTACTTGTAACTGTAGGACTACTAGGGTGGACGTTAGCATCAGAGCTAGCATCGCTATGCCTTTCTGGGGGCTTTTCAGCGAGTTGTGACGCTGCTCAATGTTTAGTCACACCTTACTTACTGGAGGAGGCTACGATCAGCTGATAAGAAAGAGTTTCTCTCCTTCCTTTAGTATGAGATTTTTCAATGAGGTAGGCTCTCCGCTCGTAGCTAGACCATTTTAAGCATGAACGTTCGAACATAGGCTGGACTGAGTGTTAGATTAGGTCTGAGTGAATGCTAACAGGCGATCACTGGGAAAGCAGAGAGATGGAATAATATATAAATGTAAATGCAATCTGGAAAATGGAGTTAAAAGGAGTTGGTTGGTTGCTTTATTTACAAAGGGGCTGAAAACATATTTCGAGGAAAAAGGAGTTAAAAGGGCCGCGTGCTACTTAGCTGGTGAGGTACTAGGCTACTAGTAGCTTGCACTTGGAAATCAAGAGATAGGAATTTCGCTGCTGCTGGTGCTGCTTTAAAACGTGCGGGGATTCACTGAAAGGTGGCCGGAAATCGACGGGAGAAAGTCTGAAAGGGTGTCCATCGGTCTCCTGAGGAATCAAGAATGCGTAAATGGAAGTGCTGCATGTTCTTATAAACTGTTAAGCATACCACTTTCACAGAGGTATGGACTTCCGCTTGTCACTTCGTACACGAAGTCTGGCAGTGAAAACCCCTGAGGAACTAATGTCCTGTTACTTACTGAGTCTCTCTCACGGTCGTACGCGATTGACGGTGACCGATGATAACCGAAGCATGAAACTCTCTGAACTTTTACTGAATGTATGTATATACCCCAAAAGATGGCTCGCGTATCCACCTCCAATTCGTTTTACTTTGCTCCTGTATAAGCAAACGACTAGATCGTTGTGATCTTATTGCAACGGGATGCTCCGTCCACTAATTCCACTAGCTTTGGACGTGGACGTGATCTTGACCCGAAGCCGTGCACAAGCGGAGAAAACGTGTTCCACGCGCTTGCTACTGCTGATCACTACTAGTCCATTGTTAGACGTTTGTTATTATGTGCGCGCCTTTTGTTTCCTGCTTTATTTTTCAGCCGCGCGAAATTAACGAAACAGACGAAGATATAAACAAGAAAACGTGGTTTCCTCCAGGTGATCAGTCGTGGTCTTATCCTGTCGCCGTTTGATACAGGTAGATGTTCGGGAGACCCGATAGCCGGCGACACATGAGAGAGTGAGGTTCTGCAATGCCTAATTAGAGCATCTTCACTTGCGCTTCCAAATAGACGCTGGTGGATGCGTTGGCAGTGTTTTATTAAAAACCCCGTCACCTGCTCCTCAATTTGGAAAGAGGATGCACACACCAATAATCACGAAAAACAGACCTTTGATAATTTTGAAATTACGTGAAATTATACAAAAGACATCGGATTTTGTAAATGGAAAAAAATCTAATGGGGGTGGTCGAAGGCGCTGAATTTGAGGACGATGTCAGTACCGTCACCAACGTCACCGTTATCCAAGCCGAACTCCTCAGAGTTGTCCTCCATCACCGGCGGGTGCCAGTGGGGGTGCCGGAGCAGGAGCAGGCCCATCGAGGTCGACGACATTGTTGTTGTCGATCGTCGACCACCACTCTGCTTGTCGATCGCTCGCCACCAGCACGTCCTTCTTGAACGACTGGTGAAGAAGCAGATGCTGCCCCGGCGCGTCCGCTGGTTCGTCGGCGCCGCGGTGTGCTGCCTGTAACTCCAGCTCTAGTTCCCACCGTTTCTTTTCCGGCTGCGGCGGCGGTGGTGGGAGAACCGGCAGGAGGATCGGCGTCATGCGGTGCTCGAGGTATAGGCGCTCGCGAGGCAGTGAATGCGCCTCCTCCTTCTTCACCGCCAGCTCCTTCTTTGGGTGGAGGGGCGCCGATGCCGAGGACGACGACCTTGCCCCATCGCAGATGACGATCCCACCGCTCCGTCTTAGAGTCGGGTAGGGCGCCGATCGCTACCAACCACCAGAGCTGGAGCCGGAGCACGACGATCCAAAGGACACTGCGGGAATCACGTACATGGCTACTGGGAAGCACACCGTGCGGCGAGACACAACAGCGGCAGCGGTTGAGGCCAGCGGCGAGGTGGCGCGACGACGACTGGCGGCGGTGGCGGTGGTGGCGCGGGTGGTGCATGCAACGGGGAGCTCCGGGCTGCGTGGACTTGTGTGTTCTTGGCTGCCCCGAGGCTCCTGTATATAAAGGCTCGTGATAAGTGAGGCCATATGATCTCCGAATCCTAACTGGTCTCACGGTCAAACCTTTCCATACTCAAATTGGACCCAATATGCAAGTCCCAATGGAATTTGAAATGGAAGAGGAGACTCCTCCTCCACCTCCAATCCCACTGGAGGGAGGAGGAGTCCCTCCCACTCGGCCAGCCGGCCCATGGGGCGCGCGGGGCCCACCCAACCTTAGGGTGGTGCGTTCCCCCTTCGGAAGTTTTCGGTACATCCGAAATTTCCGGAACCATTCCGATATTTTCCATATATGTTCCTATAGGTTTGCTGTCATTCCGGAACCATCCGTGATATTCCCAAAACCATTCGGGACTCCGAACACATCGCACTAAATATCTCTCTTACCCTAGTGACATCATACCTTAAGTGTGCGACCCTACGGGTTCGCGAATATGTGGACATGACTATATTCATAGCCAATGGTTAATAGAGGGATCTGGAGATCCATAATAACTCCCATATATTCAACGATGATCTTATCAAGTGAACCGCTTATGTGATACTTATATAATTCCCATGTCCTGCAATATCTTAGTTACCCGAGATATGATCGTTGGTATATCCATACCTTGTTCTTATCTCGTTACTGAGAAGTACTATTTTTTCGCTGTAATACCACACCCTCTTGTGACCTAGTCACATGTTTGCAAACATAGAGTGCATATTACCGAGAGGGCCCAGAGAATATATTTTCGTTACTTGGATGGACAAATTCCACTCTTGATAACATACAACCCAATAAGTATCTTATGGAACACATGCGAGATAGCTTTATAATTACCTAATTACGAAGCTATGCATTCTTCCAATGCCCAAGAGTTGTATAATCTCATGGTCAAAGGAATAGTATAGATGACAATGAAAAAGCTTCGCAATCGGAACTATGTAACACGATCAATTGCTACGCTTTGGTTAGGTCAAGTACATCATATTATTCTCAATAATAATATGACCTCACTAAGTGACACCATGTCCATGGTTAAGGAAACCAATAACCAACACTTACTTAACGAACTAGTATAGAGGCATACTAGGAACACTTCATTTGTTTCTCCACACAAGTATTATGTTTCCAAATAATACAAACAAGCATGGTGGGCAAATAATATCATGAACATGAATTGATGATAATAAATATCCTTTATTATTGCCTCTTGGGCACCAATTTCAACAAAAATAGGGTCCAAAAACACCAATCTAGCGATAAGCCAGTAATGTAGCTAGAAAAGAAAGCAGGCTTAGGTATAACCACGAAGGGACCATATCTAGGATGCACGCGCGAAATAATCCTACATTGAACACCGCAGAACCGCATATCTATGAACAATGAAGCCTAAAAGCTTGGATTAGGGTCTTACCTCCATGGATGTCCTTGTCGAGCAGAGCTTGAACCGAAGAAAAAGGGGTCCGTGTACGCGATGACCAAGATGGCATCCCTGAATTGCCGCTCCTTAGTCCTGGTCGCGGTGGTCTTCGATCTACCGATGGCAGTACAACCGTCGATGGCGAGAGGAGAGAGAAGGGAGAGGAGAAGGCGAGTGAGAACGGGCGAGAGTGAGAGGGCAGAGTGGGCTGTGAGGGGAATTATGGCGTGTCTTCTCGAGATGTCGCGGCGTCTCCCGCTCTTCCCGATGTGTGCAACATTTTCCCTCCTCTAGCTCGCGTTCGCCAGCGCCTAGCCGCGAAAAATAGCCGAATCGAATATATATGTACGAACTTGCCTATATAAGTTAAATATCTTTAAATTTCGCTTATGTCTGAACGAGTTTCGCCTTGTTTTATCTATATTCGACGCTTTTGTCAAAAGTTTGCATCCATCCTACGCTCGCCGCTAGAAAAAATGGGCCTCCTCAAACCAAAAATTACATCCATCCGGCGCTAAATAGCGCCGGATTTCGGCTTGGGAGCCCCAACGGCTGGAGATGCTACACTATCGACAGCTATTTAGGAGGCTGCAGTGATAATGCTATTACTAGCTAGTGTGCCACTAGCTATTTAGTTTAAATTTCATTGAAACGTTTGTATATAAGACTAAATTTAACTAGAATTTCAGAAGTCCTTTAAAATTTGTTTTTTTAATAGAGTTTTCTAACGGGAGCGTCCATGTGGGATAGCTCTCACCAAATGAAGGAGACAGATGTCAGCATAAGACACTATCAGTAGCTATTTATGAGACCGCAGTGAAAATGCTATTAGACTAATCACAATGGGAAATAACATACACTAGTATCATGCACATGATACTAGTTTATGATACTAACCTCACAATGCATAGTATCATAAAATGGTATCATAGTATTATCATATTTAATATTTTGTAGCAAATGTGTGTACATGATGTGTTTGCTATTAAGTTTTCTAGTTTTACGTCTTCATGATACTGGTATCATATTATGATACTGCTACCATCTCTCACCTCATTAATTGGTGTCTCGCGTCGATTTTCTGCCAGCGTAGCGTACGTGATACTACTTATGATACTCTCATTGTGACTAGTCTTACTAGCTAGTATGCCACTAGCTAACTACATCTAGAAGCCCTCGCTCGTTATCGGGTGGGCCAACACCAATCAGGCACCACATTTCTTTTCCTTTCTAAATGATGATGGAGCCGGACTAGCAACACCATTCCGTGATAATTTCGCACATGTTCATCGTGATGACAGGGAGCGACAAGGAGGAAGCACGGAAAAATGGGTCTCAATCCATTGCATCAACCCGTCGACACGATCTGCCCAATCAATTCCCTCCGATCCAACAGCAAGAATCGAGTCGAGAATAAAAGCCCAACTAGTCCTCCCTGTTTTAACGTCATCTCGATCGAGCACTAACGACCATTCCACGTTTCTTCTCCGAAAGCTCATCCCACGCAACCCACTTGCATGTTTCTTGGCGATTAGCGATGGCGGTAGGGTCCATAGCTAAACAATGGCGATTATCATTTTCTGATGATAAACAATCGGGGGAAGGAGGAAGGCGTGTTCCAGGCTTCCAGCCTGTGTCCACATGGTGAAGGGCCCTCGAGCACGTGACGACAACGCCACTCCGCCATAAAGTAACGTAAAATTTTCTATCTCAGAGAAGAAAAAGGTAGGAAACCACGAGCGCCGTGCACGCACCGCGCGAGCAAAACGTGTTGCTGCTCCGCGCCACCAGCGAAGCTTCCACCTCCGCTCCCGGCCGGCTCAGCCGTCCGTCATGCCGTTAAATCCAATCAATCAATCGATTAAAGGTTTGTTTAACCATCATGCTTGCTTAATTATGCTTCGTGAACTCGCGCTCGTCGAGCACTCAATTCCTTGTGACACGATCCTGTTCGTCTTGCAGATTCTAAGTTCGTCAAATAGTGGGAACTACGCTAGCTTGCGATTTCATGTATTATGGAACGGAGGGAGTATGTATGGATAGCATCGGAACTTGCCCATACCAAACTGTTCTATAATTTTTGTCGTGATTTAATTTAAATTTGAGTTAAAACCAGAAGCATAATTATGGAACAAACAAAATAGAAATTATCACTATTATAGATCGGGTTTTTTAAGGATTTCTGTAGGACACGAAAGTTTTTTTCGTATGTGTGGCAAACAACACCAACACCCAATATTTTTGAACCGTGTGCGCTCAGTCCTCGTAACCCCCTGCGCGGGTGCAATGCACATGGAAATGCTTTTAGAGACGTAACATTGTATTCACACAAGGTTGATTTCGCAGAAAGGGTCAACATATATATCCACTAGCACCCCCCTCCCGCACCCACCCAGAAACCCTAGACTCCCCCCCCCCGCGCCCGTCGCCGCTGGCGGCGCCGCCGGGCAAAGGCCGCGGGGCGTGGCGGCGGCGGCGGGCTTCCCTTGTGGCGCGGCGAGGACGACGGCTGGGTGCTCCCCTCGAGGCTGCTGACATAGGCATCCCCAATGGGCCTGCCGAAGATGGTACCCGGGGTTTACTGAAGGCCCACGACCCGAAGGATAAGAAGATTCGGAAGCCCAAGATACTATTAAGGAAAACTAGAGTTGTAATATAAGTCATTGTTTGTAATCTTGCGGGATGGGTTAGAAACCCTCCCGGACTCTGTAAACTTATGTATCACGAATCCCTCGGCTCCACCTCCTATATAAGGGGGAGTCGAGGGACAAAGAAAGCATCGAATCTGTAACATCCCAAAAATTTCAAAACAAACAAAATGAATTTCACTAGTTCCAAAATTTGGAACCAACAAAAACTTTTAGTCAATTAAGTTTGATACATAGCAACCTTGCTTAATTCTTGTGTTATTGCCATGATTGCTTGTTATTAGTATTTGAAATGATCTTAAACCCTAAACCTCACCCCTCTTTTCATCACCCTAGTTAAAATAAAGTAAAAAGAAATTTAATAAGAAAAAAGCATATGTGCCTATGGCTATTTTTATAAATCTTTACCCTAAGTTCTTTCTACTTTCTTTAGAGGTTTGGAAAATCTTCACACCACCTTACCTAGTACTTATCAAACCTAATTCAAGCTGGTTTCCAAAGAAAATAAAAAGAAACTAAAAATGCCATAGAGGCATATGAGAGTAAAATAGCAAATTTGTGAATTTGAGATCCTTGACCCTAAGACTTGTTGTGAATGGGGGGATCACTCCTATATACCTTTTCAACACTCAACAACCCCTTTTGGTTCAAGCCAAGTCAATTTCAAACCCAAATGCAACATATGCATAGAGGCATATGTGACACATAGCCATTTCACCAAATTTTGCCCTATGACTTCAAACCTTGACCAAATGATGGGAAACCATCTCTCAACCTAATATAACCCTAAATTTATCCTAACCAATGTCCAAGTAAAGCAAGATCAACAATTTACAAGTTTAATGAATTTTGACACATCACCTCTTATGTGTTATGGCCATTTTTTCAAATCTTTGAACAAGACCATTTGAAATGGCTTCCATGGTTTGAAAATGTTTCTAAACTAATAATAATCACATTAGAGTCAACAAAAGTCAAATCAAATGGAGAGAAATCGAATAGGGAGAAAATCCCCAAATTTCACTCACATACACATAAGGCCAATTTTGCAAATCTTCATCCAAGGCCACCATTGCTTGATCTATGGCTTGTAGAACTACTTATATATGATAAACAAACACAATTGCATCATTGAAAACAAGAATCAAACCAAAGGAAATCTCAAAATCAACATACATGTGATAATGGTCATATTGCCATTTTATAAAATGTTCACTACTTTACCCCCTGGTTTTGACTTTTCTTCAAACTAAACTTGGACAACCAAAGCCATGTCATCCAAGACCAGGTCAAGGTGAGTAACTTTCATGTTGACCACCATGGCTAGAGTTGACTAGGTTGACCAGTATGAAGTTGACAAATAGTGTATGCAAAGCAAAGTGAAGATCAACCTCAAATTTGAAACTTTGCAAAACAACTCCAAATTGAACACAACCACCACCATTCCAACCCTTTAATTATATGATTAAGCTCCACCAAAAAGATTTCCAAATTTCAAACAAAACCTTCATGCGGCCATTGTGTCGAGCACCTTGTGTGCACAAATCTGGAAAAGTGACACATGCTATAAACCACTGGATTTTTGCCTCCACCACTTTAACCTTGTGATCATTAACCCTCCTGTACCTTCTCTGCATCATCCCAACCCAGTTGCTTCGTGTAAAGTGGAGACATGATCAACAATTTGCGACCATGCCAAGTACCATGCCAGCCACCCATGCCACTCATCTCTCTGGCTCTCCCCTCTCTCTTTCACCATGTCATCGAGCTTCTATGTACTCCCCTAAGCCCGCTCGTACCAGCCCTACGCAAAGAGACACACACATTTGTCCAGAACACGTGCGCCCAGCACCTCGCCACGGCATGCCAGCGCACGCGGTGAGCGCGCCCTGGCACGACACTGGACGCCGCAGTACACCACTCGCCCGGCACGCTCTCGTCCTTCTCTTCCTCATCCACTTGCGCGCGCGCGACTCACCACCACTCCGCTACCTCGCCTAGACATCCTCCCTTGGCCGTCGGCCGCGCTCGTCGACCGTCGCCATCCTCGAAAGCTATGCCGCACCCGTACTGCCGGCACTCGATCGTCGCCAGCCCGCCCTCGTCCTTCCCTCGCTGCCCCTTCACGCGCGCTCGCTCCGCCATGAGCCGCCGCCTACCTGAGCGCGCATCATAGCTTGCCCCTTCACGCCTCCGACCGCCAGCGCCATGGCCGCCCCTTCGCAGCACCCGTGGCACCACCCCTCCCGCTATAAATAGAGGCAGCCCAAGGCACCATTTACTTCACAACAATCTCCTCCCCTCTCACCACTGGTTCTCCTCGCATCGATAGCTAGTCCGATTAGCACCTCCACCGCCGCAATTTGACGCTCAGAGCCGCCGGAGTCCGCAGATCATCGCCATCGATCCGCGCCTCCCCACGCCTCGCCGCCGGTACCAGTCGACGTCTCGTCATCGACAACGTCGCCTAGCCTCCGCGCCAGCCCCGCGGGAACCTCCGTCACGCCGCCGACCCCTACCTCGCCGGAGCAGCACGTTCCTCTCCCCGTCGACGACGACGACCGTCGACCATCACGATCCATCTCTAATCGCAACGGTCCAGTGTCGCAGCGTACCGTTTCGGTGATTATAAGCTCACCGACGAGTGGGACCCCATGTCGACGAGGCCCGAGCCGTTCTTGGGCCAGCTTCGCTGTTCAAACCATTTCGGCCCAGCTTAGTTTCCCGCCTAGCCCAATTGTGTTTAATTCAAATATTTAGTTTCAGCAAATTTCAAATACTGATGCTTTATTCAAATTTGAATAACTTTCAAACTACTGAACCAAATTTAGCAAAATACATATCAGGCCGAGCGTCTTAATACATATGCAAAAAAATTCATTATTGGCCCACCATTGATTAGAAGATTTAGCTTGTATGAATCGCTATTGGTTTGATACGAATAATGGCAATCGTTTCAGTATGTTAAGGATACAGATGTATCCACAATTCATTTAGAGTTACTTAATAGCCTGTTTCTTATACCATATCTCTATCCCGTGAAATTCTCGAGCCGAAAGATGGATGCTCTCTGGAAAGCCCATGAAATTATCTACATTTTGCCACTGGATTCAACCCCATATCCTGTGTAGTTTTGGAATAGTAAAAATAACAAAACAGAGACTTTTCAGTATTCAAATAAATCTAGAAAATCAACCAATTTGAATTTTGAAGTGAATCCAATTGCAATAATTCACATTTAACAAACCCTAATTTACTATGTAAGAATATGATATAGGTTCTGTACATGATCATGGGCTAGATTCAAAAATTGGCTATGTAGTCAATACTAGCTCACTTAAAACTATTTCAAATTTTAGGAATTTAAATCTATGAGGTGTAGCACCTCATTTAAATCATTTTAACAAGTGCTATGAAGTAATATGATGCCCTATACTGCATAGGTTCATACTTGCTCACTTGTAGAATTTCAATCAAAATAGTATTTAACATTGACATGGTTATTTAAAGCACATGAGATGATGAATCCCATTTAAATCACTTTTCCTCAAATAATAAGTGTGAAGTGTTGACCTTGGTCAACATGGGATCATCCCTGGTTATTTGAGAAGGTTAAATCTTAAGAATAATTCAATGAGAGGAAATTATTTCTCCCAAACCAAAGAGAAACCCTAATTCCAAATTTTTTTTTAATGAGAGGAAATTATTTTCCTAATATTAAATAAGGAAACCTTAGAATAATTTTTGGATAAATGTTAAGTAGTGATGCTAGATCAATTGTGTGAGCCATTAAGGCTAACTAAGATTACTTAAGTGTTGTTTGGTGATTGTATCCTCGTATTCGTTTATAGACGCTAGTACCGGAGACTATCAGGAGGAGGAGGTATTCTACCAAGAGGAAGGAGAAGAGAACTTTGACCACCACCTCAACTAAGGCAAGATAATACTCTTGCAAGGTTCCTATGTGCAAAAGCTCTACCATGAGCAAGGCACCATTACATTTATTTTATGCTTAATGCTCCTATTTCCCAAGTTTTTACTTTACAAGCTCTACTAAATTTTGTTTTGTCAAAGTACTTTTTGATTCATGATTCACTTATTTTAGTTATTGGAGTAGTGCAAGAGCATAACACTTAGCCTAGAAGCAATCCAAGCTGCTTAGCACCCCTCATGACTAGTTGCTAGTGCTCAATAGATCAAAAGTGACTATTCTAGATGGGAACTTGTGAAATGAAATGACTTTGAAAACCTTGGAATGATGAGTCATTCTATTGAAAGATTTTGAAGGTGAATGTGACTTGTGAATGACTTGGTGAATTTTACCAAAGCTGATGGTTGGGTTCGGATGCGATACCATTCCAATTTTACAAGTACCCCCACAATACCCGAATCTGGGTAAGGCTTAGCTGGAAATTTATGTGTCTTAGTATGGGTTCCCTCTAAAACAAGCGTCATCGGGGTTATGCCGGAGGCTGCCTCTACAACAAAAGGAATGATGTGAAATGACGTGAAATGAGGTGAATGTCCGGCCCAAGCCCTGTGCAGTTCCTGAGTCGACTGTCTGTCTTCACCTGGGAGGCCAAGCTCATGGGGAGAGGTGCCTATACTAGGGTATGTAAATGAAAGGTTAGGATTGGTAGTTCGCGTCATTGCGTACGATAAATCGGGGCCGATTACCCACGACGAACTATTGCAATCGTTGTGGCACAAGTGTACAACCTCTGCAGAGTTTAACCTATTCGAATAGCCGCGTCCGCGGTCATGGACAGTTGGAAAGGCCATACTGTTCCGTCATCAGAACTTTTCTAAAAATATGAATGGTGACTTGTGATTTGGGTTGAAAGGTGACTTTGACTTTGAATCACAACTGAGTTGTGGGAATGACACTAATGTTCCCACTTGAGTTAAGTTAGGCAAATGAGGAGTTTTTTATTATTAAAAGCTTATGAAAGAAAACTGGCTTTATGCAAATGAAACTAGAGCTTAGAACCCCTTACTATAGTTGATAGTATTTACCTTAGTATTAGTTTGCGAGTACTTTGAAGTACTCACGGCTGTGTCCCTAGCTATTCAAATGGCCAGACTATGAAGAGGAGTACCAGAACCCGGAAGAAGGACAGCAGGACGTCTACGACAACTAGGATCAGTCATGACGTCAACAGTTGCCTATGGAATAGATGGACTACTACTACGCTAATTTCGCTTCTGCTATGTGTTATGTAATGGATCAATAGAACTTCTTTTATTGTAATAAGACTGGATCATGTGATCCTTTATTTGTAAGACGATTATGTGTTGTAATGAATGATGTGTTGTGATATCAATCTATTATGTCTCGCAAAAACAATATTCCTGGGATTGCGAGGAATGGCATAATAGGCATCTGGACTTAAAAATCCGGGTGTTGACAAGTTGGTATCAGAGCCATTGTTGACCTTAGGAGACCCTAGTTAGAATGGACGTCTGAAAAACTGAGTTTCAAAAACCAATGAAGGGAATATTTATAAAAATTTGTTCTCACTCTTATCCTTGAGATCTTTTTCAAAAATGAGAAAATCCATGCTCAATTTTATTTGCAATTCTACATAAAAGTTTGCACACTTGATCACGTCTCTAACTTACTCATCCTCATTGCTCACAGATGAAGTACCAATGGGAGTTTTATCAACTTGGTCCCAGAGGTGACCTAAGGTTCGAAAAGGATTTGAAGCAACTAGTGGACTATCTAGGACACCCGTATCCCGAGTTCTTCGGAATACCCCTCAACAACCACTCCGGAGAACCACCTCGGTGGGAAGTTTCTACTGATCTACGAAGAAAGCTTGGAGCCCCGGTATGGGAAACCATCTGGTTTTCTGTAACGGGAAACACTTGGAAGGAAGGACTAGTCAGAGCTATGCAAGAAGCAATTTTCCGTCTATGCAGACAAAATGAGAACAAGATCAAGAACACTCGCTTCATCTACTACCCAAGACAGGATTCTCATGGGAAGACCGATGACCATGCCACCACGTACGGAGATGAACCCCTAGGTAGCACACCGGGACTTCAAGATGTACAAAACCCGCAGGGATTTGGACAACGCCCTCGCCTCTCGCCAAGCACATTACCCGTGAAGATGAAGAATCCCATCCTGAAGAGTAGTATCACCCCGACACTTAAGTAGGTGTGAGTTGTATCGGGATCCCCTTGTATCGTAGAGCGAATGAATGGTTCTTCAAACCAATGGTGTGTTAGCTTTGTAATATGTGATGTTTGGTATGAATGAAAAAGTGTTGTTGGTTTTACCCCCGCAACACTACTCAAGTTTTCAATTTATGAGCTTTTGAAATTTTAACAAAACAAACCCTAGAAATTTCCCTCTTATCTTATCATCTACCTCAATGATCAGATGGCCCCACCAACCCGCAACGCCACCCAAGATGCCATGATGCAAGCTGCTGCAGACGATGATGGCGGACCGAGAAGCCGAAAGAGCTGAACGCCAAGCAAACCTTGCCGCACCGCAACAGATAGCTCAGAACAATCAAGGCCACGGAAACCACGATCACCCCGGATCGAAGCTGAAGAATTTTCAGAACACCAACCCACCGATGTTCAACAAGACTGAAGAGCCCCTTGATGCTGATGACTGGCTCCAGACCATGGAGAACAACCTCGAAGTTGCGGGAGTTGAAGCCGCAGAAAAAGTACTGTTCGCCACCCACTACCTGTCAGGACCTGCCAGAGCCTGGTGGACAAGTGCCCGTGCAATGAATGCGGGACAGATGATGACTTGGGAAGAATTCAAGCTGAAGTTCAGCAAGTACCATGTGCCCCAAGGACTAATCAAGAAGATGAGAGACGAGTTCCGCGAACTCAAGCAAGGAAGAATGTCCGTGGTGGAATACCGCGACAGATTCCTCACTCTGTCAAGGTACGCCCAAGATGAGACCGATACCAATGAGAAGAGGAAGGAAAGATTTCTGAACGGACTGCACGATGAGATGCAAACTGTGTTAGTGAACATTCCGTTCACTGACCTCGAAGCCCTCGTGGACTCAGCCATACAGATGGAAGGAAAGCTGCATCAGGCCAATGAGAACCGCAAGCGCGGAATGATGAACCAGAGTGGACCCCACCATACCCAGAAGTACCGCAACAACTCCTCTGGAGGATTCACCCCAAGATACAACAAGCCCCCTGCTCAGAGTTATCGCCCCAACAACAACAACAACAACAACGGAGGACCCCCGAAACCCGGAGGTAATAACAACAACAACAGCCACCACAACAACAACCACAACAGCAACAACAACAATGGGAACAACAACAACACCAACACTGGCCCGAGGACTGGAAGCAATGCCATCCCCGTCACCCCGAAGGACAAGTCAACTGTGAACTGCTATGAATGTGGAGTTGTGGGCCACTACTCCAATGAGTGCCCCAAGAAGCTCGACAAGATTGCCGCCAACACCGCTGCACCTGCCCAGCAACAGCGCCGCTTCGCCGGTAGAAGGAACCAGAACAACAACAACGGCCGTTTCTACCACATGACTGCCAATGAAACTCAGGAAGCACCCCAGACCATGCCAAGTATGTCTTCCTGTTAATCAAAATGCTCAATCTCTCTTAGGAACCTAACTTTTCGTAAAATCTCGGGACGAGATTTGTTTAAGGGGGAAGGGTTTGTAACATCCCAAAAATTTCAAAACAAACAAAATGAATTTCACTAGTTCCAAAATTTGGAACCAACAAAAACTTTTATTCAATTAAGTTTGATACATAGCAACCTTGCTTAATTCTTGTGTTATTGCCATGATTGCTTGTTATTAGTATTTGAAATGATCTTAAACCCTAAACCTCACCCCTCTTTTCATCACCCTAGTTAAAATAAAGTAAAAAGAAATTTAATAAGAAAAAAGCATATGTGCCTATGGCTATTTTTATAAATCTTTACCCTAAGTTCTTCTACTTTGTTTAGAGGTTTGGAAAATCTTCACACCACCTTACCTAGTACTTATCAAACCTAATTCAACTGGTTTTCAAAGAAAATAAAAAGAAACTAAAAATGCCATAGAGGCATATGAGAGTAAAATAGCAAATTTGTGAATTTGAGATCCTTGACCCTAAGACTTGTTGTGAATGGGGGGATCACTCCTATATACCTTTTCAACACTCAACAACCCCTTTTGGTTCAAGCCAAGTCAATTTCAAACCCAAATGCAACATATGCATAGAGGCATATGTGACATATAGCCATTTCAGCAAATTTTGCCCTATGACTTCAAACCTTGACCAAATGATGGGAAACCATCTCTCAACCTAATATAACCCTAAATTTACCCTAACCAATGTCCAAGTAAAGCAAGATCAACAATTTACAAGTTTAATGAAGTTTGACACATCACCTCTTATGTGTTATGGCCATTTTTGCAAATCTTTGAACAAGACCATTTGAAATGGCTTCCATGGTTTGAAAATGTTTCTAAACTAATAATAATCACATTAGAGTCAACAAAAGTCAAATCAAATGGAGAGAAATCAAATAGGGAGAAAATCCCCATTTCACTCACATACACATAAGGCCAATTTTGCAAATCTTCATCAAAGGCCACCATTGCTTGATCTATGGTTTGTAAAACTCTTATTTATGATAAACAAACACAATTGCATCAAAGAAACCAAAATCAAATCAAAGCAAATCTCAAAATCAACATACATGTGATAATGGTCATATTGCCATTTTATAAAATGTTCACTACTTTACCCCCTGGTTTTGACTTTTCTTCAAACTAAACTTGGACAACCAAAGCCATGTCATCCAAGACCAGGTCAAGGTGAGTAACTTTCATGTTGACCACCATGGCTAGAGTTGACTAGGTTGACCAGTATGAAGGTGACAAATAGTGTATGTGAAGCAAAGTGAAGATCAACCTCAAATTTGAAACTTTGCAAAGAAACTCCAAATTGAACACAACCACCACCATTCCAACCCTTTAATTATATGATTAAGCTCCACCAAAATGATTTCCAAATTTCAAACAAAACCTTCATGCGGCCATTGTGTCGAGCACCTTGTGTGCACAAATCTGGAAAAGTGACACATGCTATAAACCACTGGATTTTTGCCTCCACCACTTTAACCTTGTGATCATCAACCCTCCCGTACCTTACCCAGTTGCTTCGTTTAAAGTGGAGACATGATCAACAATTGGCCATGCCAAGTACCATGCCGGCCACCCATGCCACTCATCTCTCTGGCTCTCCCCTCTCTCTTTCACCATGTCATCGAGCTTCTATGTACTCCCCTAAGCACGCTCGTACCAGCCCTACGCAAAGAGACACACACATTTGTCCAGAACACGCGCGCCCAGCACCTCGCCACGGCATGCCAGCGCACGCGGTGAGCGCACCCTGGCACGACACTGGACGCCGCAGTACACCACTCGCCTGGACGCTCCCGTCCTTCTCTTCCTCTCCCACTTGCGCACGCGCGATCACCACCACTCCAGTACCCTCCTAGACATCCTCCCTAGCCCGCGGCCGCCTTGTCACCGTCGCCATCCTCGAAAACCTGCCGCACTCGTACTGCCAGCACTCGATCGTCGCCAGCCCGCCCTCGTCCTTCCCTCGCTGCCCCTTCACGCGCGCTAGCTCCGCCTAGCCGTCGCCTACCCGACGCGCATCATAGCTTGCCCCTTCACGCCTCCGACCGCCAGCGCCATGGCCGCCCCTTCGCAGCACCCGCGGCACCACCCCTCCCGCTATAAATAGAGGAGCTCCAGGAACCATTTCTTCACAACATCTCCTCCCCTCTCACCACTGGTTCTCCTCGCATCGATAGCTAGTCCGATTAGCACCTCCACCGCCGCAATTTGACGCTCAGAGCCGTCGGAGTCCGCAGATCATCGCCATCGATCCGCGCCTCCCCACGCCTCGCCGCCGGTACCAGTCGACGTCTCGTCATCGACAACGTCGCCTAGCCTCCACGCCAGCCCCGCGGGAACCTCCGTCACGCCGCCGACCCCCTACCTCGCCGGAGCAGCACGTTCCTCTCCCCCGTCGACGACGACGACTGTCGACCATCCGATCCATCTCTAATCGCACGGTCAGTATCGCCAGGTACCGTTTCGGGGTTTTAAAGCCACTGACGGGTGGGACCCCATGTCAGCAGGCCCGAACCGTTACTGGGCCAGCTTCGCTGTTCAAACCATTTCGGCCCAGTTAGTTTCCCGCCTAGCCCAATTGTGTTTAATTCAAATATTTAGTTTCAGCAAATTTCAAATACTGATGCTTTATTCAAATTTGAATAACTTTCAAACTACTGAACCAAATTTAGCAAAATACATATCTCTGGAAAGCCCATGAAATTATCTACATTTTGCCACTGGATTCAACCCCATATCCTGTGTAGTTTTGGAATAGTAAAAATAACAAAACAGAGACTTTTCAGTATTCAAATAAATCTAGAAAATCAACCAATTTGAATTTTGAAGTGAATCCAATTGCAATAATTCAAATTTAACAAACCCTAATTTACTATGTAAGAATATGATATAGGTTCTGTACATGATCATGGGCTAGATTCAAAAATTGGCTATGTAGTCAATACTAGCTCACTTAAAACTATTTCAAATTTTAGGAATTTAAATCTATGAGGTGTAGCACCTCATTTAAATCATTTTAACAAGTGCTATGAAGTAATATGATGCCCTATACTGCATAGGTTCATACTTGCTCACTTGTAGAATTTTAATCAAAATAGTATTTAACATTGACATGGTTATTTAAAGCACATGAGATGATGAATCCCATTTAAATATTTTCCCTCAAATAATAAGTGTGAAGTGTTGACCTTGGTCAACATGGGATCATCCCTGGTTATTTGAGAAGGTTAAATCTTAAGAAGAATTCAATGAGAGGAAATTATTTCTCCCAAACCAAAGAGAAACCCTAATTCCAAATTTTTTTTTGAATGAGAGGAAATTATTTTCCTAATATTAAATAAGGAAACCTTAGAATAATTTTTGGATAAATGTAAGTAGTGATGCTAGATCAATTGTGTGAGCCATTAAGGCTAATTAAAGACTGCTTAAGTGTTGTTTGGTGATTGTATCCTCGTATTCGTTTATAGACGCTAGTACCGGAGACTATCAAGAGGAGGAGGTATTCTACCAAGAGGAAGAGCAAGAGAACTTTGATCACCTCAGCAATCAAGGCAAGCTAACACTCTTGCAAGGTTCCTATGTGCAAAAGCTCTACAAGAGCAAGGCACCATTACTTTATTTTATGCTTAATGCTCCTATCCCAAGTTTTTACTTTACAAGCTTTACTAAATTTTGTTTATCAAAGTACTTTTTGATTCATGATTCACTTAGTTTAGTTATGGAGTAGTGCAAGAGTAGCAAACTTAGCCTAGAACAATCCAAGTTGCTTAGCACCCCTCATGACTAGTTGCTAGTGCTCAATAATCAAAGTGACTATTCTAGATGGGAACTTGTGAAAACCAATGACTTTGAAAACCTTGGAATGATGAGTCATTCTATTGAAAGATTTTGAAGGTGAATGTGACTTGTGAATGACTTGGTGAATTTTACAAAACTGATGGTTGGGTTCGGATGCGATACCATTCCAATTTTACAAGTACCCCCACAATACCTGAATCTGGGTGAGGCTTAGCTGGAAATTTATGTGTCTTAGTATGGGTTCCCTCTAAAACAAGTGTCATCGGGGTTATGCCGGAGGCTGCCTCCACAACAAAAGGAATGATGTGAAATGACGTGAAATGAGGTGAATGTCCGGTCCAAGCTCACAGTGCGGTTCCAGTGCCGATCGTCTGTCTTCACCGGGAGGCCAAGCTCATGGGGAGAGGTGCCTATACTAGGGTATGTAAATGAAAGGTTAGGATTGGTAGTTCGCGTCATTGCGTACGATAAATCGGGGCCGATTACCCACGACGAACTATTGCAATCGTTGTGGCACAAGTGTACAACCTCTGCGGAGTTTAACCTATTCGAATAGCCGCGTCCGCGGTCATGGACGATTGGAAAGGCCATACTTGTTCCGTCATCAGAACTTTTCTAAAAATATGAATGGTGACTTGTGATTTGGGTTAAAAGGTGACTTTGACTTTGAATCACAACTGAGTTGTGGGAATGACACTAATGTTCCCACTTGAGTTAAGTTAGGCAAATGAGGAGTTTTTGATTATTAAAAGCTTATGAAAGAAAACTGGCTTTATGCAAATGAAACTAGACCTTATAACCCCTTACTATAGTTGATAGTATTTACCTTAGTATTAGTTTGCGAGTACTTTGAAGTACTCACGGCTGTGTCCCTGGCTATTCAAATGGCCAGACTATGAAGAGGAGTACCAGAACCCGGAAGAAGGACATCAGGACGTCTACGACAACTAGGATCACTCCTGACGTCAACAGTTGCTCGTGGAATAGATGGACTACTACTACGCTAATTTCGCTTCTGCTATGTGTTATGTAATGGATCAATAGAACTTCTATTATTGTAATAAGACTGGATCATGTGATCCTTTATTTGTAAGACGATTATGTGTTGTGATGAATGATGTGTTGTGATATCAATCTATTATGTCTCGCAAAAACAATATTCCTGGGATTGCGAGGAATGGCATAATAGGCATCTGGACTTAAAAATCCGGGTGTTGACAGAATCATTGTCTCACAAACCCTAATTTTTACATCGTCGAGTACTTTTCGGCTGAAACCTTCTGAAGGAACTGCAAGACAAAATAGCCCGAGACCTACTGCAGCAGTGCAAGATCCACCAAGAGCAAGTGGGGTCAGAGACACGGCGACTCAGGCCAGGGTAGATAGAGCGCGACAAGATAGAAGAGAACATCGGCGTTCACCAGAACTTCCCGAAGAGGATATGTGTGGACTCCCGTGTTTCACACGATGGGTCCGAAAAACTCGAGTCCCATCAGGATTCAAGCTACCCGATAGTTTCAAGAAATTCGATGGCCTGCAAGATCCCGAGGATTGGCTAGTCGATTACCTCGAGACGGTAAAATTGATAGGTGGAACCAGAGCAACAGCCATGCAAAGCATTCAAATACACCTGAGCGGAGCCGCCAGATCATGGATAAAGAAGCTTCCCCGGGATCCATCGACAACTTGGGACAGTTTTGAGGACGTGTTTGTCAAGAACTTCCGATCAACCTGCAAGAAACCTGCGACACTAGAGGAATTGAGGTCATGTCGACAAAAGCATGATGAGTCAATGAGGAAGTACATTCAAAGGTGGAACATCATCAAAAACTCGGCAGAAAATATATCTGACGAGAGAGCGATAGATGCGTTTGTAGCAGGAGTGCGATGAGGAGATTTTGTGGAAGACTTGGGAAGAACGAACCCAAAGACAATATCAGCATTAATGGAAATAGCAAACAGATGGGAAGATGGCGAAGATGCAGTGCATAATAAACGACATAGGTCACCAGAGGAGGACCGCAGTCGAAATTTTCAAAATAGGCACCGATTTCCTCGACAATTCTCAAGTTACGATGCCCCTGGTCAAATATCAGCTGGGTTTCGAGGAAACAATGGAGGAAACAACTATCAAAGGAGTAATGAGCAACAAGGCGACAATAGAGACGATCCTCGGAATAACAGGCAAAATAGCGGGTCAAGGTTTCAAAGATCTTTTGTAACTCCCAAAGATATGATGAACGGGCCGTGCCAGATGCATTTTTATCTCGATAGCAATGGGAAAAGGTAGTCAGGACATCTGCAGAAAGACTGCCGCAATTTTCAAGCAATGCTGCGGGTTGCAGGGATGGCCAATGCTCAAGTAACAAATAGAAACCCCCAAGGGCCTAGGAGTGAGATCCACTTACCACCTCCTCCCGCGATCACGGACGAAAATCGACATCAGCTCAGAATAGCGGCAGCACCACAGCCACCTCCATATGTTGATCCTAACTCCAATGGTGCGGTCTCGATGATTCAAAAAGCTAGGCCATCTAACAGGGCTCAGAAGGTAATTTCGCGGCAAGTGTTCATGGCAGAGAAGATGCCTCCACCAACGGTTGAGTACCTAAATTGGTCAGGGCAAGACATTGGCTTCACAATAGCGGATCACCCGCAGCAAGTTCCTCGACCAGGGCAATCAGCACTTACCTTACCAGCAGTAATTGCGGGATTTGACGTATCTCGAGTGTTTATAGATGGCGGCAGCAGTTTAAACCTTATGTACGCAGATACGCTAAGGAAGATGAACATCTTCCTAGCAAATTTGAAACCAACCGACACACGTTTCCACGGCATCACACCAGAGAAGCCAAGTTACCCACTGGGGAGGATCAATCTCGACGTTCAGTTTGGGACCCGATAAAATTACAGGATAGAAAGGTTGGAATTCGAAGTTGTGGATTTTCCGTCGCGGTATCACGCTTTGTTGGGACGACCAGCATATGCCAGGTTTATGGCGGTACCACATTACACATATCTTCTTTGGAGGTTACCTGGACCTAAGGGACCAATCACAGTCAAGGGAAGCTTCGCGCGCTAGCCGATAAATGTGACAAGGATTTTCATCGACTGTCAGAAACTTTCGGGATGCAAGCAGAATACATGGCTTCAAGACTTACAACTGACTATGATGTGCTGCCAGATGTAGGGAGGCCCAACAAGGAATCAACCTTCAACACCGCAAAAGATTCTAAGGAAGTGCAGATTCACCCGACAGATCCGAAGAAAACGACGTCCATCGTGACAAACATGGACCTCGCATAGGAAAGCGCGCTCGTCGAGTTCCTCCGTGAGCACTGGAAAACCTTCGCATGGTGTCCAGCTGACATGCCAGGAGTTCCCAGGGAACTTGCCGAGCACCACCTAAACTTGGATCCAATAGCGAGACCAATCAAACAACCTTTGCGGCGTTTTTCGGAGCCAAACCGCAAAGCTATGCTTGTCGAGAGATCGATCGGCCGAGAGAAGCTGGTTTCATCAAGGAGCTACATACGAGAGGCCACGTGGGTCGCAAACCCGATATTGGTCCCAAAGAAAAACACTAAAGTCCTTCGCATGTGTGTCGACTTTACGTGTCTCAACAAACATTGTCCAAAGAATCACTTTCCCCTCCCGAGGATCGATCAAATTATCGACTCCACGTCAGGATGTGAACGGCTTTCCTTCCTGGATGCTTACTCTGGTTATAACCAGATCAGATTGAAAGAAGAGGACGAGGTCAAAACAGCGTTCATCACACCTTACGGCGTGTTTTGCTATAGAACAATGCCTTTTGGTCTGAAAAATGCGGGAGAAACATATCAGCGGATGATGCAGAAGTGCTTAGCAACACAGATTGGAAAAAATGTACAAGTATACATTGACGACGTCGTCATAACATCAAAAAAGGGGGCAACGTTAATCGAGGACTTGAAGGAAACTTTCGACAACCTCGACAAATTTTGTCTCAAGTTGAATCCGACGAAGTGTTCTTTCGGCGTCCCTGCAGGAGAACTTCTCGGGTTCCTAGTCTCAGCAAGAGGGATCAAAGTTAATCCCGAAAAAATCCAAGCTATCGTAACAATGAGGAAACCAACAAAGTTGAAAGAAATACAACAGTTAACTGGGCGAGTCGCAGCTTTAAGCAGATTCGTCGCCAGACTGGGAGAAAAGGCGTTACCGTTTTACACCCTAAACAAACAAGGAGATAAGTTCCAGTGGAACGAAGAGGAAGATAGAGCTTTCGAGAATCTTAAACGCGCAATTTCAACACCACCAATCTTGGTGGCGCCAAAAGAGAAGGAACCCCTCCTGCTATACATTGCGGCTACACCCCAGGTGGTCAGCACGGCGCTAGTTGTCGAAAGAGAAGAAGAAGGAAAACTCCATGGAGTGCAGAGGCCGGTATATTTCATTAGTGAAGTATTATCGCCTTCAAAACAGAGGTACCCACAGTACCAGAAGCTAGCATACGGAGTGTTCACAACCGCAAGAAAATTGTGGCACTATTTTTCGGCGCATCCGATAATAGTGGTCAATGAGGCACCTTTATCCAATATACTCAACAATCCAGAAGCTACAGGTCGTGTCTCCCTTTGGGGAATAGAACTTTCTCCTCGGGACATCACGTATGAAAAAAGAAAAGCAATAAAGTCGCAAATTCTACCATACTTCATCGCAGAGTGCATGGAGTTGCAAAACACAGGACCCCCGGATTTATCGAGAACCTGGACTATGAACTTTGACGGGTCCAAGAGGTTAGAGGGAGCTGGAGCAGGCGTGATACTCATATCGCCTGAAGGCGACAAATTAAAATATGTCTTACGGATGACGTTCCCAAATGCATCTAACAATGAGGCAGAATATGAAGCTCTTATACACGGGATGAAGATGGCGAAAGCTTGCGGCGCAACTCGACTAAAAATCTTTGGCGACTCACAATTGGTGGCTCAGCAAGTCATGAACCATTGTGATGCAGTCAATGATAGCATGGTGGCATACAAAGAAGTATACAATGAGCTCGAGAAATTATTTGATGGATGCGAGGTAAATCACATCAGCAGGCTAAGAAATGACGAAGCCGATGTTCTTGCAAACATCGGGTCGCAGTGTCTTGCGATTCCTCCGGGCGTGTTCTGGGAGGAGATAACAGAGAGATCCACCAAGCCGAAGAAATCAACAAAGAAGGAGAAGGATGAGAAACCGTCGGGGGCTGCGAAAGAAACATTGGAAGAAGAAGAGGAACATGATCTAGTACTGATGGTGCAAATTCCATGGATGCAGGCGTATATATCATACATCCTAAGGAAAACAATACCCGACGATCCAGTTGAAGCAGGGCGAGTTATTAGACGATCCAAAGCTTTCACGGTGGTCAAAGGGGAGTTGTACAAGCGAAGTATTCCGGGTGTGTTACAAAGGTGCGTCACACCCGAAGAAGGAAGGACAATCCTGAAGGACGTGCACGAAGGAATATGTGGTCATCACGCGAGCAGTCGAGCTATTGCAGCCAAGGTTTTTCGAGCTGGATATTACTGGTTGACAACAATTGAGGACGCGAAGGAGATAGTGCGCACTTGTGATGCGTGCCAGAGATTTGCCGCAAAGCCTCACTCTCCGGCAGCGGAATTGATGCCAATACCCTTATCTTGGCCCTTTGCTCAGTGGGGTCTCGATATGGTGGGAAAGTTACACAAAGCTTCGCCAGGAGGATACGAGTACATGCTCGTCGCTGTCGACAAATTCACCAAGTGGATAGAAGCGAAGCCAATAAATTCACCAGATGCAGCGTCAGCAATAAAGTTCGTGAAGAGCATTGTTTTTCGGTTTGGAGTACCTCATAGCATCGTCACAGACAATGGCAGTAACTTCACATCCAAAGAATTCAAGGCATACTGTGCAGAGGTAGGCATCAAATTGCACTTCGCGTCAGTTGCGCATCCTCAAACCAATGGCCAAGTCGAGAAAGCCAATGGTATCATCTGCAATGGTATCAAGAAGCGTTTGTTAGGGCCATTGGAAAAAAAGCTCGACACACCTGGCCAGAGGAGCTACCAAGTGTGTTGTGGAGTATTCGAACAACACCAAATAGGGCGACACAGGAAACTCCGTTTTTTCTGGTCCATGGAGCCGAGGCAGTACTGCCAATCGAGATAGAGCATGATTCTCCAAGAGTCACGGAATACGATGAGGAAGCTTCTAGAAAGGCATTGGAAGATGATGTCGACGCATTGGACGAAGCCAGAAACGAAGTACTGTCACGGGTTACTAAATACCAGCAAGACCTGAAAAACTACCACAGTCGACGTCTGCGACCAAGATCCTTTCAGGTTGGAGACTTAGTTCTGCGACTCAATCAAGATCGTACTGAAAAACTCGAGTCTCCATGTCTTGGCCCTTACGTCGTCACAGAAGTAATCGAAGGAGGAGCATACAGGATCAAGGAGAAGAAGACAGGGGCTCCCGAGAAAAACCCCTGGAACGTGACGCAGCTAAGGCGTTTCTACGCTTATTGCCGAAACATAGCCCTCCTTGTAAAAATACAATGTACTAAAACGCCCGCGAGTTTTCAGACGCACTCTTTTCCTTTTTCGGGGCACCGAGTGGGGCCGGGAAAGGTTTTTAATGAGGCGGGCTCGCGGTGCTGCAATATAATAAAGATAGTGGAGACATATATCTTTTTCTTCGACATGCTCGGGGGCTTACGCCTCGAAGTTACAAGTATATATACAATATAGATGAATGTAACTGGCAAAAATATTTCGCCTTGGTATTAAATACCTCGCCGGATAAAAAGAAGGTACAAAATAGCAATCGAAAAAGAACAAAACACTCGGGGGCTAGTACCCGCAAATATAGTATATTCAATAAGAATTTGGGTGCCTTGGTTTAAAACCTCGCATACACAATAAAGAGATTTACCACCGAAACACTCGGGGGCTTGATGAGGAAAAATAGAAATATTTACTAACTTTACAATATAGAATATGTTTACAACATACAGGACGCAATTCCTGCGAAAACTTGACAAGCTAGAAGGAAAAATGTCAATGGAGGGTCAGTATATTATCTATGGTCATCCGCCCAGTATTTGAAGCACGAGTACTATGTTCAGCATAGCTGCCCCTTACGAAGAACTCAGCATCCATCCGAAGAAGTTCATCCATCATATCTTCGGCAACAGGGGTCACATGATCCTCAAGCTTGCTAACATCCCTTTTCCTTTTCGCCATCTTGGCTAAGCACTTGGTAAAAATTTGGCTCATGTCAAACTTGGGATAGCAGATTTTGATCATCATCATAGCAAACCTGGCACCGGCAGATAGTTGAGCTCGCACAAAGTTATGGATACGAGGAGCATCTTGAAATTTCTCCAACAAACCAAGAAGAGTGTCGGGCGCTTCGTTACGAGGAAACAGCGTCTTGTAAACCAGGGTCAATGTTCTGGTGCAGAAATTAAGGAACTCGCAAACCTGACAGGCGCGGTCTTGAAACCTAACAATCTGTCGGGTCCGCTCTGGAGTGGCCCAGAACCGAGAACCATGGTCAAGAGAAAGGTTAACGAGAAGATTTGTCCTTGCGGTTACCCTTTCGTCCTCAGCAGCAGCATCGAGAAAGGAACCTATTGGGCGACGGCACAGGAATTTCAAAAAAAAAAGGATACAGCAGGAAGACAAAAGTTTTGATTTGGAAAAGCATACCTGACATATCCACACTAGCTTCATTCATTAAATCGAGCATAAAATTCTCTCGAGTGGTTGCCTTTTCAGCTTCATAAACGGTGGCTTCTTTGGCAGCTATGGCTTCTCGAGCTTGTTGAAGTGCAATTTCCTCTTTTTCGGATGCTTTGCGTGATTGCTCCATCATCACAAGTGTTTGCTTCTTCGCATACTGAAGTTGTTGACGAAGTTCTTCCAAATCTTCTGGCAAATTCTTACTCGAGGAACCTTCACCAAGTTCAGTATCAACAAGCGTTTTCTTCGAGCGAGAAGAAGTAGGCAAAATATCGGAAGGAGCAGGAGTTGAAGTATAGTTATCGAACATCAACTGAAAGAAAAGGCTCGACATCAATCATCAAGCAAGATAGAATTCCATTAATATTTACAAGACATTACAATGGAGAAAGCCCTAACAAACTAGTGGGGTAGGCGTCGCTAAAGACACTTTGGCGACAGCATCAAAAGAAAAAAAAGAGAGAAAAGAAAAGAAGGGGTGGTCTACTTGACCTCCGGCTTGGATGTGCTTGGAGCAGGAGTTGGTTTAACACCAAGGAAGGAAAGGATTGGTTTTGAGGGAGGCTTGGCAGCTTTAATTAGAGATTGCCATTCCTTCGTTTCCATCTCACTTATGTCGCCAACCTTGGTCCAATCGACGTTTTGCTGACTATCAGCAATCAGTGCGATGGTGCCCTCAGCGCCAATCTTCAGGCCTTCTTGGCGAAGTTTGAGCCCAAGATCTTGTGGCACGTTGAAACTCTTGGCAAGACCAACAAAAGTGTTGGGCTCCTCTTTCTTCGGGAAGAAGTAGGGGAAAAGCTTCGACAAACCTATCTCAGCGTCAGCAAGGCCTTCACGTGCTTCATCCCCCATGGATTTCAAGAAGGGTCAGCGCGTCGAGAAACTCGTCGCCTTCAGGACCATCCACTTCGTATTCTTGATGAGTTCTCCTTGCAAACAAGCAAAGGGTAATTCGTAAATACAGAATGCTCGGAAAATAGGAAGTAACCCGAGAAAATGCACAAGGACTCAAGCACTTACTGACAAAACGTCGGCTTTGTGACTCCAAGCGATTGAGGATCTTTCCTTCTCGAGCAACTTGTTCAGTTACTTTGTTGCTCAAAGCACATTCTGCGTCGTGAAGCCTCTTCCGAAGATCTTCAACACCAGCAGCATCTGCCTTGGCCTTTTCAGCATCTGCCTTGGCCTTTTCAGCGTCGGCCTTGGCCTTCTTGGCATCTGCTTCAGCCTTCTTACAAGCTTTTTCACTTTGCTCCAATTTTTGAGCAAGTGCATCAGCACGTTTGTTGGCTTCCGCAAGATTTTCTGCCAACATAGTCAAAACCAGTCAAAATCACGACAAGAAAGGAGTGAGAGGTTGTGGGAGCAAAATGTTACCTTCAGCTTTGTTAGCGTATTCACGGTACCCGACGAACTGGGCACCGATGCGGATGAGTTCCTTAATCAAAGGCTAATACAGAAAGATAGAGAAAGAAAGCGTCAATATAGTAAATAGCTCGACAGCATAAAGCACAAACAAGGCAAACAGCGAAAAAAGTCGAGAGCATCGGAAAAAACTTAGCACAAAAGAGAGAAGAGACTTACATCATCCAAAAGAGGAGTCGCGGAACCACCTAATTGTAAGGCAGGCTCCGTAACTGATTCAACCCTTGCCCTTTTTGGCGAAGGGACTCGGGGGCTTGCAGGAGGAGTAGGCTGTTCGATGTTTTGTTGAGGAGGCGAAGATTCTTCTCCCTCAATGTGCACTTCGGAGACAACTAAAGTACGCGACGTACTCGTTCGAACAGTCGCGTCAATAGCTTGCGTTTCTTCCTCGTAACCACTACAATAAAATGGCGACAGTATAAGAAGCAAGATAGACAAGAAACGTCAAGAGCGAAACAGTAAGAAGCAAGGGGTAACTTACGAGCTAACGAGGGCATCTTCGTATGGATTGAAAGCTGCCTTCTTATCTGAAGGACAAGCTTCTTGGGCCTTGGAGGTGCCGGAATCTTCGACTTCATTCCTTTTCCTCTTGTTCCTTGGAGAAACAGCAGGAGGAAGAGAGTGTGTCGAGGCAGTGGCCTCAGACTCAACGTCTTTTTCAGAAAAGCCGCGGATTTGTGAGAACCCGCAACTTCACTTTCAGGGCGTGAGGCGCTTTGGTTGTCATCACCAACAACAGTAGGATCTTCAACTTCTCCACCCTCAGGAAGAGGAGGAAGAGAAGCGAGCACGGGGTGGTTCTGAGATAAAGAAAGAGTGTCGACAAAAAAAGAAGTTATACAAGACAGTAGTCGATAAAAACAAAAAAAAGTAATACTCAAGGAGACAATATAGCAATTAAGAGGAAAAATTACCTCGGGGAGGGGATTGGCGCCACTGAATGGCGTAACGCGGCAAGAAGATGGAACAGGATCCTTCTTGTTAATCTTTGAAATCCTTCGGATCAGCTTTTCAAAGTCCTTCACAGGAAGTTCCTTGGAGAGATTCTCGACATCTTCATCACCAGCGTACATCCAAAGGGGATTTTTGCGAGCTTGCAGAGGTTGCACTCTAATCCTAAGGAAGTAGGCGGTAATTTGGATGCCCGACAATTCCTTGCCACGGGTGTTCTGGAGCTCATGTATGCGAGTCATCAGCGCCTCTGTCGCCGATTTCTCTTCTTCGGTAGCTTCAGCGTCCCAGGATCGGCGGCGAAGAATTTTGGCTCTTCCATCAAAAGGAGCAATGTTGTACTCCAATGAATCAGAACTCTCTTCGTGCACATAGAGCCATCTCTTGCGCCACCCTTGGACGGAGTCGGGGAATTTGACGTCGAAGTAATCGACGTCAGAACGAACACAGATAACAACGCCGCCGATATTATAGGCGACGCCGTGGGAGCCGTTACGGCGGATGCAGAAAATGCGCTTCCACAGAGCCCAATTAGGTTGGACCCCGAGGAAGCACTCACACAGTGTGATAAAAATCGACACGTGGAGGATGGAATTGGGCGTCAGTTGATGCAGCTGAAGCCCATAGACAAAGAGGAGACCCCGAAGAAATTCGTGGATAGGGGGAGAAAGACCGCGGATGAGGTGGTCAACAAAACTGACCCGATACTCCATTGGAGGCGATGGATAGCTCTCTTCCTTGGGGAAGCGCGGTGTGTTCTCCTTCTTGGTGAACCCCAGCTTCTTCAGCAGGTTAATATCCTGGCTGGAGATCTTGGATCTCTCCCACTCCAGATCTTCGGCGGCCATGGTAGATTCCGGAGTGTTGTGCCTCGTCAGACGCGCGTGAGGTGGCATCAATGAGCTTGGTGGCGAAGGTTGTGAGTGTGGTTGAGCGCTTGAAGCAATAGGAGCAATGGAGGATTGTGCAGAGGGGAAGCAGAGGTGCGGCGTGATACGTCTCCGACGTATCGATAATTTCTTATGTTCTATGCCATATTATTGATGATACCTACATGTTTTATGCACACTTTATGTCATATTCGTGCATTTTCTGGAATTAACCTATTAACAAGATGCCGAAGTGCCAGTTCTGTTTTCTGCTGTTTTTGGTTTCGAAATCCTAGTAACGAAATATTCTCGGAATTGGACGAAACGAAGACCCAGGGGCCTATTTTTCCACGGAGCTTCCAGAAGACCGGAGAACATTTGAAGTGGGGCCACGAGGTGGCGACACCACGTGGCGGCGCGGCCCAGGGGGGCCCACGCCGCCCTATGGTGTGGCCCCCTCGTCTGGCCCCCGACTCTGCCCTTCCGCCTACTTAAAGCCTCCGTCGCGAAACCCCTGATGCGAAAAACCACGATACGGAAAACCTTGCGAGACGCCGCCGCCGCCGATCCCATCTCGGGGGATTCTGGAGATCTCCTCCGGCACCCTGCCGGAGAGGGGATTCATCTCCCGGAGGACTCTACACCGCCATGGTCGCCTCCGGAGTGATGAGTGAGTAGTTCACCCCTGGACTATGGGTCCATAGCGGTAGCTAGATGGTTGTCTTCTCCTCATTGTGCTTCATTGTTGGATCTTGTGAGCTGCCTAACATGATCAAGATCATCTATCCGTAATTCTATATGTTGTGTTTGTCGGGATCCGATGGATAGAGAATACCATGTCATGTTAATTATCAAGTTATTACATATGTGTTGTTTATGATCTTGCATGCTCTCCGTTTCTAGTAGAGGCTCTGGCCAAGTTTTTGCTTTTAACTCCAAGAGGGAGTATTTATGCTCGATAGTGGGTTCATGCCTGCATTGACACCTGGGCGATGTGAGAAAGTTCTAAGGTTGTGTTGTGCTTGTTGCCACTAGGGATAAAACATTGGCGCTATGTCCGAGGATGTAGTTGTTGATTACATTACGCACCATACTTAATGCAATTGTCTGTTGCTTTGCAACTTAATGTCTGGAAGGGGTTCGGATGATAACTCTGAAGGTGGACTTTTTAGGCATAGATGCGGTTGGATGGCGGTCTATGTACTTTGTCGTAATGCCCAATTAAATCTCACTATACTTATCATGTCATGTATGTGCATTGTTATGCCCTCTCTATTTGTCAATTGCCCGACTGTAATTTGTTCACCCAACATGCTTTTATCTTATGGGAGAGACACCTCTAGTGAGCTGTGGACCCCGGTCCATTCTTTAATACTGAAATACAAATCTGCTGCAATACTTGTTTTACTGTTTTCTCTGCAAACAATCATCTTCCACACAATACGGTTAATCCTTTCTTCAATGTTAAGAAAATCGGTAATCGTTAACTGCTCGGTTGGCTTGGGAGTAGCGATTAATCTGAATTCGGACGATTAACTGATTTAATCGGTCAACTATTAATCGGTGCAACCTACACAAATTAGCACTTAAAATATTTTGTATAAGAAAAAATACTAGTATATGAGCCTCTATATGTCCGTCCCTACATCTTTAGAGCCTAAAATCCTAGAAAAACATATACGCTTCTCCTGCGCGGCCTAATCTTCATGGTCACGAGTGAATCAGGATCCACTAGCCGAAGCCGCCTTCCTTCCTTCCACTTCTTCTTCTCTCACCTCTGAAGGTTATCTTCTCCCACCACCTACCTAGGATACGACCCCTCTTACACCTCAACCACCTAACCTTTTGAAGGCGTCCTCGAGCTCCTGGACGAGCTCCTCAAGGTGGTCAAGCTCCTGTATCTGAGGCCTGGGAAACTACAAGTAACTGGTCTAGGAGGGCAAAAAACTATTTGGCGACAGTGGAAATCAAGCTACTGGAGGCTGCAATGAAGCGGGAGCTTCAGAAAATCTACTTTATTGGGGAGCGTAGTGCCTGTATTAGCGATATGCATTGAAAATTTTGTAACTTTATTAGCCAAGTGTAATAGTTAATCGGGAACATACCTAGTAATCGGACTTTCAGACTGATTAATCGGGCTAAAGGATTAACCCAAGCGATTAATGGTAATCGACACGGTCAGACCCCTAGTAGCGATTAATCGGCCTAGTAATCGTTGAATCGGCCTAGTTTTTGAACAGTGCCTTTGTTACAGCAAGCCGGTGAGATTGACAACCTCACTGTTTCGTTGGGGCAAAGTACTTTGGTTGTGTTGTGCAGGTTCCACGTTGGCGCCGGAATCTCTGGTGTTGCGCCACACTACATCCCGTCGCCATCAACCTTCAACGTGCTTCTTGGCTCCTCCTGGTTCGATAAACCTTGGTTTCTTTACGAGGGAAAACTTGCTGCTGTGCGCATCATACCTTCCTCTTGGGGTTGCCCAACGAACGTGTGAAATACACGCCATCAAGCTCTTTTCACGGCGCCGTTGCCGGGGAGATCAAGACACGCTGCAAGGGGAGTCTCCACTTCTCAATCTCTTTACTTTGTTTTTGTCTTGCTTTATTCTATTTACTACTTTGTTTGCTGCATTATATCAAAATATAAAAAAAATTAGTTGCTAGCTTTACTTTATTTACTGTCTTGTTTGCTATATCAAAAACACAAAAAAATTAGTTACTTGTTTTACTTTACTTAATATCATGCATGTTTTTATTTCACTAGTTAAGCATAATGGAAAACAACAAAAATATGAGAGATCTTTATGAACTTTATCTTGAATTAGGACATGATGTGTTTGAAGAGAGAATTAAAAAACCCATGGAACTTTATATGCATGCTAATGGGAATGTTATTACTATTGATGCTTTGAACACCATTGTTGCTAATGCTATGGAAAATTCTAAGCTTGGGGAAGGCTGGCTCGATGAGCATGATCTTTTTAGTCCCCCAAGCATTGAGGAGAAAATTTTCTTTTATGATTACAATATGCCTCCTATATATGATGATAGCCACTTTGTTGAATTTGCTCCCACTACAACTAATAAAATTGATTATGCTTACGTGGAGAGTAATAATTTTATGCATGAGACTCATGATAAGAATGCTTTATGTGATAGTTACATTGTTGAGTTTGTTCATGATGCTACTGAAAATTATTATGAGAGAGGAAAATATGGTTGTAGAAATTTTCATGTTACTAAAACACCTCTCTATGTGCTGAAATTTTTGAAGCTACACTTGTTTTATCTTCCTATGCTTGTTACTTTGCTCTTCATGAACTTGTTTATTTACAAGATTCATATGCATAGGAAGCATTTTAGACTTAAATGTGTTTTGAATTTACCTCTTGATGCTCTCTTTTGCTTCATATACTATTTCTTGCGAGTGCATCATTAAAACTGCTGAGCCCATCTTAATGGCCATAAAGAAAGAACTTCTTGGGAGATAACCCATGTGTTATTTTGCTACAGTACTTTGTTTTATATTTTTGTCTTGGAAGTTGTTTACTACTGTAGCAACCTCTCCTTATCTTAGTTTTATGTTTTGTTGTGCCAAGTAAAGTCTTTGATAGAAAAGTAAGTACTAGATTTGGATTACTGCGCGAGTTCCGGATTTCTTTGCTGTCACGAATCTGGGTCTATCTCCCTGTAGGTAACTCAGAAAATTAAGCCATTTTACGAGCATGATCCTCAGATATGTACGCAACTTTCATTCAATTTGAGCATTTTCGTTTGACCAAGTCTGGTGGCCTAATAAAATCCATCTTTACGGACTGTTCTGTTTTGACAGATTCTGTCTTTTATTTCGCATTGCCTCTTTTGCTATGTTGGATGAATTTCTTTGATCCATTAATGTCCAGTAGCTTTATGAAATGTCCAGAAGTGTTAAGAATGATTGTGTCACCTCTGAACATGTGAATTTTTTTTATGCACTAACCCTCTAATGAGTTGTTTCGAGTTTGGTGTGGAGGAAGTTTTCAAGGATCAAGAGAGGAGTATGATGCAATATGATCAAGAAGAGTGAAAGCTCTAAGCTTGGGAATGCCCCGGTGGTTCACCCCTGCATATTTTAAGAAGACTCAAGCGTCTAAGCTTGGGGATGCCCAAGGCATCCCCTTCTTCATCGACAACATTATCAGGTTCCTCCCCTGAAACTATATTTTTATTCCGTCACATCTTATGTACTTTGCTTGGAGCGTCGGTTTGTTTTTGTTTTTTGTTTTGTTTGAATAAAATGGATCCTAGCATTCACTTTATGGGAGAGAGACACGCTCCGTTGTAGCATATGGACAAATATGTCCTTAGGCTCTACTCATAGTATTCATGGCGAAGTTTCATCTTCGTTAAATTGTTATATGGTTGGAATTGGAAAATGATACATGTAGCAACTCTAAAATGTCTTGGATAATTTGATACTTGGCAATTGTTGTGCTCATGTTTAAGCTCTTGCATCATATACTCTGCACCCACTAATGAAGAAATACTTAGAGCTTGCTAATTTGGTTTGCATATTTGGTTTCTCTAGAGTCTAGATAACATCTAGTATTGAGTTTTGAACAACAAGGAAGACGGTATGGAGTCTTATAATGTTTACCATATGTCTTTTATGTGAGTTTTGCTGTACCGTTCATCCTTGTGTTTGTTTCAAATAACCTTGCTAGCCTAAACCTTGTATCGAGAGGGAATACTTCTCATGCATCCAAAATACTTGAGCCAACCACTATGCCATTTGTGTCCACCATACCTACCTACTACATGGTATTTATCCGCCATTCCAAAGTAAATTGCTTGAGTGCTACCTTTAAAATTCCATCATTCACCTTTGCAATATATAGCTCATGGGACAAATAGCTTAAAAACTATTGTAGTATTGAATATGTACTTATGCACTTTATCTCTTATTAAGTTGCTTGTTGTGCGATAACCATGTTTCGGGGACGCCATCAACTATTCTTTGTTGGATATCATGTGAGTTGCTATGCATGTCCGTCTTGTTCGAAGTAAGAGAGATCTACCACCTTCATGGTTGGAGCATGCATGTTGTTAGAGAAGAACTTTGGGCCGCTAACTAAAGCCATGATTCATGGTGGAAGTTTCGGTTTGGACATATATCCTCAATCTCATATGAGAATAATAATTGTTGCCACATGCTTATGCATTAAAGAGGAGTCCATTATCTGTTGTCCATGTTGTCCCGGTATGGATGTCTAAGTTGAGAATAATCAAAAGCGAGAAATCCAAAATGCGAGCTTTCTCCTTAGACCTTTGTACGGGCGGCATGGAGGTACCCCATTGTGACACTTGGTCAAAACATGTGCATTGCAAAGATCCGGTAGTCCAAGTTAATTAGGACAAGGTGCGGGCACTATTAGTATACTATGCATGAGACTTGCAACTTCTAAGATATAATGTACATAACTCATATGCTTTATTACTACCGTTGACAAAATTGTTTCATGTTTTCAAAATAAAAGCTCTAGCACAAATATAGCAATCGATGCTTTCCTCTTTGAAGGACCATTCTCTTTACTTTTATGTTGAGTCGGTTCACCTATCTCTCTCCACCTCAAGAAGCAAACACTTGTGTGAACTGTGCATTGATTCTTACATACTTGCATATTGTACTTGTTATATTACTCTATGTTGACAATTATCCATGAGATATACATGTGACAAGTTGAAAGCAACCGCTGAAACTTAATCTTCCTTTGTGTTGCTTCAATACCTTTACTTTGATTTATTGCTTTATGAGTTAACTCTTATGCAAGACTTATTAATACTTGTCTTGAAGTACTATTCATGAAAAGTCTTTGCTTTATGATTCACTTGTTTACTCATGTCATTACCATTGTTTTGATCGCTGCATTCACTACATATGTTTACAAATAGTATGATCAAGGTTATGATGGCATATCACTTCGAAATTATCTTTGTTATCGTTTTACCTCGCTCGGGACGAGCGAAACTAAGCTTGGGGATGCCGATACGTCTCCGACGTATCGATAATTTCTTATGTTCTATGCCATATTATTGATGATACCTACATGTTTTATGCACACTTTATGTCATATTCGTGCATTTTCCGGAACTAACCTATTAACAAGATGCCGAAGTGCCGGTTCTCGTTTCTAGCTGTTTTTGGTTTCAGAAATCCTAGTAACGAAATATTCTCGGAATTGGACGAAACGAAGACCCGGGGCCTATTTTTCCACGGAGCTTCCGGAAGACCGGAGAACATTCGAAGTGGGGCCACGAGGTGGCGACACCACGTGGCGGCGCGGCCCGGGGGGCTCGCGCCGCCCTATGGTGTGGCCCCCTCGTCGGCCCCCGACTCGCCCTTCCGCCTACTTAAAGCCTCCGTCGCGAAACCCCGATGCGAAAAACCACGATACGGAAAACCTTACCGAGACGCCGCCGCCGCCGATCCCATCTCGGGGGATTCCGGAGATCTCCTCCGGCACCTCGCCGGAGAGGGGATTCATCTCCCGGAGGACTCTACACCGCCATGGTCGCCTCCGGAGTGATGAGTGAGTAGTTCACCCTCGGACTATGGGTCCATAGCAGTAGCTAGATGGTTGTCTTCTCCTCATTGTGCTTCATTGTTGGATCTTGTGAGCTGCCTAACATGATCAAGATCATCTATCCGTAATTCTATATGTTGTGTTTGTCGGGATCCGATGGATAGAGAATACCATGTCATGTTAATTATCAAGTTATTACATATGTGTTGTTTATGATCTTGCATGCTCTCCGTTTCTAGTAGAGGCTCGGCCAAGTTTTTGCTTTTAACTCCAAGAGGGAGTATTTATGCTCGATAGTGGGTTCATGCTCGCATTGACACCGGGACGGTGACGAAAGTTCTAAGGTTGTGTTGTGTTGTTGCCACTAGGGATAAAACATTGGCGCTATGTCCGAGGATGTAGTTGTTGATTACATTACGCACCATACTTAATGCAATTGTCTCGTTGCTTTGCAACTTAATACTCGGAAGGGGTTCGGATGATAACCTCGAAGGTGGACTTTTTAGGCATAGATGCGGTTGGATGGCGGTCTATGTACTTTGTCGTAATGCCCAATTAAATCTCACTATACTTATCATGTCATGTATGTGCATTGTTATGCCCTCTCTATTTGTCAATTGCCCGACTGTAATTTGTTCACCCAACATGCTTTTATCTTATGGGAGAGACACCTCTAGTGAACTGTGGACCCCGGTCCATTCTTTAATACTTGAAATACAAATCTGTCTGCAATACTTGTTTTACTTGTTTTCTCTGCAAACAATCATCTTCCACACAATACGGTTAATCCTTTGTTACAGCAAGTCGGTGAGATTGACAACCTCACTGTTTCGTTGGGGCAAAGTACTTTGGTTGTGTTGTGCGGGTTCCACGTTGGCGCCGGAATCTCCGGTGTTGCGCCGCACTACATCCCGCCGCCATCAACCTTCAACGTGCTTCTTGGCTCCTCCTGGTTCGATAAACCTTGGTTTCTTTCTGAGGGAAAACTTGCTGCTGTGCGCATTATACCTTCCTCTTGGGGTTGCCCAACGAACGTGTGAAATACACGCCATCACGGCGCGAGCGAAAAGACTAGAGGAGGAAGACGATGCCTTTATATAGAGGTGCGGTGAACCGACGCGCCGTTGGATTGAGAGATTGTGGGACAGATGATGTACACGTGGACAAGGGGTAAAAAGTAATTTCACACAGACGAGAAAGCACAGGAGCTACAGTACGCGCGCCAGGAAAAGCGGAGGACGTGTGTCCCCCACTTGCACGACGTGTCAAATTGACAGGATTTCTAGGCCCACAAGGCAGAGAGATAGCGCTTCTCGCGTTTTCCCGATACATTGGTCGTGGCTGTCATCAGCAGTGATGTCACCTTGGTAAAAGAAAATCTCGGATATGAAGCTTCACAAGAACGGCGACAGCAGGAGATTATTGTTTCGAGAGCCTTTGATCAAATACAAGTTTTCGCCCAAATGCTCGGGGGCTACTTTGGAAAAAATAAATATTCGAATATGGCAAAATAGAAATGGCGAGAGCCTATGACCAAACGCAAGCATTTGTTCATAGCCTCGGGGGCTACTCCCATCGGGAGCGCTGTTCGCGCACCCGAGAGATTTGAAAAAATATGCGACAAGTGAACAATATAGAGACATAAGGCGTGGAGCCTACACTCAAGCACAAGTCCTTGCCTGTAGCCTCGGGGGCTACTCCCATCGGGAACGCTGTTCGCGTGCCCGATGAAATTATAAAAAAAAAAGAAGAAGGAGGAGAAGAAAAGAAAGAGGAAGTGAGTATATTTCGAGTTATACAAATAACTCTACATATACTCCCATCGGGAGAGCAATATAAGTCATCCGTTGACTCAATAAAATGTGCTATTCCAACGGCTCGAATAAGCACTCGACAATATATTCTCGGAGCGCCAAAGTTGCGAATAAATCTCCGAATGCCGTAAAATTTGCGAAGGTAAGACCCCGGATCCGTTCGAGTGGCGTGGCGCCGTCTCGACGTCGGTTTGCTACTTTTTTCCGTATCAACGGATACGAAGAAAAATCCTAACGGACGCGTTAGGTACCCGATAAAATATGACCGGGACTCGACGGAATGGTAAGACCTTAAGCGGCACCTGTCGAAGTTTACACCAGTATCCCGAGATCATGTCCAGGGACGTGATCTTGAAGTAGGTTTTTGCGGATTGCCACTAGAGCAGTTAACTAGTACCTGATCCGTCAGATGAACTAGCCCCAAATACCATTATCCCTGTACAAAATAGAAATTCGTATGCAAAGATATGTGGTAAAGTTCAGAGTTATCGAGTAAATATAAAGGTGGAGATTTTCCCTGACTCTGCGATTCAAGCAAAATCTCGAGGGCTACTGACATAGGCATCCCCAATGGGCCTGCCGAAGATGGTACCCGGGGTTTACTGAAGGCCCACGACCTGAAGGATAAGAAGATTCGGAAGCCCAAGATACTATTAAGGAAAACTAGAGTTGTAATATAAGTCATTGTTTGTAATCTTGCGGGATGGGTTAGAAACCCTCCCGGACTCTATAAACTTATGTATCACGAATCCCTCGGCTCCACCTCCTATATAAGGGGGAGTCGAGGGACAAAGAAAGCATCGAATCATTATCTCACAAACCCTAGTTTTTACATCGTCGAGTACTTTTCGGCTGAAACCTTCGAGATCTACTTGCCCTCTACATCCAACGAAACCCTAGTCTACTACTTGTAGGCATTGACAAGTTAATACCTTTTCAGCTGCGGCGGTAGACCTTCTGCCTCCCGTGTGATGGCGGGGGCGGCGGCGGTCGGAGGATGATGGGGCGACGGTGGCCAGAGTGCTGCGGCCTCCCCTGCCGCACGTCGGTGGCACACCGGTGGTGGCTGGTGGTGGGATGGTTTGCGCCATCCCCTCCGCTTCTCGCCGGCGCGGGGTGGGGACCTTGGGATTCTCCCGCGATACGAGGATGCCCGAGGCAGCAGCCTCGGGTTTGACGGTGGAGGCGGCCTTCTTCTTCGTCGAAGGAGGTCGGCTGGTTGCTGGGGTGGCGGATCACGAGATCCCTCTACCCCGGTGATGAAGATCTAGTCGACAACGAGCTAGCGACGAAGGGGCCACCGGTGAACACCGAGCCTTGACTTCGTTCTTGGCGGATGATGGCGGCGGCTATTGGCTTCGTTCCCTTGCGAAGGCATCATCTTTGCTGGCCTCTCCATCCGCTCTCGCCGAGTAGGGGCCTTGCGGCTGTCGGTGAAAACCGTGCCACGATTGGCAGGCGTTGGCGGCGTTAAGCGTCGTTTCCTTCTTGAAGGCATCATCGTCGCAGTCCGCAGGTACTCACTCGTGCTGCTCCGGGGGAAACCCTAGATCCAGCCAGGATCGGACGATGACGGCGCACCCTGCGTTGTGCTACCTCTTGGGGCATCATTTTTGGAGTAGCGGCTAGATGGAGGTGGTTTTTTTGGTGGAGTGGTGTTCATCTACCACGTTGTCGTCGATGTTTCTCAACAGCGTGGAGCTACGGGGTATTGAAGACAGACGAGGACTGTTGGACGCGTGCAGGATAGTGTAGCTGTTTGGTGTTATGGTGACATCTACGGCGGGCCTGGCATGGTCAATGCGTTGATCTCGCTTGGAGATGGGTTAGAGATAGATGGCGGTTGCGAACTCTGTGAAGTGTGCAATGGCGCACCCTCAGGGTTTTGCTTTTTGGATGATGTGTGTTGGTGTACCGTCAGTATGGCCTTGTTCATGGTCCCCCTTCATCGTAGGTATAGCGAGTTGTCGCTAGGAAGGAGACTATCAATTGATCTTTGTATTCCCCTTGTAAGGCATTGGGAATAATTTAATAAAGAAGAAAGCTGTGTGCATCCTTTGGATGCAGAGGCTGGGGCTATGCTCCTTGATCGAAAAATATATATCCACTAGCACAAATCTCGATTGGAGGGTGAACCATCATGTGTAATTTTTTGTGATAATAATTCCTTTAATGCTTTTGTATTGTTTTCTTCAACCAATCCCAAACGGTAACAAATTCAAAATCGTGTGTAGAATTTTCCTGAGGTTGTCTCCTGGTATTCCGTTGACACGTGTACTCTCTTTGCCTTCAATCACACTGTTCAAATGTAACCATTTTCACGTTGGATCCTAGTATTATAAAATCCTAAGATTACGAGAAGATCTTCCTCCTAGCCTCTCTCCTCTCGATCGATGGATCTCTTCCACACTTTTGCGCACACCAAATTCAAAGAACACCAAAGTCTCTACTACAATGGCGTTCATGCCACCCTCCAGAGAGTATAGTTTCTACGAGTAGGATATGTCCTTCTACGTGACCTTCACTCTCCCCGGAGAGAGTGTGGAGAGGTGGATCCGTCGGGTGAAGGAGCAGTACCTCGATGCCTCTGACCAAGTGTGTTAGGCTCGACTGCAAGTATACCCTCACGAAACCAGGTAGCCAAAAGAAGCTTCCACTAGACGAGAGGCAGCGCACCGCCTTCCTCCAACTCTGCATTGCCAGCGAGGTCCTCGTCTTCTAGATTGTACATGTTGATGCAATGCTGGAGGCTCTAATGGAATTTCTTGGCGATGATTCTATCAACTTCTGCAACGCTGCTATCGGGACTCGAGTACTACGGCATCGCAGCCACTCAGGTGACGTGCGACCTCCAGAGGATGATACCGAACCCGACGATCAACTATCCTTCGTATTTACATGCTCTGTTCAACCATTACATTGTGACAGAGCTTCTGAAGAAGGATCGTAATTCCATCATACACGACAACAGGTATGAGTTTCCATTACACTTTGATCATATCAAGTATGCCGCTCTGAATGCTCGCCTCAGCTTCGAGATAGCTAGGACACACTAACGCCTAGTCGGCTACAACAGCATTAGGGATCGGCTCAATGTATAGATGATGTAATGGACCGTTGATCCTTCTATATATGTAATATAGTTACATATTTTGACTGAATTATGAATATTTTTTTATGTTCCAAATATATGCATTTTTGTACTTCCTTATAATGTAGAACTACATTGTACATCTCACAACACAATTGTACGTTATGTCCTACAAAAGATAAGCACTACCTTGTACATCATACATAGTTTTTTTACGAAATAACCGTGTGATATGTAATACAGAATGTTAGCACAACATAGGTACATTGCACACGATTATGCATTGTATAATCATGTGTGATATGCATCAATTTATTCAGCACTTTCAGGTTTATGTACGTGAAAGTAGTATAGATCTACAAACCATCACGTTGGCTAAAAACTAGAAATAATTTAAATAGAGATAGCTACAAAGAATTATTTTGTAACATATTTCACCATGGATTTTCGTCTCTTTCTTTGTGTGCAATCATCCTACAACGAAAACGGTTAGTTATGCCTTAACGTATGTGTTATGTGCGCCCGTCTTGTTGGACATTTGTAACCCTCGCCACTACCTTGCATAAATTAGGACTAACATCATCCTTATTCAGTCTCACTTCACTCCACAGATCATAGCCAGGATGACCTAGCTCCTGGAAAAGCACCTATCTGACGAGGTGGAAGCAAGCTTCGAGCCATAGATCTTCCTCGCTAGAATGCCGATGTACTCCCATGCGGCGGCAGTTGGCCGTGGAGTCACGCCTATCCACGCGTTCGGAGGCCGGATCCTCCGGTCAAGCAGACCCGTCCTCGACCTGCACCGTGTCCACGACGGTGCGAGATTGGGCCCTCACCCTCCCAGAGGTTTACATTGTTAGCTTTTGCATGTTTACCTTCTATTTATACCTTGGATCTATTCTAAGGTGGCAAGATTAGATTACATAGTGAGTTAGATCCATGTTTTACTCTATTTGGTTGCTACATCCTTGAGAAGGTTTTGTTAATACAAGTGTGTGATTTGATGTATGAGGCCAATGATTAAATTCATACAAGCGCCAAAAGAATAGAACACATATGACGAAACAATACACGTCATTTGCGATCAGCAAAAACACGGACGATAGGCTATGAAATAACGTTTGTGATGGGTTTTCACATCGCAAACGATTTGCGGAAACAAATTGTGTGCAATAAGAGACCCCATCGCACACGGTTTACAAACCGTGCGCGCTCTAGAGGAGCATCATCCACCCTTGCATAGTGACGGAAAGGTTTACCGTGTGTGACATACCATTTTAGCTTTGTAAAGGCATGTTTTGTACTAGTGGATGATTCTTTTCAAGATGTTTGCGCGGGTCAAAAAAATCAATATTTATATGGCCTCTTTGGGTCACATGCTTGAGAAATGCGACATTAGAAAAAAAATAGAGAAATCTATCAAGTTTGCCGGTGCAAAATATGCGATTGTAAAACAAGCAGAAAAACATACGAATGGTTATTTGGATAGTATCAAAGAACGTGAAAATCTGCTTTGTCTTATGCGTCCGAGTCCTAAAAAGATGTTAGAGTGGATGTTCAATTCTTATAGAATTGTTGCATAGAATTATGAGTAGCACCATTATTTTGATTGGAAGGTAAGCTACAGTAGAAGTATCCAAAGGATTGGAAAGTTCCCACAGCCCAAAGATGCTTTGTTTATAGGAATGCTTAAAAAAATCATATATGATACAATCCTACACGCCTAATAACCAATATAGGAAAAATCTAAGAATTTCATATCGTCCAGAGATTTGATTCCCATGATTCCTAGCACAAAGAAATATGCAAAATTATACACAAGTGGAGCATTTAGCGTCAGTCTTGTTTGAAACAACACATGGGAAACAAAGGGAATGTAGCAACATGTTTCAGTATACAAAACTTTCTCTTGAAAATATGGTGCAAACAAGATTAAGGAAGATTCCATTACCGATAATGAAATGGCATACTGACGGAAATTTGTCTATGAAACAATTTTCATAAATTTATGTGAAACTCACTCAAACCAAACATTTTTCCATGAGAACCCTTTAAATCAAAGAGGCTCAAGTTTGTAGTGAAAATGCGTGCCCCTATCTATAAATCGTGAAGGAGGGCATGCATGTCACCCCCTACTGAATTTCAAAGATTACCTAAATATTTAGCACCTTTATCTTCTCGGCCTCTCGGCTCTGTTTAGGGCCGTCATCAAACTCCGTCAAGCTCCGACACTCGCCATGGCTACTCCAACAGTTGTGAACTCCAGCTATTATTTCGGGACACTTGAGTGACTGAGCTTTAAAGTGGTCTTAACTAAATCTCCAAATCCATGAATTAGTTAGCATCGTTTCCTTTTTCTTCCAAGTCCAAGCTCCAATGAATCACGATCCACAGCCACAAAACACCTGCTTTCTCTCTAAAGGAACATGCAGAAACAAGAAACTTTATTCCCAGCAGGAAAATAGACTAAAAAAAACACGCACGCATATTCTCCAAAGAACTGGCAGAGCACGCGAGGAGTGAGTGTAGCATTTCCAAACGGGAATCCAAAACTGCCACCACTCGAGACGCACCACCAGCAGGCCAGCACTTCTTTATCAGCTGTGCTAACTGAGGATTAGCATCAAAGTCGAGATTTAGATAATGGTGGTGACTCGACAGCGACCCACCAACCGCGCTTGTTTATCGTAGCCTCGAAGATCTGCAAATCACATCCACGCTTAAACAAACTAAGCTAAGAAGAAAAGGCGCAGGGAAAGAAAAGAAAAGGGGAGCCTCGCGCGCTAAACACGTGAGAACGGACGGCCAGGATTTGCGGCAGGTGTTAAACGATCCGTCCATCGGAGGGGTCACGTTGGCGGGACAGGGACTCGTTTGTTTCTTTGTCGTTCGCGGTCTCTGCCGCGTGGGCCCGGTTCCGTTAGCCAGTGGCTGCACGTGGGCCAGCTCGACTGGATCCAGGTTCCGTAGGCAGGCAGCTAGCCTATCCGTGCTGACGGAGTGATGGATGATTGGAGGTCAACGGTCCAACGCGCCGGCCTGACCGTACCGGCAGCGTTGTGCGACTCGCTCGTGCTCTAGCCTCACTTGAGCTGAGCTCATGCTGCCCCGTGCGGCCTTTTTATCGATCCTAGTCGTTTTCTTTATTTTCAACTATAGCAACATTTCGTGGGGATTCCTTCGAGTGGCAGTGGTATTTGCTAATTCAGCAGATAAAACGTGCATGGTGATCTCCTTGTCCCTGTAAACGGTGGTCTATACAAATATAGTACACACCAATATGTAACATGAATTTTCTCAGGGCCTGCTTTTGGAACACTAGGCTGGCATAGAAATTACACCCAGCCAAATGAATGATAGATCCATTTAGATCAAATGTTTTTCATGAAATTCCGGAGGATAGTATTTGGAGGGTTGGGGTTATGCTTGGACCCTCGCTGCCGGTGGAGGGTCTTGGATCTTAGACTCCGAGCTACACTTCATAAGGTATTTGTTTTTTCCAAGGTATTTGAATCATCGAAGGTTAAAAATTTGTATACATGTTGCTTCACTAGCCCATGCTATCTCGTCACCGATGAATTAGCTCTGCCTCGTTTTCTTGTCACGTTCTGCCATTGCCACCAACAGTTGCGCCAACTCCCGAGGAGCCAGCTCATCTACCATCAACTCAACCACAAAATAACTCGTATGGTAGTTGTTTTGCTTCGGCCAAATCCTCCTCCTACTTGCATTAACAAGGAGTATGCATGGTACCAGCTTGAACATTTGATTCCAAGCCTAGGAACTTTTTTTTCTCGAGAACCATGGTGAACTTTTTAAACCAAGCCTATTTCAATATCACAAATTCACAATGCCACCAAAAAAAATAAAGGAAATAATTTGCATGCAAAATCAGATTGACTGTACAAAATTATCATCATCGTTAAAAAAATGGATAGTGATTTACCATTTTTAAATAATAAGGACACAACACGATGTTCGTACATTTGCAAAAGATAAGATTAGCCACGATGAGATAAGGATGTCATATATGCAAATCAATAAAAATCCAAATATAGTGCGCCTGTTATCGGAAATAGAGCTATTGATCACATGATCTGCATCTTCCATTGTCCACACCGCTCCCACTGCAATCCGACAATTTGCCCCACTCCACTACTTTCGTGACACAATAGAAAAAGTACAATGTTTCCACACCAGTGACACCGTGGAGATAGAAATGTCGATTATAATAAGGACACCACACGATCTTTCTATATTCGCAAAAGATAAGATAAACCACTGCGAGATAAGGATGCCATATATGTACATTAATAAAAAAAATCCAAATATAGTGCGCCGGTTATCGGAAATAAAGCTATTGATCACATGATCTGCATCTTCCATCTCCACACCGCTTCCACCGCAATCCGACAATTTTTTGCCACAGTCCACTACTTTCGTGACGCAATAGAATGTATACTATACTATTTTTCACACTAGTGACTCCGAGAAGGTAGAAATGTCGATTCAACCGGGGTACATGGTAAACTATAGAGAAGATTTCTAAGGTTTATCATTACTGTGTTGGCTTTGTTCCCATGGCTACAATTTTTTGTTGCTGTGCTCATAAAAAGGAAATAAAATATATGAAAATTTGTTAACTATATATTAGTAATCTTATCATGATTATAGAGAGAAATGGAAGGTGTTTTACTATTACCAAATATACTACAATATAACCACAACACAATCTGCAAAAGATCCCGATAAGGATGGTGTAAATGTGGCTTATCGCAATGCAACCATTTACAGAAAGAAATCCACGACGTTGGCATTGAAATCCAGCGATTCACGCCCGTTCCACCATCGTCCTATATATTAGGAGAGGGAAAGAGGCTGTAACAATATAAACTCACACACATAGACTCCCACAATCGAATGGTGACGGCGACTGACAAGCGGGGCTACCCCTAATCAGAGAGGAGGCTAAATCCGTGACTGCCAAGCGGGCAGGTAGGCTGCTACGAACACGGCGGTTCGTGCTCCTAAATTCGGGCATGCAACGGAAAGGGAAAGATTTACCCGCGGAAGAAAAAGGAAAGGAAGTTACTGCTCTCCGGAACAGCAGAGCACATTCGTCCCGAATTTACCCCTGACCAACAAAATAAGCAGCGTGCATCGGCGGAGACGGCGACGGCGACCAAACCCCGAGCCCGCGGAAATTACTAGTTTGGGCCTCGTCTTCCCCTCACCACCAATCCATTTCCCACCCGTCTCCTCCCTTTCCTCCTCTCCGCCTGCTCTCCGTTCCCATCCATTCTTCCCCGGACGATGAACCTGTGGACGGACGACAACGCCTCCATGATGGAGGCCTTCATGGCCTCCGCCGACCTGCCCACCTTCCCCTGGGGCGCCGCCGCCACCCCTCCCCCTCCCGCCGCCGTCCCCCTCCCCCTCCCCCAGCCCGCCTTCAGCAACGACACGCTGCAGCAGCGCCTGCAGGCCATCATCGAGGGCTCGCGCGACACCTGGACCTACGCCATCTTCTGGCAGTCCTCCGCCGACGCCACCGCCGGCGCCTCGCTCCTCGGCTGGGGCGACGGCTACTACAAGGGCTGCGACGACGCCGACAAGCGCCGCCACCAGCCCACCCCGGCCTCCGCCGCCGAGCAGGACCACCGCAAGCGCGTGCTCCGCGAGCTCAACTCCCTCATCGCCGGCGGCGGCGCCGCCGCCACCGACGAGGCCGTCGAGGAGGAGGTCACCGACACCGAGTGGTTCTTCCTCGTCTCCATGACGCAGTCCTTCCCCAACGGCTCCGGCATCCCCGGCCAGACCCTCTACGCCGGCAACCCCACCTGGATCGCCACGGGGCTCGCCAGCGCGCCATGCGAGCGGGCCAGGCAGGCCTACGCCTTCGGCCTCCGCACCATGGTATGCCTCCCCGTCGGCTCCGGCGTGCTCGAGCTCGGCGCCACCGACGTCATCTTCCAGACCGCCGACAGCATCGGCAGGATCCGCTCACTCTTCAACCTCAACGGCGGCGGCGGAGGCGCCGGCTCGGGGGGAACCTCCTGGCCGCCCGTCGCGCCGCTGCCGCCCCCGCCGCAGCAGCAGCAGCAGCCGGTGGTGGTGGACCAGGCGGAGACGGATCCGTCCGTGCTCTGGCTCACCGACGCGCCCGTCGGGGACATGAAGGACTCCTCCATCTCCCCGCCATCCGTCGAGATCTCCGTCTCCAAGCCTCCCCCTCCACAACCACAACAACCGTCGTCTCAGATCCACCACTTCGAGAACGGAAGCTCCAGCACGCTCACCGAGAACCTCCAGCACCAGCAGCAACCTCCGCCACCGCAGCGCCAGAACCAGAACAACCAGTACCAGCTCCAGCAACAACACCAGCTCCACCAGCAGCAGCAGCACCTGCAGCAGCAGCACCAGCTGCAGCTCCAGCACCAGCAAGCCCAGCAGGGCGGGCCCTTCCGGCGGGAGCTCAACTTCTCGGACTTCGCATCCAACGCGTCCGTCGCGGTGACCCCGCCCTTCTTCAAGCCGGAGTCGGGCGAGATCCTCAACTTCGGGGCCGACAGCACGGGCCGGAGGAACCCGTCGCCGGCGCCCCCCGCCGCGGCCAGCCTCACCACCGCGCCGGGGAGCCTCTTCTCGCAGCACACGGCCACCGTCACGGCCCCTCCTCCCAGCGACGTCAAGAACAACCCCAAGCGGTCCATGGAGGCCACCTCCCGCGCCAGCAACACCAACCACCACCCGGCGGCCACGGCCAACGACGGCATGCTCTCCTTCTCGTCCGCGCCCACCACCACGCGCCCCTCCACGGGGACCGGCGCGCCGGCCAAGTCCGAGTCCGACCACTCGGACCTGGAGGCGTCCGTCCGCGAGGTCGAGAGCAGCCGCGTCGTCCCGCCGCCCGAGGAGAAGCGGCCCCGCAAGCGCGGCCGGAAGCCCGCCAACGGCCGCGAGGAGCCGCTCAACCACGTCGAGGCGGAGCGGCAGCGCAGGGAGAAGCTCAACCAGCGATTCTACGCGCTGCGCGCGGTCGTGCCCAACGTGTCCAAGATGGACAAGGCGTCCCTGCTCGGCGACGCCATCTCCTACATCAACGAGCTCCGCGGCAAGATGACGGCGCTCGAGTCCGACAAGGACACGCTCCACTCCCAGGTCGAGGCGCTCAAGAAGGAGCGCGACGCCCGGCCGGCCGCGCCGCCGTCGTCATCAGCAATGATGCACGACACCGGGGCGCGCTGCCACGCCGTGGAGATCGAGGCCAAGATCCTGGGGCTGGAGGCCATGATCCGCGTGCAGTGCCACAAGCGCAACCACCCGGCCGCCAAGCTTATGACGGCGCTACGGGAGCTCGACCTGGACGTGTACCACGCCAGCGTCTCCGTCGTCAAGGACATCATGATCCAGCAGGTGGCCGTGAAGATGGCCACCAGGGTCTACTCGCAGGACCAGCTCAACGCCGCGCTCTACGGCCGCCTCGCCGAGCCCGGCGCCGGAATGCCAATTCGGTAAAAGAACCGAATTCCATCCACCAGGTAGCGAGGAAGTCACTCACTCACCCCTGTATGATCATCGTCAGTCGTCATCAGTTACCGGCGCCGCCGCTATAGCCAGCCAGACATCCATCCAGAGGTTGATGGAGAAAGAAGACGATGATCATCACCATGTTGTAAAATGTCTCTTCATTAGGAGGAAGGATGGATGATGATAGTCAGCAGCAAGCAGCTGCTGGAGCTTGCTAGCTGCTCATCATCGTCGTCAGTCATGTTGTGTTTTTGCTAGTAGTGTGTTAGCAGAATCAAGCGTCCGATTCAATTATACCCTGATATGTTATGACTCCTGCGATGGATGATGGATCGGCGTAGTCTTACATTGAAAACTGTATATAGGACAAGATGGATTGCCATCGGTTCCTCTAGTGCTCGTTGTACCCGTCCCCTCCTGCCTGATTGTATGTACTGTTTCTTGGCCTCCCACCAAGAGAGCAGGATGATAATGATATCGCTTGAAATCTGAAATGGTCCTGGCGTTTGTTTATCTGGCAATAAGGTTCATATGCTCCGAAATCTGATTGCTTGTGTTTTCATCTGGTGCAAGAGTGCTCACGTTGTTTTGTTGTGAAAATGGGATGATTGTTTGCTCGGACACTTCAGGAAGGAAAGATAGTCTGACTTTTTGCAGAAATCAGGGTAAAACATTCATTAGGACGAGGCTTTACTAGCATGAATGTGAGAGCAGGATGATATGATATCGCTTGAAAACTAAAATGATCCCCAAATTTTGGTTCTTTCTTCATTTTATAGCTTGTGTTTTCACTTTTTCTTTTCAATGGAGGTTCAAACTCGGGGCCTCTGCATCCCAATAATGCAGTTAGCCTTGTTTATTTATATTATTCAACAGAATCTTACAAAGAAAATATAAAAATCAACCAAGAAAATATAAAAATCAACCAGAAGCCACCATATTAGCAACCACTATCGCAACACCTAATTTTTTCGACAAAGAGCATATATTAATATCGGAGATACCAATTACACCCAGCCTCTGCAACAACGCATTGCCCTAGCGGTCTTACGGATGCACACATCCAAAAAAAGAAATAAGAAATACAAAAAAAGTCCCGCTACGATATTTTAAACATTGAAACACACCACCAAGGCAGCACCATAAGTCCAACTTCTTCAAAAGCGGCGTCTCCAAGAAGGGAACAGTGCACAAGAGTTGTCGTCGCCCATTCAAAGATCTGGGTTTTTACCCTGAAGAAGGTCATCACTCTCAAAACAATGACTTCAACAACAAGGCCATTGCCAGACACAACCAATTAAGACCAGACCTTGGATTTTCACCCTGAAAGATAAGACTTTGATCTTCTCCTGTGCAGTCGCCCCCACTTGCATGCCGCTGCTCCAAGTCATGAAACACCAAGCCAACTCCTCCTCGCCCCAAAGAACGGATCCTCCATTGCTAGTCCTCAGATCTCGGCCTTCATGACATTCTCTGCCAGCACCATGGAACGAGAACATGCCCCATGATATTAACAACCAGCAAGAGCTTCGAAGCGCTCCCTCTGAAACCAAACGGCCAGAGTAAAACATGGGTGCGCACGACCGAGTCCCACCCGATCCAGCAGTCTCCAGGCGTGAATCGCCCATGGAAGATCGCCGGCGGCGCCTCCTGGAACCCGTCACTCTAGCAAGATCAATGGGGACACAGCTATGGCAGATCAACACCTTGACAAATTGGAATCCTAGGACCGCCGTCTTTATTCAGGTCACGCCCCCACGCCGGTGACCATCCCAGGCCGGCCAAGGTTGCCGTCGGAGACACCAAGCGCAGATCGCGTTGTCCGAAGACACCGTACACGCCCTGGGCACCGCCGTAGCCGAACGCCAGCCCACCACCGGCGACAACAGCAGTCGCCGACTTCCATGCCTCTCCACCTCGTCGCCGGAGCGCGATGACAGATCGAAAGATCCAGCACCACTATCCGCAGGCCGACCCTCTCCAGCGAAGAAGAGAGCCGCCTCCACCGTCGAACCCAAGGCTGCTGCCCTGGGCGACCTCGTGTCGCGAGAGAAACCCGGGACCCTCTCCACGCACCGGTGAGAGGCTGGGGGGATGGCGCAGACCATGGGCCTGGCCGCCGCCCACCACCAGCCCCTGCCGGCGTGCTGCGGTAGGGGGCCGCAGCGCCAGGCCGCCGCCGCCCATCACCATCCACGCCGACCGGTCGCAACGTCAAGGAGGAGGGATCTCGTCCGCCGTCCACTGCGCTTCAGCGAGGAAGGGCCCCCGCCGCCGCCACGTCCCGCGATCTTTGCCCCACCGACACTACCGGCGGTGGCGGCGGGCGGCGGCTAGGGCTGGGAGGGGTGCGGGAGAGGGTTTCGCGGGAGGAGTCGCGTGCGGTTTCGTCTTAAAATGGGGAGAATTTCACTTCCCGGCCTCTGCACCAACCTGGGATGCACACAACCATTTGACATGAGTACTAAGATTTTTGATCTTGGTTAAGATTAAAGCATAGTCCTCAAGATAAATTGCATGAGTACTAGGACCAACCTGGGCCTCAAGTATAAATGGGAACCTAAATCCGCGTCCGTGAGGATTTGAACTTAGGTGTTGGGTTCGTACATCCACTCCCCCAACCAGTTGAGCTAGGCTCACTTCCTGTCGCAACACCTATAAGCTTGACGAAGGGGCTGTTTGCCAATACCTCGCGCCTACACATCATCAAAAAACGGAGGCTCCATAAATCGCCCAACGGGAGCACAACCCGTTCCATGCACTGTGCACATGCACTGGAGGTCACCGCCAACCCATAGGGATCAAGGCATTGACCTTGTTAGACCTTCCATTGATGCCACCACGGTGCGACCGCGCTGCGCGAGTCCATCATGCCATGTCTGTCACCGAGGCACCGATGTGCCACGCCGTCATTGATGAGGATATGGACACCGCTCCACCTCTTGCCTCCACTATCAAAGCAACTGCTCCAAAAACAATGCCCTTATGAGGGAGAACGACGTTGAAAGCATCGCCATCGTCCGATCCATCCGGGATGACCAGGTCTAGGGTTTCCCAAGAGCAGCACGAGTGAGAAAATATTGGCTGCAACGGCGATGCCTTCAACAAGGTAACATCGTGTATACACCGCCACTGTCCTTCATGACCTGAGTCGGTGCTCGATTTTCACCGGCAACCGTGCCTCCCCAACTCACTGACAAGACTAGATGTGGGATCATGAGATCTGCCACAAACAGCCGGTCAGCCACCTCCATCGAAATGAGGATGCCACCACCATGCTCAGAGCATCCTCATGCTATGGGCCTTGCCCAGGAGCACCTCCTAGTGTCGTCATCGTCAGAGACGGCGAGATGCAGCAGGTGCTACGTAGGCCATAGCCCGTCCAAGCCCATCTAAGCCTAGATTGGGCTCGCTTGTACCACACCGCCCGTCGCCGCTAGTTCGCCGAGCTGTCCTGGCCGTCACCATCCTCGTCAATGCCACATGGAGGGCCTGAGCAAACGCTGCTGCTAAGACCCATACAACGGCCGTGGAAATCTATCGCCGCACCACACATCCCGCCATTCCGGCCTCTGCACCAACTAAGATGCATACATCCATTTAAGCATGAGCTTGAGGATTTTTTTTAAAAAAAAATCTTTGTTAAGCACCATGTATGATCTTTAAGTACAAATATGAATCTAAATTTACGTCAATGAGAACTTAAAAGATAGATGTTACATGCACTCCCTCAACCACAGTAAGCTTGTATTTTCACCAGGTGCAAGAATGGTCATTTGTGGTCTCTTGCTTGAGATAGTTGAGGTAAAAAAAGATGAGTGTCATTTTCTGCATAAACTCGGGGGAAATCACGAGGCTGTAAAACATGGCCATGAGGAGGTCGTGGAGGAAGAGTAATGGAGGTGTGTGAACACGTGATTTGGGTGGGTAGACCTCAACATCACACGCACGAGCATCGGAACGCCGGTAGAAAAGAAGGATTAGCAAGGAAGGAGAGGCGAGGCAAAGCAGCACGTAAAGCTATAGCTGCTCTCTCTCGGCAAAAACAAAAAGGGAAAAAAGGAGACGGAAACTGTGGGGACGTAAGCGAGATGCGCGTTTTTTCCTGTGTTGTTTAGCAAAAATCCGACGAGGCACGAGTAGCGTGCGGCTTTTCTTCATCTTCTAGGCTTATCTTTTCTTTTTTTTGCGAATGATCTTCTAGGCTTATCGCTCGTCTGGCTTAACGAACCAGCCAGGCAGCCATCGCTGGCGACAAGAAGGCAGGCCTACTGTTCGGCACTGGCCCTCCACATGCAGGCACCTGATCGATGTCGATACTCGCCTAATTATTTGTACTGTAGCTATTTGTTTTGCAGGGAGCTGGAATTGTAGACGGAGCCCACAGCTTTCAGCTCTTTGTCCTACAATAATCGGTTCAAGTTTTGGAGAGGAATTTACATGCTACAAGTTTGTGAAACTTTGAGTCTTCCTCATAGAACTGGGATTACCCATTTTATACTAAGATGGAAAGGAGTTCAAAGCAAAGCACAGAGAATGAGGTTTGCGCTTATAAACTAATAATGTCTGTTATCTACAAGCTCGAAATGTAGACACAAAGCACCAGTGGTCTAGTGGTAGAATAGTACCCTGCCACGGTACAGACCCGGGTTCGATTCCCGGCTGGTGCATATTATTTTCTTTTTATTATTAATAATTAATAATACGAAGTTCCTTAAATTTCAGCCTCCTAAAACCTGCCAGTCTGCCACTATATAGTCTTTGAACACATGTGCGGTCAAAGAAATTTATTGCATTTTTTCTCATGTATGAACTGAGGTGGAGGAGAAACGTTGAATGTCTATCTTGCAGGCTTAGAAATGCGACTCGGGGTATAAATATATTAACTCGGAAGCTGGTGCTATTCAGCATTAACGGAGGCAAAAGGAACACCACGAACTCATTCATCTCGCGTAAAAAGGGCAAGGTATTGGCATGCCATTAGCCCGAAAATCATTTCTATCTCAGACATTTTCTATGGACAGATGTAACTTACAAAAGAAAAGCATATGCTTTTACATGTACAAGAAACGCACACAACACCCAACCCCTGTGTAATTGAAAAACTGTACATGCTATGTACTTGCAGACACCTGTAGTCGCCCTGAAGCGCTACCAACCCCAAAATGTTCACACCATCGTCAAGGAGCTGGGATTAACGTGTTTTTCGACTTGTGCGCTAAGAATGTCGCCGGTTGACATGATTTACAGGACCTGACGGAGGAGAAGGAGACGAGGACGGTAGACGGACCAGGGCAGGTTGAGGCGATGGCGCCGCCGTGAGGGCATATGTGAGCCTTGAAGATGAGCTCTCAATGAGGCCTGCAACTCCGGCAGCGGAAGTCTGTGCATTGGATGGAAGGAACAGATCATGCTTCTGGTCTTTGTAAGCGCTCCATACCTGCAAATAAGAAATCTTAGTAAGTTGGTCCATCAAAAATCTACCTGTGCAAATTTTCATGATCTAAGAACCGCAGAGTTTTGTGGACTCACGTCAGAAGCATTAAGGATTTCTCGAACTTTAGAACAATGTGCTCCTTCCGTTGCAAAAGCATGAAGTACCTGATTAGATGAAACAAAAGATGAGTACATCAAATATATCAAGCATGCAGAAATTTAAAATTGATAAATACCAAAATGCACCCTCTTACAGTATTTAGCCTATTGTACAGGGTCCAACATTTTTCACAAGGAAACATATTATTAGCTTTCAGGTTCTTCTGAATCAAATATCTTATATATAGTGTTTTAGCTACTCAAGAGTCAAGAGTAATGAGATTAATGCTCTGAAGACTCAAATGACAGGAACTGAAGTTTGTCCAATTTTCAGGTTCAAATAATTCAGGGCATCCCTAAACTCAAGCAACCCAGTACCCAAAGCAAGCATAGACATCATCTATCATATAGCTCCTTATTGTGTGCAACAGCTGTCTAGAGACTGTATATGACCAAACCTTGATTGCACGTAACTGCTCAGTGCAATAGCAAGATTAACCTAAAATGCTATCGAGAAGATGATGCTTACCTCCACTGCTAATACACGACCAATTGAAGCCTCTGATTCATTCCACTTCATTTGGTTACAGAGTCCCTGCCTTCCACCAGCTCGCCAGTCGAGAATGCCAAGGAGCACATCAACAAGACCAACCCTGTTAAGATTCAAAGTAAAATACATACCAAAAAATAGTTATTGTAACAGTTGAACATGACTTCAAACATAACTCGGTTCACTGAAAACAGCAGTTCTCCACTGCGGAGAGTGGTTCCCTTGTTTACTGGGGGTAACACGGTTTGCCTGTGATCATGATGTACTAAACACTTTCAATGCAATGGTACACAAAGCTTTTGCGTGTTTGAGAAAAAAAACAAGATGAAGCAAATAGGTGACGGTAGTGGTAGGTCCTGGTTAGGATTTCTTGTCATTAAAAACGTCTCAATGATGATGGTTTAATACCTAGCAAAAGGTGTTTTTCCATGTTTAATCAGGAGAACAAAATAGAAATTCATATGTTGTAATTCTTTCACGTCAGAAGAATGGGGTAAAGGCAGATGCTGCAAAGTACCTAATTTTCCAGTTAGAGAAAATAGTTATAAACGACAAGTTCTGATTACAAAGTTTTTCAACATAAATCACTACACGCAAATGTTATGGAAATTACTATACCATCATTTAACATTGCATGTTTATGCATGCCTGTTGTTTAAATAATGTACAGTACCAAAGGCATTGAAAAGTGTTTTTGAAGGCTACTTCAAACTTTACAAAATCAGCTGAGATATTTGGAAAATGATATATTCTATTTTAGATTTAAAGACAGATAGATAGTTATGTAGGAAGTTGGAGCAGCTTACTTTAACCCCTGTGCAACAAGCGCATCTCTGGCACGATTACCAGCGCCAACGACACGCTTTAGTGTCTCTAACGCCAGTATACTTCCACCTTGCCATCCAATTGCTTTCATAAGCAGTGCAACAACCTGCAAGGCAGTTAACAAATAGAACATCATGATGAGCCTTTAGATGAAATTCATGAAAATATGTGATACTGTCAATCATATTGAACTTGCTCTTTTGGTTTCTCTCCATTAAGTTCTGCAAAATAATATACTTTCCATGCTATAAAGGCAAACATGCTTCAAATTTAAGTAGTAAATTATTGTTGTTGTTTCAAGATACCATAGCTACTGAAAAATTGTAACATGCAAGAAAAGGATTGCACAGGCATATTTTCTCTAAATGCCAAGGTTCACAATGAATTTAGTATTATCAAGCTTTGTCACAAAAATTCTTTAGATCAAATCAAATCAGTGGGCATGTTGATGCATCAGCAAAGATGCTCGAAAAAGTTCAATATGCAATATATATCCCTAAAATAGTTATAACAAATACAAATAAGGTTATAATTCTATACCTGAGGAGTTCCTGCACTCGTTGCTGCCATAGCTTCAGCACAAGTTGTGCTAGACGCCAACTGATGTAGTACTCGCAAACAACTAAGGCGAACCCGCTCTTGTGGAGTCTGCACGGTGGTCTCAGGGGCACTATCAGAGTTTTCATGCTCAATAGGTTCTGCTTGCGATCTACTTGTGTCCTGCCCGGATGCCATAGTGTCCCTTCTTCCCTCATAAGCCATAGCTGCAACCAGCTTTGGAACATAGCCTAGGTAACCAACATGGTCTGCAAGTGCCGGGTGAACACGCAACAAGGAAACAAGTGCAGCAGAAAGCAGCAAAGGAAGTTCTGGATCAACAGCATTTGCTTCATAGTGGGTAGCAGCAACTGAGGAAACATACTGGTCTAGGAGCCCTTCAAGGAATCTTTTAGGGTTTCTCAGTGGAAACTTGGGATCCTTTAGGAAGAGTCTCACATAAATTCCACCAACCTGAAATTTGCACAGCATGATAACACATTAACAAAGCCAATGTTAAATGCAGATATCAGGATAATTAAAGAAGAAGCACTACCTGTGGTTCATCCTTCATTACATGTTGTCCAGATGGTTGTTCCGGCACATCCCAATCAACAAGGCGTCCTTTCATCTGCTCTTGGTAGAGGTCTGCCGCCATCGTAGACAGCTGCGCAGAAAGAGAAGCTGCCATTGCAGGTGTCCATACAAGTTCAGGAGTTTCTGTCGTCTGTTCAAGAGACGAAACGACAGCTTCACCAGGTCCATCTCTAATTGCAGAAACCAAACCATCGGGCAAGAATCTAGCAAGTGTGATGGCCACTCTAGGACCATGCATTGGCTGCCCAGCAAGTTTGCCCAATAAGGATGCAGCTGCAGCTCTTTGCTGCATAGGGATTTCCTCTACATGATATAAAAGAAGTGAGTAATATGCTGCACACAATTAGATCTCTAAACTAGTGGGAGTAAACATGAAAAAATCAATGCGAACGTCAAGCAGTTAAAAATAGGTACTATGATAAAACACACAAGGAACTTTACTTGTGGTGGATCAGTGTACTATAGTGGTAAGAAGTTCCAACTACAATTAGAAATTCAATTAATTAAACATACTATTATGCGTGAAAACAACAGCTATTACCAGCATAACAGCAAGAGCATGAAGAATGTGAGACATGTAAAATACACTTTAATATCAGAAATGGCAATATCCAGCTTCATACAAATATCTAAATATAGCAAAAAAACATGTGAAAGTAGAGATCGTCACCTTGAAGTGGTAAGATAAGTTCGAGAATGTACACTACACCACCATGCTTGGCAGCAGCCCAAGCCAACTCTGGTCTACTTGCCAAAGAATAGAGCACAGAAAGTGCTCCCTCCCTGCAAGAAGAATTGCAGTGGAGTATCTGAAATAGCAAAATGAGACTCGTCCTTTCTGCAACCATGGCCTCCAAACAAGGAGCATGCTTTGTCAAGAGAGAAAGAACACTTAAACAAATTTGTGGGATATTGCTGTCAGGAGGGACAGGCAGCGCAAGGCATTCAAAGAGAGGTGTCAATCGTTCCTTGGAAGCAAAAACGGCAGCCAAGCCCGGATTACTTGTCAGAAGATTCTGCAGCAAGAAAGAGTGAAACACAAGTCAAAACATGTGCAGCGTACACAAAACACTGAGAAACTTGTTCCACAGGAGTACCTGAAGCGATGTTAATCCACTTCTGAGGTTCATAATCACTTCACAGTCTACACCAGTTTCATCTTTGCTGTCTTTTTCATTCAAATTATTCTCTCTTCCTTCATTGGCTGAGTCACTGGCTTCACCATTTTCCGTAGATGTATCAATCACCGAATCATGTTCATGCATCATGTTTTCCTCCGAATTTATGGAATTCCACTTTTGTACTAACCCTGCTATAAACTTAAGCAGAGCAATGCAAAAGCCTTCCTGGTCACTTATTTCATAATCTGGCTGATTGTTGTAAACCCTCAAGTAGACATCACCAACATTCAATTCTTTTGACAAAGCTTGATAGGTGAAAGACTGTGATTCTGTCAAATCGTACGAACCATCAGGACCTTGACTAGTTCGCTGCTCATCTACAAATTTGAGGAGCTCTCCTCTGGTTGAAGAATTCCATATAATCTACAACAAGAAGGAAATTTTCTTAAGCTAAAAATCATCTCCACACATACAACTAAACAGTAGTAGATTACTGTGCAACAATCTCTGATGTACAAGATACATATGTACAAAAGATATGCATTCAGTAATGAAATTCTGGCAAATGTTCTGGCAGGGAATAATTATAATACAATTGAAAACAGGGCATATAAGGATAATATACAATTGAAAACAGAACCTGTTACCTCTGGTGACTCCAAGTTTGAATTCAGATTAGATAATAGCTCTTTGGGTGGGTAGTTTCTCAGCATATCAGCAAGCCTGGGAGTAAGAAGTGCTCTTAGTGTATTGAAAGCAGGAAGGTTAGATGGGCTTGCTATTCCGTCACCACCAAGGCCACAAAGCTTTGACAAAGCTTGAGCTGTATGTATTGCATGAAGATTTTTGGCAATCTGCACCCTTGCCCCAACACCATGTGATTCATTTGTCTCATTCTCCTCTGCTGTCGAATCGTATTGAAGCAGTAAGGGCAAGACAAACCTGCAAATACATTTGAAATGGATGTGTCACTCATATAGCTTTGCATTTTTCCTACCTTTTCTTTTGCCAATGCATATGCCATTTTGATTTAGCCAAAAGAAATCGAATGTAATATGTACAGAAGAATTTATTCAGTACTAACTCCATGTTAATGTAGCTTTTTTTCCATTAGGAGGGAGGGGGATCATGTTATTATAGTAATAGCAAAATGATGGCAGGGCAGTACCATAAAAAGCCAGCTGCTAGAAGAGCATTTTGTAGTTCAGATGAAACTGAAACATTAGCAGCTGTCTGCAGAGCAGCATCCACAGCTGAGGGAACAAATTCAAGTTCTGTACAGTGCACAATGTCCTCGACAAGGCCACCAAACTTAAGAATCTCAAGTCTTCCTGACTCAAACTGGCTGAGCACTGAGAATGTGTGCATTATGTTGGTGACTATTCTTGCTGCTGGTTCATGTGCCGGAGTTGTGGGCTGAACGATGCCCATGCAACGTGAAAGCAGTGTTGCCAACAATGGGATACCACTGTCTCGTATAAGCTCTTCTCCATTTAATGATGATGATGCACATCTGGCAGAGTATGAGAACAATACAAGGAAAAGGATACCCACTAAATTAAACAGTTCCCGGAAAAAATAAATAAAAATAGATAAACTGAGTTTATTTTAGCTTACGTCAGCCAAATTAGCTCTGAAGCGGCTATCAAAAGAGGGGCCCTATCAGATGAAAGAAAATTGCTATCATCCTTGTCTACAGTAACTGCATTTAGCAACATAGGATAGCCAGCATATTTGAATGGTTCCAAGACATGTCCATATCTCTTGTACAAGATGCACTGTGCCTTAAGCAACAGTATCAGCCTCCAGACCTGTGGTCCCTGCAATCCTTGCATACTTGCCTACATGTATAGATAGTAGATTCGCAGTAAATATACTTAAAAGGACTCGATGTCAATAGTCAGCAATGTGGGGATAATCTTTAACAATACTCAATATTTCTGCACATGCTCCAATTTGCCTTGCACTAATTTGTGATAAGCACAAAAGAAATCTTCCCGTACTGTTACCCCGATAAATGAAAAAGGACAGACCAGTTTTAATAGAATAGGAAACAAAAAGGCAAAACATGGAGAACGGCTTAGACAAATTCTTCAAGAAATGCTTTTCCATAAAAAAATAGAGATTTTCACAGTACAAAACTTAAGCTGATGAAAAAATAAACACCTTATATTCTTCCTTAAAAAGGATAACGTAAGATTTACAACACTCATTTTACGCTGTTAGCAATTATGCTCCCCAAGAAATTAGTCCAAAAATAATCCAGTTATAGCATGCCTAACTCCATATGACTAAGGCATTCATCATTTCATTTAGCGTGCCTCCCATTAAATTAAACTAACAAATCAAACATGCAAAAGGTGGCATGGTATCAAAAGACATAGGAACTATGAAGTACCTGCAATCGCTCGTAAGCCTTTTGTACAGCAACAAATTTTTCTCTTCCCTCAGGGTTCTTGTCTGGATGGTATTTTATTGCCAGCTTCCGATATTGGCGCTTAAGCTTCTCTTCGTCAATGTTTTCAATGTTTTTTGCCAAATTGGCCAAATTTAACTCGGACGACTTCTTGCTACTACCATTCTCACCGATTACAAGATCATCAAGAGTAATCTCCAGTATCTTGCAGGCTTCTTCTTCAGACAAATCCATTGGACGGCGAGTTAACTCTTCACGCCACATTGCCAGTAATGACTGTAAGAACTCTACGTGTTCAACAATGGGCCAGTTGGGAAACCTGATATCATCACATAGGTTCCGTAGGTAGTAACGATGGCACCACATCTCATCCTTCAGATTCGGGTAGGTCACAGGTGGCATAGGAGCATAATCATACAATGAATGGCAATGTTGAGCCAATTTTTGAGAAAAATCACCCAGATGCTGCAGAACCTGAAACTCAAATGGAATGCGCAACAGTATTTGAAAGTGAGATTAGAATACAAATACTTCAAAAAAGAAGTCTTCAAAGTAGCAATGAAGTACCTGGCGGATAAGATGTTCTGCCCTCATCTTGTGGGTCCATATAATTTCTGGTGTGTCAGAATCAGACACCATTGCGGCAGCAAAAGCAGAAGGGCCACTGCGTTCCAACACATACAACAATGATTCTGGGAGCAGGCCACCTAGTACACTACGCTTTGCCAAAGGCAATGATGAAGATACGGCTGCCTCTTCACCACCATGAAAGGCTTGATGAGTATGTGTGGCTGAAAAAAGTTGTGCGATTGATAGGAGATTTGAACCAGGGTATGCCAAAGCAAAGTAGAAGGCGCCGGTACTATATAATCGAATCATAGCTTTGGGGTTTCTTGTGACAATAGCCTTAAGCAAAGAGGCAGATACTTCAACAATGCTTGGTTCCCCAGTAAGGATGGCCTATAAAGTTTTAAAAAATGCACTTTTTGGTCAGTGTTTGATTAAATTATTCCAAAAGGCACGGGAAATGAGTCATAGTAACAGAATAGCTAATAAGTTGCAATTTATCACAAGATGAAGTGTTAGTTTTACTAGTATCAACAACAGATTATCATAAACGCAGCTGCTATATTGTTAACGTTGGTAAGTTGCTAACAGGTTTACTAGTGACTTACAATTCATGGAACTTTTAGGGGATTGTTACTTCATCAGCACATAATATTGCTTAAATTTTGTTTATCAGATGTTCCTATATGTATCCTAGTTGTGAACTAAGGGTTATGTTAGTGGTATCTAACAGAATAAAAGCCCATGTCATGCACATGTAAGTATAAATAAACAGGATAACCACGAAGTAGTTTCCGCTGATGATGAACACAACAAACTTGAGGCTAAAGAGCACCTGAGCAACATGAGGAAGGCATCTTGGACTTGACAATATACGTTTCACCATAGGAGTTGGGGTAACTATCTCCCCCGCATCATCAAGATCAGAATGTGCAGACGCCATACTATGCAATATAGACAATGCGGCATCCCCAATCTGTTAACAGAAAACATTATTCACGAGTCAACGACACTAGAAAAAATTACATGTGGGTGCATGTGCACATGATCACAAAGCTGCAGACTGAATACCTGAGTAGAAGTCAGAACAGGTGTTCTAACAGAAAGTGCCCAACGCAGCTCTCGGATGTCACGTAATCTTTTCCAGTCAGACATACTGGAAGCCCAACATTTTGTTGTCCAATCAATTGACTTCTTTGACCACAGCCTTCTAATAGCATCCTTTTCAAGTGGGCCAACTTTTGTACCATCTTTGTCAATATACATCCACTCTTTCGAAGGTTCCATAAATGCGGTTGATGCAATGAGATTAGACTGCAGAGGAATAGCTGTCCGCTCAGATGCTTCATGAGCGACAGTTAACAAATCAACAGCCAAAACACAGCCTCCAACAAGAACACACGCTTCAACATTTGAAAGATCATTCATGAAGGCCTACAAGAACAGGGGAAACAAAGTAAAATTTATCAGCATGCAAAGACATGTCACATCAGCAAAAAGTATTAATGATGGGTTTTGAGATAACATTTTACAGAATTATGTTCCACAGGTATCTAAGGGATTTATGGATGACACTGACATATAACTGACAGTATGTCCATGTGAACAAAGCTCATTGTTGTTTTCATATCTACTATATCTTAAATTCTTATGTCATCTCACCAGATGATAAAATGGGGGAGTGAGGGAATCAAAATTAAAGCGGAAGTTATGGTATAGCGCAAAACCTTTAACAGAAGTAGCAATCGGTGCCTTAAAGCCCTATCATCTGTTCTGTCTAAGAGAACTGTAATATGTGCTGTACCATCAAAAGGCCCAATAACTTTGTAATGTTGTTCATAAACTATAGCCATTGCCCTTGAGCAAAGATCTCTTACTGACGAACCTCCACCTCCACCAAAGCCATCCAATCTTCCCATGTCACACCAATCATCAGATGAACCCAGTTCATCAGGAACTGCACCATCCACAGTGAGACCAATATCTGCATCGCACAAGAAACGATGGTATAGAGCTCTAAAAAAAGCAACAGGGTCACGTAGTGGAAAATCCTGTGCTCGGTAGTTGCTTCCACTTTCAAGCAGCAACCGCAAGTAATATTGCCCCACACAGACTTCTTTCGACAAGCTAGGGTAGCTAACCAAAAATTCAGCATAATTCCAGGAAATTCGCGGTAAAGTGTCACTACTACCATCATCCTCACTGACTGAACTTCCAGGGACAATATCATCTGTTCTTTCTTTTTCAACATCAAGGTTATGAACTTCAGTTTGCAATGCTTCCCTTAATTCTTGTCTTGTGCGTTCGTTCCAGATCAAATCTGCTCTATTGTGATCTAGACCGAACGCTCTCCAAAATCCATACCAGTTACACAGTAGCCTGCCAGATCCCACAGGAGTGTTTTCCACCACAACCTGTGCAGGAACTGAGAAATCTGAATGTGACGACTCAATAAGGTCACCATTGGCAGTGGAGTCCACTGAATAAGGGTGTGAATTCAGCTGCGGTATTCCAAGTTGATGATTTTCAGGAACAGCCTCAGGTACAGCACCATGTGGAACTGCACGAGAAGGGTCAATACTAGCAGGAGAGAGGGCGTGGGCAGTTGAGTACTGACTGACATGTCTCTGATGGACATCCGCTCCTCCTCCATAAGGACTCGCACTGGCGTGCCTGAAGAAATCTCCATCATCCACACTATTTGGGGGCATTCCTTGCTCTGGTGTTTCCGCACTCTTACCACCAAGAGCCCTCCTCTGCTGAAGTATTCGCCTCTGCCTTCTGCTTAGTGGTACTTCGTCATACTGGTTCTGAGAATCTTCATCTGACCTCGTATGAAGATAAGCAACAAGTCCAGGAGGAAGTATTCTTGACAGCAAATCCAACGCAGGTTGGTAAGAATCAGCCCACAGAGCAACAAGCTGCCGACTAACATCACGCCGCTCACCGGCAGGGAAGAAGAAAGCATTTAGCAAATGCCTGAGAAGCGCACCATCCTTCAAGGCAGCATCGCGCATAGACTCCGCTGCTATTGCATCTTCCTCGGCAATTGTACGCATAATAACAGAAATGGTCTCTCTTACACTTTCAGCAGGGTGTCCAAATAATGCGAACAATCGACGGCGTAAACCAGCAACTTGACGTAATAACTCAACAAATGTAGCATGTTGGGTTGTTTCACCATGGGGATCACAAAGCATAGCCTCAAGGATTTCCACAACAGACAGAGAAAGTAATGGTGAAACAGATAATGGCTTCAATCTGCTAACAAGGACTGGAACATAGATCGGTTGTGCAAAGAGTACAGACTTAGCATGCATGTAAGTAGCATGGGACTCTCCCCTTGTATCCATCAACATCGATGTATCACCAGGACCACCACCAATTAGCATAGCCACAAGCCCTGCAGCCTCGGCTGCCACTCCCTCTGAGCCATTCCTAAGCAAACCCATTATTCTCCCAACAGCAACAGGAAATGCCATCACATGTGATGACACACTTCTTGATGTAAGTAGCCTTCGTAAGCATGCAACAAAACCCATTATTGTAGCTGCTGCTTTTGGTGATGGAGGTGGAAGAGGAGGAGCATCCGCAGGAAGGTTTTGTGGTGTGGCTGGAAGAAGACTAATTAAAGCCATTAGGACCACCTCAGGCACTTCAATATTGATGGGTACTCCAGTATATGGTATGCATGCATTAAATTCCCTTATTCTACGCCATAATCTGATTTTTGCTCCAGGAATAGTGTCAGATGAAGCTACAGCCTCTTTTGCAACTGCAGCTAAATGTTTTATGTACATGTTAGCAGCTTCCATATCAACAGCGGCATGATGGGGTATCTGAAGATCGGAGGCCCCACAAGGTGGATCTATACGATGACCAGGCATAGTCAACCTTGGCAGCACTGGAATTGCACACTGCCTCTGCAAGCAACAAGGATATTAAAATTTTAAATAAAATGAACGTAAGACCTCACAAAGAACAAGGTGAGCGTAGTAGACAAACACATGCAAGACAAGCATCAACTAATAAGAAAGGAAGCGTGAATCATGCTATGCATTATAAGCGTGTGATATTGATATGCTAGAGGAGTGGAACTGAAGAAGAAATTCATGTTATGGTCACAAAAAAGATCAATCAAAATATTACAAAACAGAGCCACATGACAGTTGAATTGTTTGATATGTAGCAAGTAATTATGCAGTCCTTGGAGCGATTTATCTCATGTAACACTATACCACATTAGGTCATCAACAACTATTCGCTAAATATAAGACATGTGAAAAATTGCACTATGGTAGTGAGATTAAGTGAACGAATTATGATGGGGCCAGATAAGGTACTTATCCAGATGTTAAATCATCGCACTTCTAGTGCATAGCAAGCACTTTGGTGTTTGCACTTCAGTAATTACTAACATCTAAGCTGTAATATTGTGTATATAGAGGAGACACGTATGAAGCTGTACTCCCCACACAGCTGTTCAGGCACAACTGAAGATAGTGACTGCAACCACAAACTAAATTCTAACCAGGAGATATTTCTTTGTTGTTTGTTGAAAAGACTTATGTGCTAAAAGTGCATGTGAGACACTTCACGCTTGCTAAGCAGTAAGCACCACGAAACTGAGTACTGAAATATCAGTGTAGACATGGTATCATTTTCTGCCTCCACAAAACAGCATATCAACTCCATGTTAACATAAGTGGTGCAAAGTTGAGAAAGATCAAAGAAGTGATACCTGTGTTTGTAAAACATCAAGAACTGTTGCAATTAAATTATCACGGGACGTACTTGCATATACCTGAGTGAGAAGCAGACAACAATTAGAACGTGTTCCTGGCATTGCATAGAACCATTATTGCATACTTACATGCATTGGGCAACCATCATTGAACTCAAATGCAAACATCTGTGGCTCTTCTGCAAATCGTACAAGGGCGCTTACTGCTGAGAGAGGTCGGACAATGGTAGCCTGGAAAAATAAGGTACAGTGCAAGCAAGTAAGTGACCTAAGATACGAAAGTTATAACATTAAGAAGAAACAGAAACATATCCACAGTTGATGCAGGTGCCCTTAGACCTTGTACTCAAGACTACCATTTCTTGGAAGTTGATTGCCAATTGCAGGATAGTTGCACCATGTGTGTATGCTATAAAAGTATCAGTGTGAACGATTTATACAAAAAAGAGGGGGGAAAAGCCTACCTCGTAATTCTCAGGGCGTCTTTCGACAAGTGATGTGTTCGTAAGAACGAGCTGTCGAGAAACAGAATCACCCTGTTCTCCAAGTCCTCCCCGTGGTCCAATACCCAAACTCAAGCTCTCAATACAAGCAGTGCCATGTGCAGCAGGACGTAATCTTATTACTGACCATTCTCCATGTCGAGTTTCAGCGGCTCCAACTGCCTCATTAGCTAAATTGAAAATCAAATGAGATGATAGTCACAAGCAACATACATCAATTTAAGTTTTATTCCTTTGTTGCATAGTAGGTTTGATGGCATGGCAGATACACTTGAAACTAGTGCGTGAGATAAATGTGAATTTATCGACCAGTCTGCAACTTGGTAATTTTCATACTGAGACCAAGAATAATGCATTGAAGCTGTATATAAGTATATGTATGTGCAGCCTCATCATCATCAGACATATTCACCTAAAAACCTATCAGTCCATTCCAAATTATAAGATGTTCTAGTAGCTTTTCAAATCGTATGTATCTAGACGCATTTCAGTGTGTCTATTCACTCACTTCAGTCCGTATGTAGTCCAAATTGAAATATCCAAAACATCTTAAAATTCGGACTGGACGGAATACTCAACATCCCTGACAAAACGACAGCACAAGTAAAATTCTTCATCGAGATACAATGTTTACCTCTCCTAGCTATAAAGTCAGCAGCTGTCATTGACTGTGAATTGTCCACGGAGAGAGATAATCCAATCGATGACTTGGCAGTTTTTGTCTGAAAGATAGCCATCATATTAGGATGATACATCAACTTGTAACAGGAAAAGAAGCAACTAACAAAGAGGAAAACAGAAGGGTGTACCAAATATGATATAATCACAGTGTTTGTACTGCCTGATGCAGCCATAAATGCTTTCGACTTCCTTCCATAAAGAGGGCATAGTACAAAGCCTCCACCTTCAGCATTCCTCCTCCCGTAGCTATCCCCCATGAGCAAGATAGCAGGAGAATCCATATCTCTAAAGTCCAAGCACCAGCGCAGATTACCAGAATGTACTTCGAGGAGCTCAATTCCCAACGAAGTGACCTTAATTTTCTACATGATGTTTTTCAATACCAGTAACCAGGGTATTAGATGTTAAACAACTGATGATTACAAAAACAGTAGATTCCTCTAAAAGAGCGTAGTGTGAGTAAATGACAGAAGAGGTGCTCTACAATCAGCTGCCCATCTAACAATGCATCAACCCAGTGCAGTGATGCTCATTTATTTGTACTTGCTACTTGAATGCTTAGTTTCAGTAAGTATTGCAGGCTCGCGACTAGACATTTATTCTAGCACAGTTTAAAAATTGGCATTCACTTCTTAATTGTCCATAAATAGAGAGATTACAACCAATTGCGCAATAAATAGTATAGTATACAAGTATGCTAGTACACTATCTTTGCTTCCCCTGCTGCTAGTAGCTTTGTAAACTAAGTTTGGCACAGAAAAGATGGAAGCATATGGCATAATGTGAAGACCATTTGTTTTGATTTCCTTTATATTTGTAGCTTTGTAAACCAAGTCCCGTGTGAAAGAAAGAGTGACACAACTGATTATCAGCAAGGATTTTACTACCAGGATAGCTACAAACAGCAAATTATTTGGTTCCAGTGCAGATCTAAGAGACTGTACTCTTCTCAATCCCACCTCATTTGGCTAATTAGACAAATTCTCTGGCTAGTTAACTGATGCATCCCTTTAGATATAATTTTCAGTAATGCAGTTATTAGTACTATATACCCAAAAGCTGGGTTGGAACAGCTGAATAGTGCGCAGGAGATAAGATATGGAAGGCGTGATGGGACAAGCGTGAAGAACTTACGAAGGGTGCCCACTCTTGTGAGCGGCGGCGTAGGTGGAGGACGGGGAACTCGACGACCGGGTGCACGGGGCGCAGGCGGTGGAGCTCAGTGAGGATCCCGGCGCGAAGCGGCGAGGAGAAGCGCATGGCCTTGAACTTGCCCTTGCCGTCAGTGCGGACACTGAGCGTGAACTCATTGGCGTTGGAGTCGGGCGCGGCGCGGTCGAATTCGGCGCCGAAATCATACGAGTTGGTGACGGCGAGCGTGCCAGGGTCGAGCGTGACGACGCCCGAGGCCTCGATGCACAGGATCCGGCGGTACCTCCCGCGCCACGAGTGCTTGACGACGAAGTACCTGGCGAGGTACTCGGGCTCCTCGGTGACGGCGGAGGAGGAGGCGTCGGCCCCGGCCGCGGGCGGCGGGGCCGAGGCGGTGTGGCGGCTGGCGAAGTCCATGTCCTCTAGGAGGCCGCGGCGGCGGGCATTAGGTTTCCGCCAGGGGAGCGGGAGCTGGAAGAAGGTGGGTGGTTGCGCCTGCGCCGCCGGGGAGTGGCGGGAGTGATTCGCCCCCAGCGCGGCCGATCTGGGCGACGAGATCCCCTCACCCCGACGATCCTGCCCGCGCGCCGATCGCCGGAGACCGATAGGGTGGTCGGAGATTGAGAGTTCCTTGTCTTTTCGCTGGCGTCTGATTGATTTCCGTTGAATTGATTTGGCTTTTTGTCTATTAATTTTGTGCTTTTGTTGGAGAGGAGCTGTACTACCTTCTCGTTTTTCCAAGGCCGTAATAAAATCATCATCGTCGGATCGTGCAACGAGAGGTCACTCGACCCACCCTGACAAGTTCTCTCCATTGTCCACATCAAATTTATTTATTATTTTTAAGTACTAAAACTAATAAACATGCATTTCCCTAACTTTTTTTTAGGAAAATGGCTAGCTTTATTAATCAGAAAACACATGGTTACAATCAGCCTCTAGGCTGTGAACTGAAAAAGCCGGTGGCTCAACCCAAGAAAGCGACCGTTCCTATACTCATAATTCTTTTGCAGGAATGAGCCACTTGGTTAGCCTCATGACGGATATGAACAACATTAAACAAAATAAAAGACAAACTAAGCTCACTAATGTCTTCTGATCTAATCACAGAACGATCAGCCAATCTATTCTGCCAGCGATGAACTAGGACCTCGCAAAAGTGATTTTACTGAATCCTCTTTGAACAGCGTAAACACAAGCATCACGTAACGTCAATGTCTCTACCGTCATAGGATCAGACATACCTTCATAGAACTTGCCAGCAGCTCCACGAAAAGTATTGCCATCTCAAGCCAAGAAACATGAAGCGGAATTATTGCTATCCATTTTAACCGCTCCATCTAAAATCATCTTAACGAACTCATCTAGTGGTTTCTCCCATTTCCCGCTCATAACCTTGTCCCTCGGAAGTTCCAAAGTTTGCAGGATTTCTCGAATAAACTCCATGGTTTTGATTGGATTATAGCCACTCTCCCCATGAGTCAGATTATTCCGCGATGACCATATAGAATGCATCACCTAACAGACTTGTCCTTTTCATTTACTGAAGATGCACACAAAATATCCATGTCCCAAGTTAACAGGTGTAATCTGGGCAACTTCACCAAAAGTCATTCTTTTGCCGCTTCCCAAAACATCTTCACGTGACTACAATCAATAAGAGCATGCATAAGAGTTTCAGTCTCAGCCTTGCAAAGTCCACAGGTATTGTTTTCCATTATATGTCGTTGGGACAGAGTCCTATAATCTGGTAAATACCCCGAAGAACTCGCCACCAAAAGACACGCACCTTAGGAATCATCGAATTACAAGAAGCTTCCACAAACGCTTTCAGGTCTCACTTTCATTGTCCGATGAGGAAGGAAATGTCAAACCATTCGCCACCTCCTCATGTTATTTCTTCTCCATCAGAGCTCGGTATGCCAAATGGACAGAGTAAATTTCACTATTCTCCTTCAACCATGCTAGCCAATCATCTCCATTTGTCACCCTCAATGGTATACTCAAAATAGAATCAGCATCAGGGGCAAAGAAGATACTACAGACCAGAGGAACATTCCACTCATGATTCTATGTTAGAAATTCATTGACCATGGACATATCAGTGTCCTGTAGACGGCACATGGGCCACATGGAGGCGGAGTTAGGGATCCAACTATCATTCCAGATAGAAATCGAGTGACCAGGGCCTACTCGTTTTATTAAACCCAGCTTTATAGCACCCCTTCCCGCCAAATCGCTCTCCGGGTTTTTGAGGTTGTTCTTGGCGTAGAAGCACCCTGACGAGGGTGCTCCACGGCAATGCCCACCATGACGAGGGGCTTAGGGTTGACATAATCCTACAGGCTGACACGAGACATCGGATACCAAACAAACGGGGAGAGAGATTTACCCAGGTTCGGGGCCCTCGATGAGGTAAAACCCTTACTTCGTGCTTGATTGATCTTGATTATCGAATATATCGGGTTACAATGGGGTAGCTGAAGGCTAAGGTCTCGTCGAGAGGCTAAGGTTCTAAGGCCCTAGCTCTTGACTTGCGGCGAATCTATGTGTTAAGTTGTGTGTTCCGGCAGACCCTCTCCTGGCCCTTATATTGCAAGCCAGGTCCCGAGAGTTCTGTCCGGATTCGACTATGTTACAAAGAGATCTACTCGAATATTTCCTTGTTTAACGTCTTCTTGCCTTGTTCGTCAAGAATCCTTCTTCGGATGAATCTTCTTTACTGAAACTGACGTATGGGCCCACCTTGGTCGTTGGGCAGTCTTCATGTGCCCCTGGTTGGGCCGTAGGAGGTAGTCTAATGTTAGTTACCCAAAGGGTAATGCCCACATCACACTCATTAATTCCTGATTGTGAAGATATCTTGTTCGTAGAACCGGAGAGAAAAGTGAATCTGGATTCATAATAATTCTCCAAGCTTGTTTTCCCAACAAAGCAATATTGAAAGTTTGCATATCCCGGAAGCCCATGCCTCCCTGACACTTTAGAATAGCCAATTTATCCCAAACCAACCAGTGCGTAGATCTCTTATCTAAGTTTCCACTCCACCAAAATTTCCCCACCAAGGATGTAAATTTCTGACAAGTTCCTTTGGAGAGCAAGAAACAACTCATACTACGTATCGGTTTTGTTTGGATCACTGGTTTAATTAAAGCTTCTTTGCCTGGATACGCAAGGTTCTTCTCTACCCATCCATTCACACTTCATCCAGCACTTTCTGCAACAAAATCAAAAACCCCAATGGTTAATTTACCAACCGCAATCGGCAAACCCAAATATTTCTCACCAAAGGCTTCTGTTTGGATGTTTAAGTTCAGCTTCACCGCCTCCCTGTGATCATTCGAAGTACAAGGACTGAAGAAAATTGCACTCTTCTCCTTGTTCACTTTCTGTCCAGATGCCAAGTTATACATATGCAGAATATCATTCAGTCTGGACGCACTCGGTCCATTTGCATTGATGATATTAGACTGTCATCCGCAAAAAGAAGATGAGAGACCCATGGAGATCTATTACACGAATAACAAATCCCCTGTTATAATGATGTAACAGTGTCGTCAGTCCTTCAGCGCAAGCAAAAAACAAATACTGCAACATCGGATCCCCTGTCATATTCCCCGAGAAGGAGTAAACGGATCCAACAAACTCCCATTTACCTTCACTGAAAATCTAACCGAGGATACACATTTGAAAATTGTATGAACTAGTTGAGGTGGAAAACCCAACTTTAGCAAGATTGCTTCAATAAAAGGACACTCCACCCGATCATAAGCCCTTATCATGTCGAGTTTCACTGCACAGTGACCTTTCTTTCCTCTCTTTTTCCTCTTCATGGCATGGATACATTCAAAGGCAACAAGGGCATTGTCACTTACAAACGCACTTTGTTCTTGCCTTTCCCCAACTTAAACACTTCAACATGAACTCGTCGTCGGGGCTTTTCGGACAGGATACGATCATGCATTTTTCAAATTTATTGCAATTACATGTCTTTAAGTTTTCGCTGGCCTCCTCTCTATAGAGAAAACCTAGCCGCGTCCTTCGCATGTGTCTTCTTCATATGTCGGATTCCTCTCATACAATCAGTCTCGTCGATGTTGGAAAGTATGGACAACATGAGCTATGACTGAACTTTTTAACAGGCTTCAATAGAATAAGCTAGTGTTGGTAGTGATCTTCTTTTTGGCTTCTGCGTCAATAGAGATGTGCGTCTACAATAAATGATCTCTAGCCCTTTGTTTGACGATAAGGTCTCCTTTCTAACGTCAATGGTGGTTTGGAAATTAAATTTCTCTAGGTACAGTCCTTCATATCTTGATTCGCCAGATCGATTATGGATATTTTAAATTGTCCTCACAATATTTTTCCTGACTATTCTTACTCTTGGCTCGCGAGAGGCGTCCATCATGTTAGTTGATTACTTCAATGGTTGTGTTGTGTGGTAGTCTTGCCATTTCCGCTCAACATTTAAATTATGGGAGAACTCTCGTAGGTATTTACTGGTCTTTGGTTCGGTATCCTAACTAAGCGAAGCAATAAGATCGTATCAATGTTTAAATTTCTATAGTTATTCAATGTAAAATATACTAATCCTTAGACCATGAGATTATTCTACTACCTAGCTAGTACCAGAAGAATGCTTTGAGGTCATCAATTGTCACTTCGTAATTGACTGATCATAAAGGTGACATTGGGTATCTCAGAAAGTATTTGTTGGGTAGTATGAATCAAGAGTGGGATTTGCCCATCCGCGTGACAGATATATATACTCAGGGTCTGCTGAGGTAACCCACATTCTATATCGCTTGCAAGCATGTGAATAATGAGTTATCCACAAGAGAAAGTTTATTATTGTACGAGTGAAGAGTACATTCTAGAAACAAGATTGAACTAGGTATGGTCATACCGACGATCGAATCTCGGGCAAGTAAAATATCGCGAGACAAAGGGAACGGAATATGGAATTGTTTGAATCATTGACATCGTGGTTCAACCAATAGAGATCTTCGTGGAATGTGTGGGAATCATCATGGCCATCTAGGTCCCGATGTTGATTATTGATCGGAGAAGTGATCTCGATCGTGACCATGATTCTTGAACCCGTAGGGTCACACACTTAACACTCAACATCGCTAGGGTATAAATATGATATTAATTATGGTTAGTCTGAAGAATGTTTAGAGTATTGGATGGGATCTAGGACATCACGAGGAGCTTAGGAATGGTCCAGAGAATAAGATTCATATAACGGAAGTCAGTTTTAGGGTTTTAGAAAAAGTTCGGAAGTTCCGGTATTTACATCGAAGGGTTCTAGAAGGTTCTTAATGGCCACTAATGGGCCCAAGGGGGTGCTGCCAAGCCCACATGCGCTAGGCGCACAACCCACCTTGGCCCATCCGGCCACACCCAAGGGGAAACCCCTAGGGGTCACCAAACTTTGGGGAGAAATCTTCTCCCCCCTCTCTTTGGCCACTGGCCCTAGGCTTGGAGGGGGGCCAAGGCAGGCCGCACCCCTCCCCTACCCCTATATAAGTAGAGGGGAACATAGGATGTCCATCAAACCCTAGTCGGCATCCCCCTTTGCTGCCCTCTCCCTTCTCCATCTCTCATGCGTGTAGGTGATGCACTGCCCACAAGAATCTCAACCATAGACACCACCGCCATCGCTACTGGTTGTAGATCACATCTACATCTCCACCATACTTGTTGGATCAAGAAGGAGGAGATGGTGTTGTGCTGCATGTGTGCATTGTTGGCCCGCGAGGTGAAAAACAAAAAAGTTAACCTAACGCGGAACACCCAAGATCTAGCTGAGGTAGAAAGCCACGATGATTACCACTAGACGCATAGGTTCGAAAACTCGATGAAGCGCGTCGGGGTAGTGTAGATATTCCGATTGTCCCATGATCCGATCTGATCCAATCCTGCGATCGTTGAAGCGTTGAACGTACAACGCCTCTGTCGTTATCCACACGTACGAGGAGGAGTGCCGACGGTGAACTGCTAGGTCCAGTATGGCGGCTGGACTGATGGGGGCTAGGGTTCCAACACATGGACTGGTCTAACCGTGTGCCCTTTGGGTAGCCTACGCCCCACTTATATAGAGGGTGATAGTAAGCTCTCGCTCCACAACACTTGTGGAGTGACAGTGGGCTTTCTCAATGATTTCGGCCCAGCCTAAATCACTTACTCTAGTCATCGCGAGTGCAACTCACTGATTCAGTTTGTGTCTGATTCGGGTCCAACCCAAAGCACTTGCTCCCGCTCTTAATTGTGTGACCCCGCAGGCCCATGGCGACTTGGACACGATTGGAGTCTCACTCTCAATCGATCAGTCGGTAGCGGCTCCTAGCAGAACAAGCCGACTCCCAAGTCCCATAGTGTCATGACGACATGCCTTTTCAATGCGACTTGCGTGTCCATTTTGCCACATGATATACCTTTTCGAGCTATGAGTGAATCATCGTCGTCCATTTAATAGCTCAACCCTCTTCTTGATCTGTGATATGTGATTCATTCGACTAATAAGTCGATCGCCTCAGTTAACACTTAACTGAGTTGTGCATGGCCATGCTTTCCGAATATCTCTCCAGTTGGAGGGGCAAAATCCCATCTTGGTTATCCATGTCACGCAGTTTGCTTCTTAGCGGCCCGAACCCTGCCTTTATAATTGTCATGTTATGGAACAATGTTTGACAGAACCTAAGCCGGTTCATCGACAACTCGGATCATGCGACAAACTTAGGGCTAAGGATTACACTGATTGAGATATACAAATGACGACTTGTTCGTTGTATCTCAATATGGGTTTGTCCGACTCATGCTAAACTCTTTAGCTGAATCCGTGTAAGTCGGAATAGCATCACCGTGCCCATGACAAGTGGAACCTAGTCATCAGCCGACGTACACATTAGTCTAAGTTGTGTGTCCAACACAACTTCAATGACTAAGGACACTCTAGTATGAACAACATGAATACATAGTTCCACAATCGAATCACATATTCAATGATGCATATCAAATGTTCATACAAGGACAACTCAATAAATTCATGAATACATTGGGAATTACAATACACCTCTAGGGCATATTGATACGTCTCAAACGTATCTATAATTTCTTATGTTCCATGCTACTTTTATGATGATACTAACATGTTTTATACACATTATATGTCATTATTATGAATTTTCCGGCACTAACCTATTGACGAGATGCCGAAGAGCCGATTCTTGTTTTCTGCTGTTTTTGGTTTTAGAAATCCTACAAAGGAAATATTTTCGGAATTGGACGAAATCAACGCCCAGGGTCTTATTTTTCCACGAAGCTTCCAGAAGACCGAAAGGATTACGAAGTGGGGCGACGAGGCGCCGCCACACTAGGGCCGCGCGGCCAGGGCTGTGTGGCCCCCTCGTGTCGCCCCTAAACCTACCCTTCCGCCTACTTAAAGCCTTCGTCGCAAAACCCCCAGTACCGAGAGCCACGATGCGGAAAACCTTACTGAGACGCCGCCGCCACCAATCCCATCTCGGGGGATTCAGGAGATCGCCTCCGGCACCCTGCCGGAGAGGGGAATCATCTCCCGGAGGTCTCTTCATCACCATGATCGCCTCCGGATTGATGTGTGAGTAATTCACCCCTGGACTATGGGTCCATAGCAGTAGCTAGATGGTTGTCTTCTCCTCATTGTGCTATCATGTTAGATCTTGTGAGCTGCCTATCATGATCAAGATCATATATTTGTAATGCTACATGTTGTGTTTGTTGGGATCCGATGAATATTGAATACTATGTCAAGTTGATTATCAATCTATCATATATGTTGTTTATGTTCTTGCATGCTCTCCGTTGCTAGTAGAGGCTCTGGCCAAGTTGATACTTGTAACTCCAAGAGGGAGTATTTATGCTCGATAGTGGGTTCATGCCTCCATTAAATCGGGACGATGATGAAAAGTTCTAAGGTTGTGGATGTGCTTGTTGCCACTAGGGATAAAACATCAATGCTTTGTCTAAGGATATTTGTGTTGATTACATTACGCACCATACTTAATGCAATTGTCCATTGTTTGCAACTTAATACTGGAAGGGGTTCGGATGATAACCTCGAAGGTGGACTTTTTAGGCATAGATGCATGCTCGGATAGCGGTCTATGTACTTTGTCGTAATGCCTCGATTAAATCTCACTAGTACTCATCATGATATATGTATGTGCATTGTTATGCCTTCTTTATTTGTCAATTGCCCAACTGTAATTTGTTCACCCAACATGCTATTTATCTTATGGGAGAGACACCACTAGTGAACTGTGGACCCCGGTCCATTCTTTATATCTCGAAATACAATCTACTGCAATACTTGTTCTTTACTTGTTCTTCGCAAACAAACATCACCTTCCACACTATACAATTAATCCTTTGTTTACGAGCAAGCCGGTGAGATTGACAACCTCACCGTTACGTTGGGGCAAAGTACTTTGATTGTGTTGTGCAGGTTCCACGTTGGCGCCGGAATCCCCGGTGTTGCGCCGCACTACACTCCGCCACCAACAACCTTCACGTGTTCCTTGACTCCTACTGGTTCGATAACCTTGGTTTCTTACTGAGGGAAAACTTGCTACTGTACGCATCACACCTTCCTCTTGGGGTTCTCAATGGACGTGTGTCAACTGCACGCATCAAGCAACTTTTTCTGGCGCCGTTGCCGGGGAGATCAAGACACGCTGCAAGGGGAGTCTCTCACATCCAATCTCTTTACTTTGTTTTTGTCTTGCTTTGTTTTACTTTATTTACTGCTTTGTTTGCTCTTATATCAAAAAACACACAAAAAATAGTTGCTAGCTTTACTTTATTTACTGTCTTGTTCTCTATATTAAAAACACAAAAAAATTAGTTACTTGCATTTACTTTATTTTATTATCATGACTAGTCCTGTAGTCGTTACTCTATCACCTGAGGAATCGATCTTCACTTTTAAACAAGGTGGTGAAGAGAGTTTTAAAGAAGCTTGGTCTAGAATTTTTTATTCTTATAGTAAAACTGAACCTAAAATGACCCTAAGTTTGCTTCTTAGTAACTTTTATTTTGGGGCTTATTCTTCGCTATAGATATGCCTTGGATGCTGTAGTGGGAGGAGATTTCCTTCACTGTGATGGGGATCAAGCTTTTAATGCCATAAAAAATTGGTTACATCATCTAGCTCCGCTAATAATTTTGATCCATCTCTTGTTAGCATTTATAATAGATTAAACACTCTTGAGACAAATGTATCTTGCTTAAAAGAAGGGTATAGTCGGATTCGTGAGGATTTTGACTATGTTCCAATAAACTCTGAACCTTCAATGTGGGACCCTACTATTAAAGTTACTATTGATGGTAAAAAAATTATGCCCGATGTGATATTATGACTGAATTTTGCCTTATGCCTAAAAGTATTTATGAATCTTTGACACTCTGGGGACTTACTGAAGGTGGAGAAGGAATAACTCTTATCGATAACTCGTTATAATTCCTAAAGGAATAGCTGAAGGAGTGTTCACAACCCTTCTTGGAAGAACGGTATCCACTGATTATCTCATTATTGAATGTGTAGGGACAGGACAAATCACACTTGGAAGATCCCTGCTGAAACTCTTGGGAGCAATCATAGATGTGGGGAAAGGCACTCTAAATTCCTTGATACTGGATGCGGGGACATATTCCCTAATCCAAAGAGTAAGAATAAAAGTAAGAAAGGTAGGCGCAAAGCCCCTGGTAAGAATGCCGATGCTTTGTCTCTTGATAATACTTGATTCACAGTTTCTGCGCCTAGCTGAAAGGCGTTAAAAAAAGCGCTTATGGGAGACAACCCATTATTTTACTACAGCACTTTTGTTTTATATTTGAGTCTTGGAAGTTGTTACTACTGTAGCAACCTCTCCTTATCTTTATTTTATTGCATTGTTGTGCCAAGTAAAGTCTTTGATAGTAAAGTCAATACTAGATTTGGATTACTGCGCAGAAACAGATTTCTTGCTGTCACGAATTTGGGTAGGATTCTCTGTAGGTAACTCAGAAAAATCTGCCAATTTACGTGCGTGATCCTCAGATATGTACGCAACTTTCATTCAATTTGAGCATTTTCATCTGAGCAAGTTAAGTGCCCCATAAAAATTCGTCTTTACGGACTGTTCTGTTTTGAAAGATTCTGCCTTTTATTTCGCATTGCCTGTTTTGCTATGTTTGATGGATTTCTTTGTCCCATTAACTTTCAGTAGCTTTGTGCAATGTCCAGAAGTGTTAAGAATGATTATGTCACCTCTGAATATATGAATTTTCAATTATGCATTAACCCTCTAATGAGTTGTTTTGAGTTTGGTGTGGAGGAAGTTTTCAAGGGTCAAGAGAGGAGGATGATACAATATGATCAAGAAGAGTGAAAGGTCTAAGCTTGGGGATGCCCCCGTGGTTCATCCCTGCATATTTTAAGAAGACTCAAGCATCTAAGCTTGGGGATTCCCAAGGCATCCCTTCTTCGTCGACAACTTATCAGGTCACCTCTAGTGAAACTATATTTTTATTCCGTCACATCTTATGTGCTTTACTTGGAGCGTCTGTTTGTTTTTGTTTTTGTTTTTGTTTGAATAAAATCGGATCCTAGCATTCTTTGTGTGGGAGAGAGACACGCTCCGCTGTTTCATATGAACACATATGTTCTTAGCTTTATTCTTAATGTTCATTGCGAATGTTGAACTACTTCATTCATTGTTATATGGTTGGAAACAGAAAATGCTGCATGTGGTAAATGGTAAAATGTCTTGAATAATTTGATACTTGGCAATTGTTGTGCTCATATAGATCATGTTTAAGCTCTTGCATCATGTACTTTGCACCCATTAATGAAGAATTACATAGAGCTTGTTAAAATCTGGTTTGCATGATTAGTTTCTCTAGAGTCTAGATATTTTCTGGTTAAGGTGTTTGAACAACAAGGAGACGATGTAAAGTCTTATAATGCTTACAATATGTTCATATGTGAGTCTTGCTGCACCGTTTTATACTTGAGTTTGCTTCAAACAACCTTGCTAGCCTAGCCTTTTATTGAGAGGGAATTCTTCTCGTGCATCCAAATCCTTGAGCCAAAAACTATGCCATTTGTGTCCACCATACCTACCTACTACATGGTATTTCTCTGCCATTCCAAAGTACATTACTTCAGTGCTACCTTTAAAATTCTATTCTTTGTCTTTGCAATATATAGCTCATGGGAAAATAGCCTTAAAAACTATTGTGGTGAAGAATATGTACTTATGTATCTTATTTCTTAATAAGTTGCTTGTTGAGCGGTAACCATGTTTCTGGGGACGCCATCAACTATAACACCTTTGTTGAATATCATGTGAGTTGCTATGCATGTTCGTCTTGTCTGAAGTAAGGGCGATTTTCATGATCAAATGGTTTGAGTATGCATATTGTTAGAGAAGAACATTGGGCCGCTAACTAAAGCCATGATCCATGGTGGAAGTTTCAGTTTGGACAATTAATCCTCAATCTCTTATGAGAATTTTATCTGTTGTTGAATGCTTATGCATTAAAGAGGAGTCAATTATCTGTTGTCTATGTTGTCCCGGTATGGACGTCTAAGTTGAGAATAATCAAAAGCGAGAAATCCAATGCAAACTTTCTCCTTAGACCTTTGTACAGGCGGCATAGAGGTACCCCTTTGTGACACTTGGTTGAAACATATGCTATGCAATGATAATCCATGTTAATCCAAGCTAATTAGGACAAGGTGCGAGCACTATTGGTATACTATGCATGAGGCTTGCAACTTATAGGATGTCTTATACATAACACATATGATTTATTACTACCGTTGACAAAATTGTTTCTATGTTTTCAAAATGAAAAGCTCTAGCACAAAAATAGTAATCTATGCTTCCTCTCGCGAAGGGCCATTCTTCTACTTTATTGTTGAGTCGGTTTACCTACTTCTTTCTATCTTAGAAGCAAACACTTGTGTAAACTGTGTGCATTGATTCTTACATGTTTACCTATTGCACTTGTTATATTACTTTGTGTTGACAATTATCCATGAGATATATATGTTGAAGTTGAAAGCAACCGCTGAAAATTATATCTTCCTTTGTGTTGTTTCAAAGCTTTCTACTAAGAATTTATTGCTTTATGAGTAACTCTTATGCAAGTCTTATTGATGCTTGTCTTGAAAGTATTATTCATGAAAAGTCTTTGCTATATGATTCAGCTTGTTTACTCATTGTCTTCATCATTTCTTCGAATCGCTCGCATTCATCTCATATGCTTTACAATAGTATTGATCAAGATTATGATAGCATGTCACTTCGGAAATTATCTTTGTTATCGTTTACCTACTCGAGGGCGAGTAGGAACTAAGCTTGGGGATGCTTGATACGTCTCAAACGTATCTATAATTTCTTATGTTCAATGCTACTTTTATGATGATACTCACATGTTTTATACATATTATATGTCATTATTATGCATTTTCCGGCACTAACCTATTGACGAGATGCCGAAGAGCCAGTTTGCTATTTTCTGCTGTTTTTGTTTCGTAAATCCTACAAAGGAAATATTCTCGGAATTGGACGAAATCAACGCCCAGGGTCTTATTTTTCCACGAAGCTTCCAGAAGACCGAAAGGATTACGAAGTGGGGTGACGAGGCGCCGCCACACTAGGGCCGCGCGGCCAGGGCTGGGCCCGCGCCGCCCTAGCGTGTGGCCCCCTCGTGTCGCCCCAAAAGCTACCCTTCCGCCTACTTAAAGCCTTCGTCGCGAAACCCCCAGTACCGAGAGCCACGATACGGAAAACCTTACTGAGACGCCACCGCCGCCAATCCCATCTCGGGGGATTCAGGAGATCGCCTCCGGCACCCTGCCGGAGAGGGGAATCATCTCCCGGAGGTCTCTTCATCACCATGATCGCCTCCGGATTGATGTGTGAGTAGTTCACCCCTGGACTATGGGTCCATAGCAGTAGCTAGATGGTTGTCTTCTCCTCATTGTGCTATCATGTTAGATCTTGTGAGCTGCCTATCATAATCAAGATCATCTATTTGTAATGCTACATGTTGTGTTTGTTGGGATCCGATGAATAGTGAATACTATGTCAAGTTGATTATCAATCTATCATATATGTTGTTTATGTTCTTGCATGCTCTCCGTTGCTAGTAGAGGCTCTGGCCAAGTTGATACTTGTAACTCCAAGAGGGAGTATTTATGCTCGATAGTGGGTTCATGCCTCCATTGAATCAGGACGAGTGACAGAAAGTTCTAAGGTTGTGGATGTGTTGTTGCCACTAGGGATAAAACATCAATGCTTTGTCTAAGGATATTTGTGTTGATTACATTACGCACCATACTTAATGCAATTGTCTGTTGTTGCAACTTAATACTGGAAGGGGTTCGGATGATAACTCGAAGGTGGACTTTTTAGGCATAGATGCATGCCTGGATAGCGGTCTATGTACTTTGTCGTAATGCCCCGATTAAATCTCATAGTACTCATCATGATATATGTATGTGCATTGTTATGCCTTCTTTATTTGTCAATTGCCCAACTGTAATTTGTTCACCCAACATGCTATTTATCTTATGGGAGAGACACCACTAGTGAACTGTGGACCCCGGTCCATTCTTTACATCTGAAATACAATCTACTCGCAATACTTGTTCTTTACTCGTTCTTCGCAAACAAACATCACCTTCCACACTATACAATTAATCCTTTGTTTACAGCAAGTCGGTGAGATTGACAACCTCACCGTTACGTTGGGGCAAAGTACTTTGATTGTGTTGTGCAGGTTCCACGTTGGCGCCGGAATCCCGGTGTTGCGCCGCACTACACTCCGCCACCAACAACCTTCACGTGTTCCTTGACTCCTACTGGTTCGATAACCTTGGTTTCTTACTGAGGGAAAACTTGCTACTGTACGCATCACACCTTCCTCTTGGGGTTCCCAACGGACGTGTGTCAACTGCACGCATCACATATTTCCAACATGCATAACTTGGAGGTGTAGTTCATTGCGGCATTATTGATCAGATTGGATTGCAAGGGGGGAATCTACATCGACCACGTTCTTAAGGATTCCTCTTAGAGATCTATAATGGCATGTACATCTTAATTTCCCAATCGTTGCTAGCATCGTGTAGATTGGATCTTACATGTCGTAGATTGGATCTATTTTTTCGCTCTTCGTAGATTGTTTCGGTTTCTATGTTGCGAATCGTATCTGTGCTATCAGAGCAAAATCTATGCGTAGACGTTTTGTGTGAATAGAACAAAATGGTTTTTGTGGGCAGTTGATTTTCTTGTTGCTACCACCCCATGTGTACTGACTTGTTTTGCATGATAGTGAGATGAAGCAGCTCATACCAACCTAACTCGTCCACGTACGAGAGACCGGTTGTACGCTCGGCGTGCAACTTGTATTGCATAAGCAGCTAGCGGGTGTATGTCTCCCTCACTATAGTTGAAACAATCTTTGCAATGGGTGGCCTGATTAAAGTTAATAAGCAACTTGTATTATCAATGTTTGTGGTTTTGTGCGAGGTAAGAACGGTTCTTCTTCTACCCATACAAGCCACATAAAACTTGCAATAACAACTAGATGGGTGGAACACCTCTTCCTAGCTTGGTCATCTCTTGGCCTTTTGGTTGGTCTGTTCTCCCTCTTTTCCCTGATCCACCATACGAGCTATGGCTTAGGCGAAACCCTGCTCAAATAGTTTCTCACCAACACCACCACGCCGTAGTGCTGTTGGAGTGTTCTAGTGCATCCTCTACTTCCGCTGCCCCATTGGAACGAGGGATCAGAGGTCGTCGTCAAGCCGCACGTGTGACCGAGTACGGAAGTGCTGCCCGTTTGTAGCGCTAGAGTCTTCATGAAAATCTTGAGACCGACAAGTGATCATCTTCACCACCCAACGCTTTGTGTCTTCAAGAGTGACACGGTTTATCCGTTACTCGCATCTGCTAGATATGATCTTGGTGTGTTTGTGGTTTCTCTTCACCACCCACGGGAGCCGTAGGAATTTTTTGTTTTCTATCCAACGAACCCATCACTAGCCACGTGATTGGACCATCTTGGGCCTCTCTGGCTCCAAATGAGGTTCGATGCTCTAGCCCTTCCTTTTCCATAAAAACTTGCGTGAAAATTCCAAGGTAATTTAAGTTCACGAAGGTCCCTGAAAGTTAAAAATACGAAACATGGTTTTTTCAACCCTATAGGGTTATATACAAATAAAGGGTTCTTATAGGAAAATCCCCACAATCATTCGAAATCATGATTATAACACCTTATATGAATAAATAATGATGGAATATAGCACAAAAACGACAAAGAACGCAAATCAGCATCCCCAAGTTTAACCTATGCTCGTCCTCGAGTATAAGGGTGATAACTTAATGGGATTTGTAGGTTTTTGTCAATAGATATAAAATATTGAATTCACGATTGTTGTTACTCAAAGTATAATGTTCCATTGATAAGTAAATGACATCAGGCAATCATCATATGAAGTAAAAGTAAACATAAACTTCAACTATGCATAAGAGTAAAGGAATCTTGCACAAGAGTAAATGAACTCTGGCCGTATCCCCTCTTTGGCCACCGGGCCTAGGCTTGGAGGGGGAGGAGCAAGGCAGGACGCACCCCTGCACTTCCCATATATAAGTAGAGGGGGTGCGGGGCTAGCCATCAAACCCTAGTAGGACTCCCCCTTGTTGTTCCCTCCTCCATCTCTCATGCGCGTAGGTGAAGCCCTGCCCATGGGAATCTCCACCATAGACCCACCGATGTCGGCACTGGTTGTAGATCCAATCTACATCCCACCATACTTGCTAGATCAAGAAGGAGGAGACGATGTTGTGATGCACGTGTGCATAACTTGGAGGCGTCATTCATTGCGGCATTGATCGGATTGGACCGCGAGGAGGAAATCCACATCGACCGTAAACGCTTCCACTTAGCGATC
>NC_061511.1:172480487-172496258 GCF_022539505.1 Lolium rigidum | reverse complement strand
AGGGAAACCTCCTAGTTGGCTTGGCGGTTGGTGCTCCGGTGATCTCTTCAAGAAGATTGTGAAGAGGCCCGGGCTTCTCCTTCGTGGAGCTTGTGAAGTGGTTGTGGAGCTTGCCATCTCCGGAGCGGAGGAAAAGCTAACCATAAGGAAAGGGCCATTATCCTTCGTGGGTGTGGTTCGGAGAATAGGGTGAGCCTTCGTGGCGCGGGGAATCCTTCGTGGGACCTCCACTCCTCCAAACGTGACGTACCTTGTTGCAAAGCAAGGGAACACGGGAATACATCCTCGTCTCCGCGTGCCTCGGTTATTTCTATACCCGAGCTCTCTTTCCTTGTGATAGCCATCGTGCTTGAAGTACATATATCTTGCTATCACTTGTGCTACATATATCTTGTGCCTATCTTGCTTAGCTCTAGTTGCTATTGTTACACTTAGTTGAGCTTAGCATATTTAGGGTTTGTGCTTGTAAACTAAACGATAGTTTAATTCCGCATTCATACAAGACAAATCCGCAAGAGTTTGTAATTGCCTATTCACCCCCCCCTCTAGGCGACATCTCGATCTTTCAGGGATTCACTTGGTGATGAAGAGTTAGTGGAGAGGGAGGCAAGAGCGACCAATCCATTAGAGGTTGCATCTTCTTCATCATCAATATCATCATCTCCGGAGGTATACTCTTCTTGAGTTGATAGCACAATAGGAGTGTCCAAGGAGGACCTTGCCATGAAGCAATGTGCATTCTTGATATGAGGGTTCTCATTGGGAGATTCAAAGAGAGATGAAGAGGGTATGTTGGTGGTGACGATGGCGGCCAATTCCTTTGAGCTTTCTTCATCTTCATCACCACTAGAACTTTCAACTTCATCGGATGAATATTCTTCCCTTGTTACTAGCAAAACTCTTGAGGGCCTCTTGCCCTTCTTGGTCTTGTTGTTGTAGAACTTCTTGTTGGGGGCTTTTGAATATTTGCCCTTTGTGTCCTTGCTCTTGTCCTTGGGAATGAGCCTCCCATTATGAAGCTCTCTATTTTCATAGGGGCATTCGGCAATGAAGTGGCGCTTGTCATCACAATTGTAGCAAGATCTTGTCTTTGGACCAAAGCTAGTGAACCCACTTTTGTTGTTCCTCTTGATGTTGTCTTCCTTGGCCTTGGAGGGATCAACCCAAAAGGATTTTGCATGGAAGGCCATGTGATCATGGTAGTGGCATTGCAAATCTTCCGGATAGGACATACTCCAAGATGCCCTATAAGATTCTTGAGGTATCACTTCTTCACCGGAGTTGACCACCAAGGCAAGGTTGGAACCTTTTGCCATCCCAAGAGCACGATTGCGAGAATCATGAGAGGTTTCCTCAAGCACCTTGAGAACTTGCATCTCGTGCACGACTTGTTGAGAGGTGAGAGAGGAATAGCATTCCCTTCCCACAAGAGTCTTGACATCAATGGGTGCAAATGGCATCATGCATTCAATGTACTTCTCCTTGATCCAAGAGTCATTGATGTGGGTGGCACCAATAAGCCGGAAGGCATCGGCAACCGTGACAAGTCTTCCATACATGACTTCATGATCTTCATCCGGTAGCCTCATGAACCCTTCGGCTTTATTCTTAAGAGCATTATACTTGTTCCTCCTTGTGCTCTCACTTCCAATGCAACTAGCGGCCAAGCCGTCCCAAGCTTCCTTGGCGGTGGTGTAGTTCCGGACACGATGCAATTCCGGTGTCCCCACACTAGTTTGAATCATGTGTAGGGCGGTGTTTTTGAGTTGACTATCAATTGCTTCTCTTCTAGTCAACTTGTCGGGGTTGTATGGCTTGAAGCCCTCCAAGATGATTCTCCATAGTTCGTTGGAGGCACTACAAACATGAGAGCGGAACTCAAATTGCCAAGTATCGAAATTATCAACGGAAAACTTAGGTGGGTCGCCCGAATGTTCAAATGGGGATGGGGAACCGGTATATCGGGAGATAGAAAAGGTGGAGCTACTCGATTGTAGCTTTCACCTCCACTAGTTCCCCTAGGAGATGCACTCGGTAGATTTGATAGTGTTTAAGTTATCACCTTCCACGGGTTTGGTAGATGAGGGTAAGTCCGAAGCCTCTTCCTCATCTAACGCACCCGTGTCTTTTACCTCTACACTAGGAGCCTTGGGAAGGGCCGGAGCCAAAAGCTCGGCAATCATCTTTTTCATGCTTTCCATTTGGGCTTCCATGGAGGACTTCAACGAATTGAAGTCTTCCACGGAGACCAACTTGGCGGCCCCTTCCGAGGGCTCCTCGTCCGGCATACTCTTAGGCGGTTAAGCCCGAAATAAGAGCCGAGGCTCTGATACCAATTGAAAGGATCGTATGCCGCACCTAGAGGGGGGGTGAATAGGTGCTAACCAATTTTTAGTTCTTTTTCAATTTAGGCTTGACACAAAAGGTAAATTCTCTAGATATGCAACTAAGTGAATTTACCTATATGACAAGGATATCAACTAAGCAAGGTATGGCAACGCAATAGGAGATAGAGTGGGATAGAGGTAACCGAGAGTGGAGCACGCGATGACACGGAGATGATTCCCGTAGTTCCCTTCCTTTGCAAGAAGGTACGTCTACGTTTGGAGGAGTGTGGTTGCTACGCAAGCCAAACCAACAGCCACGAAGGCTTCACTCGGATCTCCGTGAGCAACGCCACGAAGGCCTAGCCCACTTCCACTAAGGGATTTCCTCGAGGCGGAAACCGGGCGTTTACAAAGTTCTTGGGGCACACATCCACAACCAAATTGGAGGCTCCCAAATCTGTAACAACACAACAAATCAACAAGCATACATCAACAACAACAACTAGGGATCCAAAGAGGAACACTAGCAAGGGGGCCCTCAAGCATAAGAGGGGGAAATGAGAAACGCTTCGGTGAGGATGTAGATCGGGGTCTTCTCCTTCGATTCTCCAAAGCACAAGTGATTTGGGTGGTTGAGGGAGGAGATCCGATGGATTTGATGTTCTTGGTGGCTCAACAATGGTGTATGATCTTTTTGGAGGGGGAATGAGCAACCCTAGCACTTTGGAGAAGAAGCCTTTAAAAAGCGGCTGCCGATGCAGTCGTTGGAGCCGTTGGAGAGGGGTGGCCGGTAGTACCGGCCAGATCGGGCCGGTACTACCGCTCCTAGGCGACGCGCACGGCCACTGGGAGGAGGCCACGTGGGCAGGTGGGCGCGGGCCGGGAGGGGAGGTCGGAGCCTCCGGCCGGGGTACCGGCCGAGATACCGCCGGGGCTCCAACCTCCCTGGCACTTGTACTGAGGCACCATGCCCCAACCGGTACCATGGGCGGTACCAAGGCCGGAGCCTCCGGCCGTGGCCAGGCCGGCGGTACCGCCCAGGCCTCCGGCTCCTTCTTCCCTTTGCTTTTCTCTTCTTCTTCTTATTTCTTCCTTTCTTCTTTTCTTTCTTTTCTTTCTTTTCTCTTCCGAAATCTTGCACGCTCTTCACACCTTGGGCATCAAGAGAATGTAGTACCCTACAAATCTTATAAACCGAAATGTTCATATATTATCATTGTCATCAATCACCAAAACTACATATAAAATGAGATATGATCTTTCAGGCGGCCCGCCTTCGACAGCAGTGACGAGGAGGAGGAGGTGCCGGTGTGCACCCTCCAGCTGCAGTCCGGGGACTTCGTCCTCAACGACGAGGAGGAGGCGACGGCGGTGCAGCAGGTGTTCGTCATCTCCACCGTCGAGGCGCGCGCGCTTCCGCCGCGAGGAAGCGGAAGCCATCCGGGCCGTGTGGGAGTACGAGGCCGCGCAGAAGGAGGCGGCCGTCCGCCGCGTGAAGCAGGAGGTCGTCGACCTCGACTCCGAGTAGGCCGTCATTGACGTAGTCTACCGCGGCACGTATAGTAGCTCGCCGCCGGTGAAATTAGTTAGTTTTGGAGGTGGTCGCCGACGACCACCTCAAATGCAATGTATCTACCGATCGTAGCACCCGAACTATGCTTCAATATGTTTGAATTTTAGTTCTACTGCTTGTTTGTGCGATGATCACTTTGCCGGCAATTTTTGAAATTGACGTTTTTCGGTTCCGAATACGGGTGGTGTTCTGCGCCACGCTAAAAATCGCTCGCTTTTTGTTTTTTGGGAGACAAAACTTAGTTTTTTCGGTTCTGAAGAAAAAGGGCTCTGCTAGAGATGCTCTAAGAATCACTACTTTGTGGGAGACCGCTATAAGATCATGAGTTTTGGAAATTCAATTCGGCTCTTGGGTACATACGCTCCCTCCACCCAAAAAATATATTTCTAATTATCAAAAATTGTAATAAAAAAATCCGCATGTACATCTCGATAATCTATGTGCGTTCGTGCAGTTTCACGAAAAATCGATATTTTTTGTGGTCCATGTAAAAAAGACAAAACAAGTCCCCTAAAAACTTATTGTTAGCACTAAATTTTATCTTTTTTACACATCCCAAACGCCAAGTTGTATTTTCATGGAAAAACTTTGTGCGCACTTAGCATGTGAAGATGTACAGGTGAATTTTTCTTTTGTAACTTTTTGGCATTCCAAAATATATCAAAGTTTCAATTCAAACTAAAGGGAGCATACACACCCACGAGCCAAAACATCACTCCGAGTTTCGGAAAAGGAAGAGTTTTTACTATCAAACAATGTAAACATATCATTACAACTCCTTGTAAATACTTAATCCTATTGTGCAAGTGAATCCAAAAGTTACTGGTTTGTGCATTTCACTTGAAACTGAACAACTCTTTTATGCTTTATTATTAATGAAAATGAAAATCTTTTGGATGTTTCATACTCCTATAAAAAGATAAAAAATAATACCACGGCACTGAAGGAACTATGGAAAAGAAAATAAAAAAAAAGGAGGAGAATGCATAGATCGGAGTACTAGATTACTATCACCGCACTATGGTGCATTAGCGGCACAGATTACCTCAACCAGCATAGTCAGGAGATCTCCATAGTCAGTGTCACTCCTCAGGCCTCGGGCGTCTCTCGTGCGCGCCATGGCGGCGGCGGCGGCGACGGCGACGCTTCCTGTAGCCAAGAAGGGACCGGATCTGGAGGAAATCGATCTGATTAGCTCTCTCCCCGGTGAGATCCTCAGCATAATCATATCTCTCCTCCCCATCGACGACGCCGTGCGCACCACAACCCTCTCCCGCCGGTGGCGTCCACTATGGCGCTCCTCCCCGCTCAACCTCGACATCCTCCACATCGACGGATGCGGCCGCGACCGCGTCGCCGCCGTGTCCAAGATCTTCTCCGAGCACCCCGGCCCCGCTCGCCGCTTCTTAACCAACTGCCTCCAGATCCCCGACCCCGACGGCTGGCTGAGGTCGCCCGCTCTCCGAAATCTCCAGGAGATCGACTTCTGTCTCTCGTGGGGCGCTCCGATGCCACTGTCCATCCTCCGCTTCGCGCCGACCCTACGCGTGGCGACATTCGGCTGTTGCAGGTTCTTTGAGGAGGACGCGCCGCCGTCGTTTAACTTCCCTTGCCTTGAGAAGCTCACCATGACATTCCTTTCCGTCCGGGAAGACACCCTCGACGTCCTGCTCGCTGGCTGCCCTGTCCTCGAGAGCTTGATGCTGGAAAGCTGCAGGGGCTTGTGCCACCTGCTCATCAATTCAGCAACTCTTCGGAGAATCGGCATCCGTGACCCTCCGCACCCCTATCACCTGGTCATAGAAAATGCCCCCAGACTAGAAAGATTGATCAGAACTCATCTTCATCCAGAGTCCACTATCTGGCTAATCAAGGCACCCAAACTTGAGATCTTAGGCTCCATGACAGACGACTTCGCTAAGCTCAAGATTGTTTCTTCAATTTCTCAGGTAGCTGTGAGCATCTACCCCAAGATTCTGTATTATGCAACATATTTGTGCTCTTTCTGATCCTGTTGTATGTTTATGCATTTCTGTTATCAGGGAATGGCTGCTGGCAACTTGACAGCACTGACGCGCAGCGTCAAGGTTTTGCATCTCGCGTCTAAGGGCCCTAATCTTGATGCAGCTATACTCTTCATCAAACAATTTCCTTGCTTGGAGAAGCTCTGCATCACAGTGAGTCTCTTCTTTCTTCGGTAGCTTTTATACTATTAAAAATAGCTCCTGTCATTTCATAGACGGAGTATTATCCAATAAAAAAAATCCTTTTTTACTTATCTGGTAGAGACTAGTTCTACCATGTAACTATTTTTGTTTTGTTTCAGTCATGTCCAGGAAATGATATGGAGAATGTGCATCATCTTAATCCACAAGATCCTATTGAATGCCTCAATCATCTCAGAGAAGTAGAGTTGAATTTTTATGTCGGCACCAGATCAGATGTTAACTTTGCTAAGTTCTTTCTCCTGAATGGTAAAGTACTCGAGTTAATGAGATTTGGTGTCAAGGACCAATATACTGAGGAATGGATAGCTGATCAACACAGTCAGCTGCAGGTTGACAGTAGGCCTTCTCCAAATGCTCAACTTGAATTTGAAGCTGCTCATGATCCTGATTATTTTGTTATCGACTGATCCCTCCAGTAGACCTTGTGAACATTGTGGACAAGGTTGACTAGATTGTCCCCCCCCCCCAAGCTTTTGTGGCATGTCTTGTCACTGCAAAACTGGAAACATTGCACTTTGGACTTGTGTGTAACGCTTTAGAGATTTCCATGGTACTGTCATGTTATCGAGATGCGTCATGTGTTTGGCATACTAAACTATGATTGATCGCAACCTAGTTGTTCACTTTAATTCATCAATTAATGTATGGCTTTCAAATCTTGATTTGTTTGGAGGAACAGAATATTTGATTCTTCCAAAAAGATTTAACAGCTGACTTAATGAAGCGCCGCTCTCTTGCATAGTATTTTTTCGTTGTGAGAAGCATAGCCTATGATTTCAGTTACAAGGTGAAGGAGTAAATGCTAACATAGTTATCACAATTGGTGGAAGTTTTTTTTTAAATTCCTGTTTGCTTCTTAGTGATTTGGGATATCAAATCTACTACTTGATTGTTCTAGTACTTGGCCCATGATGCTCAAAGGGAAGGCCTCATGGGATGTATACATTTGTTGATATATCCAATTCCCAGTTACACCAGCTTACTAGCCTGAGAAATATGCTTTGTACATCAAACTGTGTGGGCATGAACTGCATCTTGAATTCTTGATACTCATTTCTTTTGTTTGGAAAACTTAAGGACTTTGTGCATTCACATGTACCAGACAGTACTGTGCATGACTGCACATTTACAGATACAAACCGGCAGTCTCCATCGGGCGAAACGAACCCGGAGCTACTCACTTAACAACGAACCGCATCATGGAGACCGTAAGCTTGCTTGGCTTTGTGGATGAGCAAGCTTGTTGCTCTCTCTTGAGTCTTGATATCTTGACCATTGGAATCATGTAGCTTGTGGAGAACTGAAGCAGGCCATTTTTTCAATCATCTGTTTACACCTTTATCATCTTTATAGACACCCATTTTTCAGCTATCTTTTACAGAGCATATGCTTCACTAAGTGAAGCATCAATTTTTCCTAAAAAGTACCCTTGAAATAGTTTGATTTTCACTAAAAGCATTTATTTCTCGACATTACATGCCCTTGAAATAGTTTGATTTTCACTAACTCTAAGCATTTATTTTTCCACTTAAATATCTGATAATTCCACTATTTTTATGAACACTTTGAGAAAACAATTTATTTTGATTTACTTGAGAAGCAACAAGGAGTAAACCTTATTTTCAAGTTCTAGCAAATTGGAGCTGTGGAGGATTAGCCTACCATACAATAAGTGGAGAAATAGGGGCTTTGGTAATTGTTGTTTCTGAAGCCATTGGTTCCATATAAGAATTTGTACCAACAAGGTTCACATCAAACTCCTTATTTATCTCTAGCACGCGCACAAAGAATGGCCATAAGGTTGAGCTTAGCCCAACATGATTCCGACCTTAAACCATCTAAGCGAGGCTCATAACATCAGTTCAATTTTTGTTGCATCCGGTTTGACAATGGATCACCATCAAAGACGTCGTTTTCATATCCAGCACGTGTGGCCCGTTGCTTTCCTCTAAAGTACTGGAAACAAACTCGAGTCTGATCCTGGACTGCAGCTGCCCGCCTGCCCCACGCCTCAACTCGAAGGCTCCAAGTTCCCAATTCCCCGGTGCCGCGGCGCGAGAGAGGAGCGGAGAGGGCTCGCAAGGGCGCCGCCGGAAGCGCCTTCACCCATCCAAGGTGAGCACGATTCGAATTCCATACGTACGCATGTTCGACCCCTCCCAAAATCCGCCGATTAGGTTTTGCAGCGAAGGGAGAGTGAGCTTCTTTGGGGCTTCTGGTATTTGTGTCCGGCGTCGTGATTAGGGTCTTGCATTCACTTAGATGATAGTAGATTCACGCAATTGGCTACTTCTTCCGTGAATTCACTATCTTTATATCTCACAGCTTGGTACTTAATTGTGTTCGATCAATGTTTCTAGAATAAGATTTCTGATATGTGTAGCCTTGAGAACCTATCGGAATAGAAGGAATTCAATTTTCCTAACCAGCTACAAATACCTTGGAACTTGTATTTTGTTAGTAGCTGACTGGTATATTACTGTTCAAAATGATTTGTTTGTGCACAGTTTATGCAGAACCCTGGTAAAGTTAAGAGCATGTTGGTTATGTCAATAATTTGGCCACGCAAAATTTCGGTAGTCAATGTTGGATTTGTCTGGTTTTTGCCAACTGATAATTTGTGAGCCATATGGTCATGCCAACTTCTTTGGTTCAAACTAAGGCTGCATTGCCTATTTCAATGGCTACTTTTCCACTGCACATTAAAGTAAGTTAATCATAGCAATGCTGAATAATTGCAATGAGCCTAAATGGGAGACAAATTTTGCTGGGATGCCAACTTTTTGTCATGTCGACAATTGACATAGAATCAAATTATGACCTGAGTTTGTATTTGCAGTTGCCTGATGATGAACTTCAGTAATGTTAAGGGCCTCTTTTGTTCAAAGTAACTTTGAAGGATTGCATCCTTTGGATTTTTTCTATACAGGTCGATTTGATTTGTCGGAATCAATCTGATCCGTTAGAGTATAGAAGGAGTCCTATGTAATCAAAGAATTTTCTTAGGATTTTAAGCATACACTACAGCCTTTCCTTCAATAACATCAAATGAACTCAGTTCCAAGCATTTCTTAGAATTTTAAGCATACACTACAACCATTATGTGTTTTTTTCCTATTCCTGCAACTTTTTCGATCCAGGAAATCAACGAGGCCCTAGGTAGAGCTGGCTGAAAGAGTGTCAACTGGATATGAATTTGTTTACTGTTGTCTTGGGTCTTACTAGCTTACTATAGTAACATACCTGATTGTCTGCTGAATGCAGTGAGTTATTTCCATTCAAGTGCGTTTGGCTAGATCCTAGATGTGCACTTTTTTCTAAGGGTTTGCAGCCAATCTTGTAAACGGGGCTGACTGGGAAGCTCGCATCCCACTCGGCCTAAGTTTCGCTAAATCCCATCATTTTTTCGTGTGAACGCGGAGACTCTTTATATTGCAACAGCATTGTAAGCTAATTTTATGCTGGGTATTGTAGGGCTACGCCAGCCTAATAGTATGTTATGTGATGTAAAGCAGATGGAGAAACCAGAATCTGGAGTTGAACAGAAGTCAGAACCAGATGTTACTGAAAAGTCTGTGGGAATGGGCATTGACCTACAGAAGCTAACTGAGGAAATTCAAGGATTGGAGGTTAACCAAAAGCCTGTGCTTGGCTCAGTTGTGGAAACTGCAGGAAAGCATACTGAGGTGGAGCCAAGAAGAGAGATCAATCATAAACCTGTGGAGACATGCCAGGACACTGCTGTGGAAACTAAAGGAGCCAGCCCGGAAGAAAAGGAGACTGGTAATCCAGCAGGTGTTATTTACCGCTGCAAGAAATGTCGGAGGATGGTGGCAACACAAGAATATGTCGTTACCCACAAAATAGGTTCAGGTGAGAGTCATTTCTTCAGGCGCAAAACGGATGACAAGCAACCTGAATGTACACCTGCCATCTTTGTGGAACCTATGAAGTGGATGGAAGCTGGTGAGTTCCCTTCCGATAAGATATTAGATTTGCCTTTTCTTGTGTGGCTCAGAGAAGTTCTTGACTTTCTTTTCTAAACTGTGTTGTCGATCTGCAGTGGAAGAGGGATATGTTTCACAGAAGCTCTGGTGCATGGATTGCAAGACCCGGCTAGGATCCTTCGATTGGGCTGGTATGCAATGCAGCTGCGGAGCCTGGGTGATTCCGGCTTTCCAGCTGCTCAGAAGCAGGATTGATGAATGCCAGATGTAATCAGGCAACCATTTTTTGGGGGGTTGCTTAGCGCAACATACTCCCAACTTTTATTTGGAATGCCCAGTGTAGGCCCTATGTGTTGTGTTGTTTCGCTTGTTTGAAAAGATGATTTAGTTCAGCACTATCCAATGTTTATTGTCTATTGTCAGAATGTAGGGTCACCTTGTAAAGTAGGAACAGTCCTAATGGATATATAATGAAATCTAGCTCTAGCTTTGTTTCTTCTTTCTTTTGAAATGATGGATTCCACATCTATTACTAGTGTTCGAAATGATGGTAGTCATACATTCATAGTTTCTCCTTGCTATCCATTATTTTCTTTATCATTATGTTTAGTGCGAGAAGTTGGAACTAGCACGGCACACATTTTGAAGCGTGTCAAGTTTTTCGAAGATGCTATCAGTAGCTTGATCTCCCCGGGTAGCGCCCAAAGTTGTTGCCACTAGGTGGCCTTGTTCTGGTAATCTGTGAACCTTTTCCTTTCTGTTTGTTCGTCTATTGCTTGCTTTTTGTAATTTTTTTTACATCTTGGTCTTGCCTTCGAGGTTAATGATTGACGCGCAGATCTCATGTGGGTTCTCTAAAAAATTGACGTCAAGATGTGGCTATGATCGCTATAGGGCCAACTTTTATTTGAAATGCGCAATTCTGGAGGTTCTATGTGTGGATCCGAGTAATGTGAACAGTACACATTTTTGAAACCTCAAGATGTGTTACTTTTGTGTAGACCAGAGTATATGATATTCCGTATTAAGATTTTATACACGCCTGTAGAATACATCCTTAACTACTTCCAGATTTGTTTCAGACTTTTTTTGAAACTTTGAAATGCTGTTCTCGAATTTTTCAAAAAATAAATGCTACCTTTTGTAAACTCCTCCTTTGAACGAGGCTCCCCCTTTGGTAAACTCCCTTCTTTGATCCACTGCACCCCGTTTGGTGAACTCCTTTGAACGAAGCTCTAAAACCTATAGAATTACATAAATCACACTTGTGATGAATTCAACCAGCAACATTGGCATTCATGGATGGGAAAGTGAATGTACTTGCCATTTTACCATGGGCCACTTTGAGAGCGGGAAATCCACTCAAGACGTTGTTGACAGTGGCTTTGACTAGTTTCAGTCCTACAAACAATGACAGTCAAACATTCTGAAATAGCTGGGAGCAAGAAGACTAAAACTTGGGGCACCTTCTCCTCGACATTTGTTCTTTACACGATTTATGCATCTTGCCACACAAAATGTTTCTAACTCATCGATACGATTGGCCACGATTTTGCCACTCCAATGACTCTTTAACATTATTTTCTTTCTTGGTGTTTTTTCGAAAAGGGGAGTGCACTGGTCTGTATATGGAAGCAATGCATACTACGTTAATCTAGTTCATTTATTGAACAAATACTAGCAAAGGGTTTACAATGATCGCACAAACTCGTTAGAAACATCCCAACATGTTTGGTGCTCACAAAGAACGACGCGACCGCACATAGGGTCCGTTTGTTTGGGCTTCTACTTGGTCCAAAAGCAGCAGCCCAAACAAACAGCAATAAATAGCAAAGCACTTCTCCACAGAGCTGCTTCCCGAGTCCCACTGGACCAAACTAGCCCTTGCACTTCAAATGAATTCCGTGGAAAAATCGCCCGCTCGGCCCCTAGCCATTCCCCCCCACACCCTGTCCCTGACGATGGAGACGTGAAGTTAGGATTCCCCCTATCGCCGTTCGGCAGTGGCGGCCGTTCCCTGCGGACTCCGCCCACCCTGCCGACGTTCCCCGCTCCCGCCTCCATTCGTGGCCCGTGTGGACTCGACCCGTGCGGCCGCCTCAAACTCCCGCGCGGTCGCCTGCACTGACCTGTGCGGCCGCATCCAACTCCCACGCCGACTCGACCTGCTACCTGTGCCTCCTCCATTCCTGGTCGGCGCCGACTCGACCTGTTGCCCGTCCCTGCTGCTACCCCGACGCCCTGCTGATGCCCTGTACCCGTCCATGCATGTCTAGCACTCCATAATTTTATTCGTGTTAGTCAATTGTTTGATCTACACTTCTATCGGTGCGATAATGATAAGAACTATATGCCTCCGGGGCATGTTAGTTTCACATCAGCCGGCAATGTAGGCAATGATTTGGGAGGGGATCCTGTTAGCATGAACAACACTCGTGACAACATAAGATGCTTTGTTTGCAGTAAGGGGAGGTGTCTAGACGTTGAGAACACTTCTAGCTCTTTTGGGTTTATGTGGAGAAGTCTTGTAATATATGTGTAGATTTCTGAAACTTGTTGCTCTTTTGGGTTCATATGGATAATTCTTGTAATATAAATGTCATGACACACTGGTATATGGATAATTCTTGTAATATAAATGTCATGACACACTTGTATTATCTATATGTGATGTTTTATATTTAATATAAACACGTCAAAACCAACCCTTAAGCATGACAATAATGTTATAAACAATTCAGAAGTAGCTAATTGACGTCAAATCAACATTTATACAACATCTTCAGACTTCAATGTCATTTCAGACATTTCATCTTTCGTATCAGCAACAGCTGCCATCAATAGCAGTCCTACCAAACATCAAATCTCTGCTTCTCACAGCTTCTTTCCACGGCTGCTTTTTCATATCTCACAAGCTACAACTGCTTTTCAAAAGCTGCAGCCCAAACAAAGAGGGCCTAACACTATTTTGTTGCTCGGTGTAACTTTACACTCAAATGGATCAGCACAACAAAACTTTTTTTTGCTACAAAACACAGTATAGGCGCAGATACATACACTCAACTCTATAGACGCACACACCTTACCCTATGAGCACCTCCAAGAATCTGGTTCCAAGAAATTGATCTGACCGGTCTTGAGATTGACAAGTCACCACAAACGCCTCATCTTGCTATCGACAAGAACATCATCTCCCACTGAAGGATATTTTGCATTTATGAGAGACCAATGTGGAAAACCCGGGGTTTGATCTTTGCTTAGCTGAGGGTGTCACTGCCCTTCTAACCATCCAACCAAAACTTGGGCATTAATAAAAAACCAGAATCATTTTCTAAATCATTTTATGTTAAAAAGATGTAATTACAATACCATTTGTTATATTTTTCCTACGTTTTGAAACAACTAATCAATAGTAGTCATTGAATCAAGATCCAACGCCTCCGACCTAACTTGTGACTCACTTAAGTCACACAATGTTCAAGCACTACAATAGGTTCAACCACTTGTTTCAGCGTGACAATGGTGAGTGATAGTGGTTCAACGTACCACAATACTAGATATTTTGACATGCTTACAATGCACGGGAGATAATCTAGGCATAGTTGGTGACATAGAGTAGTAACACAGCGTGTATTACCAATCTATATATGTTACTATTTTTAGCGGGTACTATCAGACTATTTATAGTGGGAGTAACTAAGTTAGTAATGTGTAACTACATGCAGTGACAGCTAGCAATTTAATTGACATGGTATGTCATTAAAATAAAAGAGATAGTTGTGGTAACTAGCTATGTTGTTATAACATCAAACTTTTTAAGATAAAACAAGTATATAAGTAAACTAATGCACTCAGCTATGATACTACATCTATGTTACTATGCATAATGAAGGTACTAACATATACTAGTGTCATATGCATTACACTACTATATATGTACTTCCCAGTATGACTAGCCTAGTGTGGTAATATAAAATATTCATCTTTATTACTTTGTAGAGTCATTCTTTCTTGGAATGTGTGATGCAGTGATAAAATAGCTAGTTATCACAATCATCTCTTTCCTCAATTACTGACATGTCATGTCATCAAAGTGTTTAGTTGTCATCGCATGTAGTTATATGTTACTACCTCAGTTTCATAGAACAAGGCGCTCGCGTATTCTAAGATGTAGTTTGACCATAAAAATTGAGCAACAAAATCTCGATTATATTGTAATTAGTATCGTTGTTGAAAAACAAATTCTGATGATGCTAATCTCATACAAACAATTTTATATCTTTAAATAATTCTTAGTTAAACAAAAAGCTCGAAAAATGTGGGAGCCTTATTCTTTGAAATGAAGGGAGTACTACCTATATTACCTCTACTACGAGTAGTCTAAAAATCAGGTTTGTTGCTAATGGATCATGTATGGTAGTTCCCCATGTTGGTCTTTCTAAGATTGATAGGCTCATAAATCAGTGACCATAAAACTTATATTTTCTTCATCTTTCAACAAGGGAAGGGTTCAGAAGGAGGACCCCTAGACACACTAGATATTTCTAGAAATAGTACAATCATAACTTACACATGGACCATCGAAGAAATTTAAAAATACATACCAACCCTTGTGTATTACAGCGAGGACCCAAAACTAAAAAATAAAATTGTAACTTAGTCCTATTATCAATCAAACAAAGACCAAAGTCAAGTCGCCGGGAACGAACCACTTGGCTAGTGACTTCCTTCACCATATCCACCGGTTTGACAACTAAAGAAACCGTCGCAGAGGCTTGGTTGGTGTTGGTATGTGTCCCATTTGGCCTTGTAGCGGGAGGAATAACCCTTTAATCAGAAGAAGCAAGCAACGGCAACACATGCCAGCCATGGACCATGGGATCCCCATCCCTTAAGGGAAGGACCAACGATGGGGACATAGCTCCGCCACAAGAACACCTTCTATTGGGATCTAAGATTGAAATGCATTTTTATCCCGAACAGAGACAATTTGTGCCTCCTCCCCACCTCGTGATTTTGCCTCCTATACACATCATCCTCCTCTCCCACGATGGCATAATGAGAGCAATTCAGGTGAGATCTTCACCTCCAGATCTGGGTAGTTGACATGCTTATACATGGAGATACCGGCAATGTGGACTTTCTTCACCTCCGGCTCCAGCAAGTAGAGCACCACAGAGAAGAGGACAGCCACCAGCAAGTGCCAGATGCGGCACACAAGCTCCGATGACACCTTTTAATATACCAATATAGTGACATATGCCCTTGAGGTAAGACCTAAACTACCAGTACTATGTGCATGGAGATCTCAGGATCCTCTTCCTTGCCATATCTGGCTATCATAGCTGTCAAATGAGGCATGGGGCAGGGATATTGCCCTAAGCATCTGGCGAGTGAAACCATGCGGCCATATACTGAGTGAAACCACGTGGTGATCATGGCGCTCTTGGCGAAGCCCTGCTCGACCTTTGTCAGCGTCCATGATAGTGGCACGCTCGTGTGTCGTTCCCCACCTTGGGGGCATTGTCAAGGAGGGTTGATTCACCTCCATCCTTCGTGGTTTAGTCCTCCTTCAAAAAACCAAGATTTGTCTTGATAGATGACATTGGCGGCACATACCTCGCTCTCTCTCCATGGGGCGTTGTTCTTGGAGGTACGACCTGAATCTGGCATGTGTGCTCATGGCGCACGCTTTG
>NC_061511.1:172417508-172480387 GCF_022539505.1 Lolium rigidum | reverse complement strand
CTCCATACCGTCTTCCTTGTTGTTCAAAACTCAATACTAGATGTTATCTAGACTCTAGAGAAACCAAATATGCAAACCAAATTAGCAAGCTCTAAGTATTTCTTCATTAATGGGTGCAAAGTATATGATGCAAGAGCTTAAACATGAGCACAACAATTGCCAAGTATCAAATTATCCAAGACATTATAGCAATTTACTACATGTATCATTTTCCAATTCCAACCATATAACAATTTAACGAAGATGAAACTTCGCCATGAATACTATGAGTAGAGCCTAAGGACATATTTGTCCATATGCAACAGCGGAGCGTGTCTCTCTCCCATAAAGTGAATGCTAGGATCCATTTTATTCAAACAAAACAAAAAACAAAAACAAACCGACGCTCCAAGCAAAGTACATAAGATGTGGCCGAATAAAAATATAGTTTCGGGGAGGAACCCGATAATGTTGTCGATGAAGAAGGGGATGCCTTGGGCATCCCCAAGCTTAGACGCTTGAGTCTTCTTAATATATGCAGGGGTGAACCACCGGGGCATCCCCAAGCTTAGAGCTTTCACTCTCCTTGATCATATTGCATCATACTCCTCTCTTGATCCTTGAAAACTTCCTCCACACCAAACTCGAAACAACTCATTAGAGGGTTAGTGCATAATAAAAATTCACATGTTCAGAGGTGACACAATCATTCTTAACACTTCTGGACATTGCATAAAGCTACTTGGACATTAGTGGATCAAAGAAATTCATCCAACATAGCAAAAGAGGCAATGCGAAATAAAAGACAGAATCTGTCAAAACAGAACGAGTCCGTAAAGATGGATTTTATTAGGCCACCAGACTTGCTCAAACGAAAATGCTCAAATTGAATGAAAGTTGCGTACATATCTGAGGATCATGCTCGTAAATTGGCGTAATTTTATGAGCTACCTACAGGGAGATAGACCCAGATTCGTGACGGCAAAGAAATCTGGAACTGCGCAGTAATCCAAATCTAGTACTTACTTTTCTATCAAAGACTTTACTTGGCACAACAAAACATAAAACTAAGATAAGGAGAGGTTGCTACAGTAGTAAAAACTTCCAAGACACAAATATAAAACAAAAATACTGGAGTAAAAACATGGGTTGTCTCCCATAAGCGCTTTTCTTTAACGCCTTTCAGCTAGGCGCAGAAAGTGTATCTCAAGTAACATCGAAGGGTGGTGCACCTACAGAGGGGTTTGGAGTTTTCTCAACCATGCATAGTATATTAGATACATAAGTTTCAGCGTCTCCCTTTTCATTAGTCTTGGGCTTGCTACTCTCATCAAACAAATTTTCAGGAACAAGCCAAGCATAGTTATGTTCTAGTGCATCATTCATAGCTAGGAGTTTACATGGTATTGGTGCTTTGATCTCCCTACCATCATTAGCATTATTAGTGTACCTTATCCTATCCATATCCTTTTTTTCAAGGAGACCAACAAAATTAGTATGAGAACCAAGCATATTAAATTTAGCGAAGACTTTTCTAGCCTCTCTTGCTAGACCACCAAATTCTCTAAGAAGGGTTTCTAAAACAAAATCTTTCTTTTCCCCCTCTTCCATATCACCAAGTGTAAGAAACATGTGTTGGATTATAGGATTGAGATTAACAAATTTAGTTTCCAACGGGCGAACTAAAGCGACGACAGCAATTTCATAAGTGGGAGCAAGGTCTACCAAGTGTCTATCTTCGAAATCTTCAATGGTACTAACATGGGTGAAAAATTCTTCTATATTGTTCCTCCCAATTATAGACCCTTGTCCTACCGGTATGTTCTTTGCGGTAAAATCAAAAGGAAACATGATGAATCAAGTAAAGTAAATGCAAGTAAACTAATTTTTTTTTTTTTGTGTTTTTGATATAGCAAACAAGACAGTAAATAAAGTAAAGCTAGCAACTAATTTTTTTTTGTGTTTTGATATAAGTGCAGCAAACAAAGTAGTAAATAAAATAAAGCAAGACAAAAAGAAAGTAAAGAGATTGAGAAGTGGAGACTCCCCTTGCGGCGTGTCTTGATCTCCCCGGCAACGGCGCCGGAAATTTGCTTGATGCGTGTAGTTGACACGTCCGTTGGGAACCCCAAGAGGAAGGTGTGATGCGCACGGCGGCAAGTTTCCCTCGGTTAGAAACCAAGGTTTAATCGAACCGGTAGGAGTCAAGAAGCACGTTGAAGGTTGATGGCGGCGGGATGTAGTGCGGCGCAACACCGGAGATTCCGGCGCCAACGTGGAACCTGCACAACACAACCAAAGTACTTTGCCCCAACGAAACAGTGAGGTTGTCAATCTCACCGGCTTGTCGTAACAAAGGATTAACCGTATTGTGTGGAAGATGATTGTTTGCGAGAGAAAACGAGTAAAAACAAGTATTGCGAGCAGATTTGTATTTCGGTATTAAAAGAATGGACCGGGGTCCACAGTTCACTAGAGGTGTCTCTCCCATAAGATAAAAGCATGTTGGGTGAACAAATTACAGTCGGGCAATTGACAAATAGAGAGGGCATAACAATGCACATACATGACATGATAAGTATAGTGAGATTTAATTGGGCATTACGACAAAGTACATAGACCGCCATCCAACCGCATCTATGCCTAAAAAGTCCACCTTCAGGTTATCATCCGAACCCCCTCCAGTATTAAGTTGCTAACAACGGACAATTGCATTAAGTATGGTGCGTAATGTAATCAACAACTACATCCTCGGACATAGCGCCAATGTTTTATCCCTAGTGGCAACGACACAACACAACCTTAGGGGTTTCGTCACTCCCCGGTGTCAATGCAGGCATGAACCCACTATCGAGCATAAGTACTCCCTCTTGGAGTTAAAAGTAAAAACTTGGCCAGAGCCTCTACTAGAAACGGAGAGCATGCAAGATCATAAACAACACATGTATAATAACTTGATAATTAACATGACATGGTATTCTCTATCCATCGGATCGCGACAAACACAACATATAGAATTACAGATAGATGATCTTGATCATGTTAGGCAGCTCACAAGATCCAACAATGAAGCACAATGAGGAGAAAACAACCATCTAGCTACTGCTATGGACCCATAGTCCGAGGGTGAACTACTCACTCATCACTCCGGAGGCGACCATGGCGGTGTAGAGTCCTCCGGGAGATGAATCCCCTCTCCGGCAGGGTGCCGGAGGAGATCTCCGAGAATCCCCCGAGATGGGATCGGCGGCGGCGGCGTCTCGGTAAGGTTTTCCGTATCGTGGTTTTTCGCCTCGGGGTTTCGCGACGGAGGCTTTAAGTAGGCGGAAGGGGCGAGTCGGGGGCCGGACGAGGGGGCCACACCATAGGGCGGCGCGGGCCCCCTCGGGCCGCGCCGCCTTGTGGTGTCGCCACCTCGTGGCCCCACTTCGTGTGTTCTTCGGTCTTCGGAAGCTCCGTGGAAAAATAGGACCCCGGGTCTTCGTTTCGTCCAATTCCAAGAATATTTCGTTACTAGGATTTCCGAAACCAAAAACAGCAGAAAACAGGAACGGGCACTTCGACATCTTGTTAATAGGTTAGTTCCAGAAAATGCACGAATATGACATAAAGTGTGCATAAAACATGTAGGTATCATCAATAATATGGCATAGAACATAAGAAATTATCGATACGTCGGAGACGTATCAATCATCCCTGCATATTTCAAGAAGACTCAAGCATCTAATCTTGGGGATTCCCAAGGCATCCCCTTCTTCATCGACAACTTATCAGATCACCTCTAATGAAACTATATTTTTATTCCGTCACATCTTATGTGCTTTACTTGGAGCGTCTGTGTGCTTTTATTTTTGTTTGTGTTTGAATAAAATATGATCCATCATGCTTGTGTGGGAGAGAGACACGCTCCTCTTTTTCATATGAACACTTGTGTTCTTCGTTTTACTTTAATGTTCATGGCGAAGGTTGAAACTACTTCGTTCATTATTATTTGGTTGGAAACAGAAAATGCTGCATGTGGTAATTGGTATAATGTCTTGAATAATTTGATACTTGGCAATTATTGTGCTCATATAGATCATGTTTAAGCTCTTGCATCATGTACTTTGCACCCATTAATGAAGAGCTACATAGAGCTTGTTAAAATTTGGTTTGCATGATTGGTTTCTCTAGAGTCTAGATATTTTCTGGTTAAGGTGTTTGAACAACAAGGAGACGATGTAAAGTCTTATAATACTTACAATATGTTCATATATGAGCTTTGCTGCACCGTTTTATACTTGAGTTTGCTTCAAACAACCTTGCTAGCCTAGCCTTGTATTGAGAGGGAATTCTTCTCGTGCATCCAAATCCTTGAGCCAAAAACTATGCCATTTGTGTCCACCATACCTACCTACTACATGGTATTTCTCTGCCATTCCAAAGTACATTACTTGAGTGCTACCTTTAAAATTCTATTCTTTGCCTTTACAATATATAGCTCATGGGAAAAATAGCCTTAAAACTATTGTGGTGAAGAATATGTAGCTATGTATCTTATTTCTTGTAAGTTGCTTGTTGAGCGGTAACCATGTTTCTGGGGACGCCATCAACTTTTACACCTTTGTTGAATATCATGTGAGTTGCTATGCATGTTCGTCTTGTCTCGAAGTAAGGGCGATTTTCATGATCAAATGGTTTGAGTATGCATATTGTTAGAGAAGAACATTGGGCCGCTAACTAAAGCCATGAATCATGGTGGAAGTTTCAGTTTGGACAACTAATCCTCAATCTCTTATGGGTATATTATCTGTTGTTGAATGCTTATGCATTAAAGAGGAGTCCATTATCTGTTGTCTATGTTGTCCCGGTATGGATGTCTAAGTTGAGAATAATCAAAAGCGAGAAATCCAATGCGAGCTTTCTCCTTAGAACTTTGTACGAGGCGGCATAGAGGTACCCCTTTGTGACACTTGGTTGAAACATATGCTATGCAATGATAATCCATGTTAATCCAAGCTAATTAGGACAAGGTGCGAGCACTATTGGTAATCTATGCATGAGGCTTGCAACTTATAAGATGTCTTATACATAACACATATGATTTATTACTACCGTTGACAAAATTGTTTCTATGTTTTCAAAATGAAAAGCTCTAGCACAAAAATAGTAATCCATGCTTCCCTCTGCGAAGGGCCTATCATCTACTTTATTGTTGAGTCAGTTTACCTATTCTTTCTATCTTAGAAGCAAACACTTATATCAACTGTGTGCATTGATTCTTACATGTTTACCTATTGCACTTGTTATATTGCTTTATGTTCACAACTATCCATGAGATATACATGTTACAAGTTGAAAGCAATTGCTGAAACTTAATCATCTTTTGTGTTGTTTCAATGCCTTTACTAAGAATTCATTGCTTTATGAGTAACTCTTATGCAAGTCTTAGTGATGCTTGTCTTGAAAGTATTATTCATGAAAAGTCTTTGCTATATGATTCATGGGTTTACTCATTGTCTTTACCATTGCTTCGAATCGCTGCATTCATCTCATATGCTTTACAATAGTATTGATCAAGATTATGATAGCATGTCACTTCAGAAATTATCCTTGTTATCGTTTACCTACTCGAGGGCGAGTAGGAACTAAGCTTGGGGATGCTTGATACGTCTCAAACGTATCTATTATTTCTTATGTTCCATGCTACTTTTATGATGATACTCACATGTTTTATACACATTATATGTCATTATTATGCATTTTTCGGAACTAACCTATTGACAAGATGCCGAAGTGCCAGTTCCTGTTTTTCTGCTGTTTTTGGTTTCAGAAATCTTAGTAAGGAAATATTCTCGGAATTGGACGAAATCAACGCCCAGTATCTTATAATTCCACGAAGCTTCCAGAACACCGGAGAGGGGCCAGAGGAGAGTCACAGGCCCACCACACAGGTGGCTGGCGCGGCCCAGGGGGGCGCGCCCCCTGTTGTCTGGTGGCCCCAGACCTCCTCCGACTCCGACTCTTCGCCTATTTAAAACTCCCTGACCTAAATCATCGATACGGAAAAAGCCACGGTACGAGAGACCTTCCAGAGCCGCCGCCATCGCGAAGCCAAGATCTGGGGGACAGGAGTCTCTGTTCCGGCACGCCGCCGGGACGGGGAAGTGCCCCCGGAAGGCATCTCCATCGACACCACCGCCATCTTCATCAACGCTTCTGTCTCCCATGAGGAGGGAGTAGTTCTCCATCGAGGCTAAGGGCTGTACCCGTAGCTATGTGGTTAATCTCTCTTCCATGTACTTCAATACAATGATCTCATGAGCTGGCTACATGATTGAGATTCATATGAGCTTTGTATCACTATTCATCTATGTGTGCTACTCTAGTGATGTTATTAAAGTACTCTATTCCTCCTCCATGATGTAATGGTGACAGTGTGTGCATCATGTAGTACTTGGCGTAGTTTATGATTGTGATCTCTTGTAGATTATGAAGTTAACTATTACTATGATAGTATTGATGTGATCTATTCCTCCTTTCATAGTCTCGTCGGTGACGGTGTGCATGCTATGTTAGTACTTGGTATAATTGCGTTGGTCTATCATGCACTCTAAGGTTATTTAAATATGAACATTGAATGTTGTGGAGCTTGTTAACTCCGGCATTGAGGTGCTCTTGTAGCCCTACACAATTAATGGTGTTCATCATCCAACAAGAGAGTGTAGAGTGGTTTTATTATGTGATCAATGTTGAGAGTGTCCACTAGTGAAAGTATGATCCCTAGGCCTTGCTTCCGAATAGAAAAGGCACTCACACTCCTCCCACGCCAACAAGCTATTTTCTGGCACCGTTTATTTACTGTTCTGCTACATGTTCGTTTACTGCATCTTTACTTCCTGCAATATTACCACCATCTATACCACCTGTATTTTACTATCTCTTCGCCGAACTAGTGCACCTATACATCTGACAAGTGTATTAGGTGTGTTGGGGACACAAGAGACTTCTTGTATCGTGATTGCAGGGTTGCTTGAGAGAGATATCTTTGACCTCTACCTCCCTGAGTTCGATAAACCTTGGGTGATTCACTTAAGGGAAACTTGCTGCTGTTCTACAAACCTCTGCTCTTGGAGGCCCAACACTGTCTACAGGAAAAGAAGCGTGCGTAGACATCAGTGAGCCGCGCGCCCGTGGCCGGGATCGATGGCCGAACCACATGAACAACGCGGGACGAGCAGTGGAGCGGGCAGGGGCCGAGGCCTAGAGGGCCACGCCAGCCGCACCAAGCCAGCGGAGCAGCCCGCGCGCCTGGAGCCAACCGGGCACGCGCCGGAGCCAGGGGCCGGCCCTCACGCGAGGAGAGCCGGAACAGAATGAGGACGACGCCCAGCGGCCGAGCACCACTGGGCGCCGCGATGGAGACGAGGAAAGCCCAGGGACGAGCGGCGCAGAAGTGGCCGGCGCCGACGTGAGCAGCCGCCGCGGGAAGGTCTCCGGTGTAGCACGGGAGCAGAGAACGGAGGGGATAGGGGAGACAGGGGGAGGCCGAGCAACCCTTCGCTGGCACGGGGACGAACACCACGGCGCCAAGCAGGGAGGAGCGCCGCCGGCACACCGAGCGCAGCCGCTGGGCGAGATCCCCGCGGGAACCTTATGAGCGGACGGAAGGCATCATCGAGCTCCTTGCTTGATCAGATGCATCAGCGGAAGCCAGGGCCGGGTGCTTGTGGAAGAACCATTGTTCCCACCCGGCGTTACGAAGACGCAGACGGAGGACGGGGAGGACGAGGGGGTGGACGAGGGGGTGGACGAGGGGGTGGACGAGCTGGAGGACGAGGGGGAGGACGAGCTGGAGGACGAGGGGGGATGCACAGCTCCTTCTAGCTGACATTCCCTCTGCTTCTGGCTCAGTGGCTTCACAGTCTATGGACGACGAGGAGGAGGAGGAGACTAGGGAGGAGGAGGAGACAGAGGAGGAGTCTAGGCACGAGGAGGCTTCGACGGAGATGGCTCCGAAGAAGTTGTGGATTCGTGGGGAAGCGCAGGTTCCCGATGAGAGTAAGGAACCTGCTACGGAGGATGACAAGTGGCTCCTTGTCCCAGGAAAGATAGAGTAAGTAGTAAGGTGATTTCATTTTCGTTATGACACTTAGCATTTTCTAATGTTTGATAATTGTGCATAAATTTCACATATACGGGGAAGAATGTCCGCGTGCCAGGGAGTCTGATTGGAGCTGCTATTAGGAAGTACTGGCCGGGGATCTACACTCCGGTCCTTGGGGGCGAGTCCAAGCTAGCCTACAGTTGGGAAGACTTTGAGATAGCGCCTTACCCTGGCTTTACTTCCGCCGCCGACGCCGTGATGAAGAAGTTTTGGGTACGTAATGCATACTCTTTGGGTTTCGTTCATATGTAGTCTATAACCCCACCGTGATAACTCATGCCTCTCACACTTTCTGTTATGCTTGATTGCAGCGCAATTATAGGGTGGCGACTGAGCATAAGGAGAGGGTGGACGTGATCCTCCGTAACATGTGTCGGAAGTTGACACGGCAGCGGTGGTACAACCGAGAGGATCACGTGCATCGGCCACTTCTATGTTGAGCAGGGCGTAAGGTACACAAAGCCCGAGATTGTGCGGGGACTCCCCCGGCTATGACGATAGAGGACTTCATGTCGGTAAGTAATTGTCAATGCGATTCTATGTACTGCGGCTAACTTGCAATTATATTGTTTGTTCTTCAAATGAGTTTTGATTTTGCAGGTTGTACCACATTGGGCTGATAATAATAAGAGGGCCGCCTTCATGGAGTTGGTCAAGAATTGGGTCGGCGAAAACCCCGATTTCAAGGCCGTGAGCGACCGGAACAAGGTCAACCGTGGGCATCAGGGAACACACAGTGCGGGGAGCAGCAGCACCGATCGCTATCGGGACCGTTCGGTACATATAAAAATGGAACAAGCTGCATTTTTTTGATTTTCGATGATATGCATAACATTTGTTTTGTGATGCGGGGAAGAAGCTCGGGAGGGAACTTGGTGAGATGGACGCGTGGACGCACATGAAGCTGGTGACGCCCGGTCCGAACGAGCCTCGGCCCGCGCCTGAGAGGTACTACGGCAAGGCCAAAGAGAGCAAGGAAAAATACTGCGAGGAGTACGCCAAGCTCCATCCAGAGGTGGAGGACCCTATGACCAAGCCGGTCGACGAGGTGGCGATGATGTTGGCGGGGTCCGGCCAGCCGCATGGACGTCCTGCCTGCCTTGCTGGGGGTTTCAAACCTCAGAGGAACTTCACGCAGATCAAGGCTACCCTCCCCTCCGGCAGCTACACTACCTCCTCGCGGACTACATGCCGTTCTCGGGCAGAGGTAGATGTAAGTCATCCACATTTTCATCCTCTGTTTTGACTCTTGTTCCTGAATGGCTATGTTGATGAGACGCATTATTTCTGAAATTGTAGACTCAGCTCGAGGAGGCCTATGCGGTAGCTTACGAGGAGTATCTCGAGAAGATTAAGGAGCATGACCTTGTGAAAGATGCCTATGTCCGAGTGGACGAGCAACCGGATGGCGGTAAGTTTCAATCTCTATGGTTGCAAAACATCATAAGTCCCCATGTTTGAATCTGAGCTATCTCTCCCGTTTCTTGCAGAGTTTCACTCGGTTCATGATGACTGGAGTGCGAGAGGAACCACTCCCAGAGCCACCTCATCCGGGGCCGACGCCAGTGTTCCCGTCCAAGGAGGAATTCTATTGCACGTACAAGCGTCACCGTCAGTTGACCCCGGTAAGTTGCTAACTTGGCTAAGTTGCTAACTTGGTGTTACATGGCTAAGTTGCTAACTCCCTCCAACATGTAGGGATTGGGAGAATCCGGGAACGACGCTCCTGATGGTACGCCGATGCACCCCGGTCGCTGTTCTCCTGGTGCTTCTGCCGAACCTCGGCATGGTTCTTCTTCCGGTGGCTCTCGTCGTGGTTCTACCTCCCCGAGCACCATCAAAGTAGTGCGGCCTCGCTTCACCCACTCGGAGCTAGATCAGTACTCGGGTCCGGGTGGTGCACCACCATAGTTTCTACATTGTACTAGCACATGATGACACACTCCATCTTTGTAGTGGATCCCGTGTATGTACCATGGTCTTGTATGCTATATTTGTGCTATTTGTGAGATTTGATGCTATATTTGTGAGATTTGGTGCTATACGGTGATATCTTTATGCTCGGTGCTATATATGTTACTCGATATTCAATGTTATAATATGTGCATTTTGTGCGATTTTCTGAGCAAATTGAGCCAAAATGGCAAAAATCTGAAAAAAGCTGGGCCGGCTGTGCCGACGGTGTCACCGTCGGCACAGGCCCATAGCTGCGCCAAATGGCAGGGTCTGTGCCGACGGTGACACCGTCGGCACAGCCGGCCCAGTTCGCGCGTTTTTTTCCAGATCGAACAACGACGTATTTGGCGCCAAATCTGGGAAAAAAAAAAGAAAAGGTGCCAACGGTGACACCATCGGCACAGCGTGGCAGTTAACGACCGGCGCGTCACGGCGAGATGGGCTGCGCCGACGGTGGTAACGGCCGACGGCCACCGTCCAGCTGTCGGTACACGCGTGTGCCGACGGTGCCATCCTGTGCCGACGGTGAGTACGCCGCCCCCGACGTGAACTATGCCGACGCGCAGACGCCGACGGTCACCGTCGGCAGAGACGGTGCCGACGGTGGATTAACCTGTGCCGACGGTGCGGGGCCGTCGGTGCACGGCGTGCCTCCCGTAGTGTAGGGGGACGCGAGGAGAGGACGCCCTACCGCCGCCGGCCCGCGCGGGCTTTGCCCGGCGGCGCCCTCCGGCGGCGGCACAGGGGAGGCGGGGTGGGTGGTGGCGGGGAGTTGGGGCGCTAGGGTTTTTTCCAGATGAGATGAATGTATCTATACATTAAATAGTATATCTAGATACATCAACATTCAGACAAATTTATGATTATTTTTTTATGAACGGAGGTAGTACAAATAGGGTATAACTATGAGCATTGTACAGCTGATGTCTTTATCCGAAAAGGGTAACACACTACAACTAAAATGTCTCGTCAGAAAACAAATACAATGATCATGTTGCTTGGGTGCCGTTTACCCAACTCGTCTCGGAACAGAACTCGGTAGTCGGTACTACGTATCCGATTGTGTGTCATAATGCAGGATTTGTCATTCCATATTTAGCTAGCACATCATGGAATGGCAACTCATTATTTTATGTAATGTGTACGTCCATATATACTCCCTGAATTCCGGTGATCCAGTACAACTTTATTTAGTTCAACATTAGTACTCTCCCTGACTATATATTGGAGTCCCACCAATCGGAGATGGGCGCAAAGGTATATCTACTTGGGGCAGAGCCATCGTTTGTTTTCTTTTTTCTTTTTGACACTTGATCTCTGGAGTAAATGTTCCAAAGGAATACTCATTGCCTGATGCCTGGTGTTGTCGGTTGTGTGCTCATGGGTAGAGATACCTAGTCACTGTCTTCACTGAAAGCTTCAGATATGTCCAGTGAAAGAATAGTAAACAAAATGGACACTGAAGACTGTAATTTACAATGGGCACAGAACATAGATGTTGTATAGGGATTTTTCGACCACTTTGTATCAGTTTGGTCGGTTGGATTTTATTTATAAAGAGAAGCTGAAACCTGTTTTGAGAAAACTGCATTAAGTTGGATCAAAATTTTATTATATCAACATCTAACACATAAAAATTAACTAGATTGATATAACGTTGCGTATATTGACATAATTTTATACTCTCTCCATTTTATAATTCTTGTCGTTGGTTTTAGACATATATTCATAAAATGACCAAGAAGTGATTCTAAAAATTTCGCAGATCAGCTAGCATAGAAAATGTAAGTTGGTCAGCAAAACTTATCACCAAAAGCCAAGGCAAAGGCGCGGAGCTTCCAAATTTACAAAAATACCTCAAAGGGTTAGGCGATCTAGTTTTAAATGTATCAAGAGTGTGTCTAGATACATCAACATTTAGACAAAAAATTATGATTATTTTTTTATGAACGGGGGTAGTACAAATAGGGTATAACTAGTATGAGCATTGTACAGCTAACTTGATGTCTGTATCCGAAAAGGGTACCACACTACAACTAAAATGTCTCGTCAGAAAACAAATACAACGATCTTGGATTCATTGGACAAACCAAACAAAAGGCTGAGCTCGTTCATATAGCTACTGCGAGCATCTCTATATAAGAGCAATTCCAATAGTATAGCCAACTGTTGGCTATAACAAGATGTCATATCATTTGTAGTCATCATATAGCTAACATGTACAATAGTTGGCTATAAGAATGTAGTACTTTACTAATATATGGCCCACCTTTCACTCTCACAAGGTGCCTAGGAGCACGTCAAGAGCTATGCTATTGCATAGTAGCCTCACCTCCCTTCTCTCTCCTCTTCTCTCTCCTCCAACTCATCTAAAATATATTATTTAATGTCTTATAGTCAGCTGACTGGACTCTATTGTACTTGCTCTAAAGCTTAGTCAGATCGGTTCCAGTAAAATGTCCAATGCAGAGAAGCGCTGTTGACTGCGGAGAACCTTACAATGATGGGATCAGAGTAATCACCAAATTTGGCAATTTGCCCTCGCATCCATGCACATCTGAAAATTATTTGAACCCACGAAAATAAGGGCTAAAAGGTTCTCCACCAGCATCAAGCCATCAACTAGTAATAGCCAGGCGTTGGAGCTGCTGCCGTCTTCCCTCAGCACGAGCAGGTTCACAGCCATGAAGCACCTCCACGACCCCGTCGCCAGCATCTTGGCCACGAAGGCGTCGGGATCCGCGCACAGCGCCTCCACCTCCGCCGCCTGCCTCTGCATCGCCTCCACCAGCGCCTCCTCGCCCGCCGGTGCCGCGTACGTCGTGGCCGCGGCCCTCCTGAGCCTCTCAGCCAGCGTGACGAACCTCTCCGCGAACCGCGCCCCGACGCCGTCGCCGGCCCTCGCCGCCGCGTCTATCGCGACGGCCCTGGCCGCGTTCTCCGCGTTCTCGCCGAAGGGCACGTCGTCCCCGCCGTCCGTCTCCTTGGTCACGAAGCTCTGGAACTCGTTCGCCGCGTGGTGCACGAGCTCGTCCGTCCCGGTGGCCTCCCTCAGGTACCTGTCCCGGAGGCGCCGCGTGGAGGCCACCAGCTCCTGGGCCTCGGCGAGCCGCGCGTCCGCCCACGCGGCGTGGTCGCGCAGCGCCGCCACGACCGCGCGCGCCTCCTCGCCCGGCCTCTGCGAGAAAACCGCGGCGCAGTGCCTGTATTCGTCGGCGTCCTCCGCGAGGTACTTCACGATGTCCATGGTGCTGGCCTCGAGGCTGTCCACCCAGTCCAGGTGCCCCAGCGAGGGGAACTCCGCATCGCGCAGCTCCTGGCTCGTCTTCGACAGTAGCTTCCTCAGGCTCTCCTCGAGAGGACGATCCACACCGTCCTCCGCCATGAACCGGATGTCCTCGTCGCTGAAGCGCGCCGCCATCGCCATGATCGATCTTTACAATCTTAGAAGAGCTCTAAGCTCCCAGGGTTCCCAGGCCCTGTGGTTGCTCGCGGGCCCACCTGCAGGGTTATTCGTGAGGGGTTGACGGCGGTTCTTCAGTTTGATTGTCGGTCGGGAATGGCAAGGAGTTTTGTTTCCTCTTTGTTTCGTCTCCTTCCAAGTTCCAAGTCCTCCTGCGTCTAGGCTCCATTTTCCTCTTCCTCCCCAAATCTAACTGAAATTCGTCTATGGAGGACAATCTCAGTTGGGAATCCAGAGACCAAGCAGCGACCTCGAGGCGGCGCCGCCCTCCCGCCCCTCTCTTTCTCCTCTGCCTCGGCCCTTCGGCTCCACGGTAAACCTTCACTGAGAAGAGGACTGGGGCGACCTCCACCCTTGACTCCGGCGTCCCATGCAGGTAGGGCGCCGCCCTTCCTCTCCCCTGTCCTACCGCCTTGCTGGCCTCCCTTCTATCATGTCCCCCATCTCTGTGCTCTGTCTGCTCCATCTCGGTCTCACTCCCCTCGATCTTGTTTGGTAAGGGTGGATGAAGAATAGACAGGTGCAGTTGCCGAGTTGGAGTTCCGTCCAGCGCTTCAATGGAATCCCGAGTTTTCTCCTCAACTCCGGCCACCACCACCACCCAGCCGTGAGGTGCGTCGCATACCTGCATAAACAGTCAACCTGCATAGTATTCAGATGCCTTTTACATTTAAAAAAATGAATAAATGAAATGTTGTGCTTCTGTAAATATATTTTTCTAAGATGAGTTTATCACTATGAGTGTACTGGAGCCAGATAACTATCCTTTGACACCATGATTAGGGCTCATGTTGCATCTGTAGTGAAGATTTTGGGGTTAAATACCTGAGATATGGGGCGAGATTTCTTCTATTACTCTGATCGAATTAGCAGTTTAACTCATGCAGTTGAGTCAATATTATATTCCTACATTAATAATTTGCCTATGACTTGTGTGACTGAATCCTAATAATCCATGCTTCACTGTGCTATATTTCTTTGACTAAATGTTAGATTGCCTCAGTTTATTTGGTTAAAATCAGGCTTCACACTTGGTCATTAGTCAAGCTGTTTTGTGCGAAAGCAGTGTTATCTGATTATTGCACCGTTCTCTTCTGGTGTATATATAGATACTCATATGATTGTAAGTGCATAAGAGAGAAAGTTCATCCTACTTATGTTTTGTGTAAAATGTTATAGTTAGTCCGCCTTTCCCGACTACAAGTTCAGTACATACATGCTCTTTGGTGTCATCAACAGAAATGAAGCTGAGGTGGTCTCGGAGGGAACAACCCATCCTCGGTCTCTACCAGAGCCAAGGTCGTTGGCAGCCTCAATCCCGAGTTCCGACCACCCTCCCCCAGCGGCTGCAACAGACAAATGCCTCCTTACTGTCCAGAGTAGGTAAAGCTTGCTCCTTCTCTGTGATCTTTTCTGTCGTGTGAATCTTCTTCTGCAGAAGTAAGTCATGAGGTTGTTCTGTCAAGAATTTGGGAGATATATTTGAGTTCTTAGGTGTTATGTGGTCCGAATCGTCGGATTAGCTAGCTGTATTCTTGTTGGTGTATTAGGAAGTTAAATTTCTGCGAATGTTCATATCCCAAGTCTGGTACTGGTGTATATTTGACTCCTTGCTGTTGTGGCACTGTCTGTGTTATTTTGTATTTGTACCGTAAAATTAGTCCTTTAGTTCAATTAGCGTGGTGATTCATTGATTTTCAAACAAAGATTTTTTTCCAGGGGCTGTTTTCTGTCTGAAATTGTTGGTAATTGTTGAACAACTCAAATGAGAATAATACCGCAGAAACTTTCTGGTAGTTACTTCCAGCGAAAATGGAGGATGATGTGCGCTTCACCACATCGTAAGTCCTTTACCTTCTAATAATTGTTGCCCATATATTTTGTTCATTGTGTTTTTTACATGTTGTCCTATGGTGTAAATACAGATTTGTCGCTTGGTGTTGTGTTTGAGGACCTGTGCTCAGTGAAAGAATACTATGGCATAAGGTTTAATTTTTGGATGGAGGAGCGTGTTCAACAGCATAGAGATGTATTAATTTTCACATAGACATTGGGTACGTTAATAGGGCATGCTTATTTGCCATTATACGACACATGCATACCCATGGCTTATTTCAGTTCTTCAAAAAGCCTGAAGAGAAAATCCATGGCAAGGAACTTGAATAAACGAATTTATAGGATTAACCTAAGGTGATTGCTTTGAAAAATTTATGTAAAACAATCAGATTATATATTTGATTATACGAATTAACTTATTACTCAAGAGACTCGGGATACTGAAATTAAACGTATTAGGAAGAGCCTGCCATTTAAAGCATATTCTAAAAGCTGAGTTGAAAAAGATACTTATGTCGGATTACTTTATCTACCAAGGTTTTGCTTACTTCTTCAATGTAAATAGTTCATATAATCCATGTGCATCTTTTTTTTATATTTGAAGTAATATTGATGTATGGTTCAGTAAGCAATATTCACACATCTTTCTTTATTTCTTTTTACTAGAGTTTCTTACTTTATGGTTCCTGGGAAATGAGAAATTTTCAAGCTTTTTGTATCTTTGTGTACGCTCTTAGGAAAATCAGGTAGATTTGGGCATTCAACAGTCCTTTAAGAAAAAAACACCTTGAGACAGAACGGTGAAACCTGATGGTCCATGAATTGTGATGTGTAAATCTATGCCAAAGATATATATGATCGTGCTATATATAATTGGTGTATATCAATGTATCTCAACAAGTTTTTCCAACTGCATGTGAACTTATTAAATAATATAGGTTGCGTGCCCTGAAATATGTTAGTTGCTTGCTCCACTATAGTTTGTTTCGCTCTCTCAATGTACAGTTGTCGCTTGAAATAACATTGGCCTTAAACAAGTTCTAATTCTGTAAAACTTTCTTAGTAATTCATGGAGTTGGATAAGACTTCTGCACATAATGTGCTACATGACGTGTTCTGATCTCTGCTTGAATGCATGAATACATGATTATTTATGGTATAATAGTAACATCTGAAATATCAAATAGCTATGTCCATATATCACTGGCTTGGAAAGTACAGGTTGTTATGTGCATAGCTTTAGATAGAAGTGTAGGCTAGATTTTCTGTACATTCACTTCAAGCTTTCGTGTGATGCTGGATAGAGGTGTTTCGTATTCTTTCCTCCATTGCAGATTTTCTGTCATATGCATCAAGTGAGTATTCCACTATTGATACAGTTAGTTTTCTCAAGTATCTTTCAGAGTCTGAACTAGAAAGAGGGGGTGTATAAGTGCCAGGTCAGAGTATTTGTGGTGGAATCCTAGCATCGTTGGGTACTGAATATGAGAAGTGGGAGATGATCAAGGCTCTAGGTAAAACATATTTGTATCATAAATTCTATACTTTTACTTCTGCATGATGCAATTACGGTTTATTTTTCTGCTAAACATAAAATTTTACAGAGACACTTGGGAAGAGGGAATCAGTTAATACAGAAGCAACAACATGGGATTTATTTTCGAGTCGTATTGTAGACATTGTAAAAAGGGGATTTTTTTGTCATATCAGTGTGATGCGTGATCCAGATAAGATAGTGCCTATAGTGTATCTTGGATTAGTCTCTTATATTGCTTTTTAAATTCCAAGTCATCTCATGCTGAGCCTTGTGCCGTGTTCCCTCCTTTTGTTTGATTACAAATTTCTGCTAACTAATTGCAAATCTAATGATCATATTATACTACCCAAGTTATTTTTGAAACTTCTGTTCGAAAATACTGACGCATGCTAGCTGAGTTGTCTTCAAAGTGAATGCCACATACTCTACTCTTTGCAGTTTAATTAGCATGGTATTCGAGTGACGCATGATGCATAGCTGCTATACTTTTGTTGTGATCACTCCTCAAGCCTAAAGGAATTATCAAGTTCCTTTGTGAACATGAGCATGTAATAGTTGATGATATTAACTATGAGATGCTGATGCAGTTGAAACAAATGCTTGCAGTGTTTGCATAGCGAGTCTTACCAGCAACTGCGCCAGGAAGGAGCGCATACAACAGTTAATAATGCTAGCTTCAAGACCTGCGTGTGAGCGCACGATAATCTGTTTGCGGTGAGCACATGACAATCTCCTCCAGTAAGACAACACAATGCATCTGAAGCATGATGGACTGCTCAACCAGCATACGGTTCTTCAGCAGAACACCGGGCTTTGCCAAAACCAACTCAATTTGCTCCATCATCACGCTGCTCTCCTCATCACAGCCACCATGTTCCCATCATGTTGTGCTGGTTCTCCCCAAGTTACTCTGCTTAGAAAGTTTGATTATTACATTATTCTTACTTCCTCATCCTTGGTAAAGATAGCACAGTCAAACGTTCAGACTCTTACTACAGAAAATCTCAAAATATTTGTTGTCTTTTCCTATGAAATTACACTTGAATTATATAAAATAAATATGTATATCACTTAATTAGAATGTAAGGTAAGCCTTCTTTAATATTGTCCACCTCCATTCTTTTCTGAATTTAAGTACTTGGATGCCGTGCCACCTTAAGTATTATTGTATATATCATACTGTATATTCGATCTTAAAGCTACTGGACTACTTCAATAGCGAAAACAGTTGCTATTATTTTACCAACAACTCAGCTTTTGTATCCTTTCCGATTTGGTCATCACTATTTTACTCAACTTTTATGTATCCTTGTGGCTGTCATTTGAACTTGTACAAAACTGTTCCGACAGTAAATATGTTACTTTCCAAGTTGCATGTCAACGAAAATTAACAATAGTGTATGCTTGAAGAGACAAAAAAACGGTTGGATAGATGTATTTATTATATGATTAAGAGTAAATGTCAGTTACAACATAGGTTGTGCCCTCTGAACTTCTTTTTTTGAGAAGGCATCTACCTTCCTTGAATTGATGCTCCAGTTCATCAAGGCATTGGTTATTCACCAGTTTATTGATGTATTATTATGATAAGACAATATTTTTAATATATTAATTTGTTTCCTACCAGCTTTTTCTGCATCCACCATTTTAGATTGATTGCATACCTTACTTTCCTAATTTACGGAGTTTTGTTGGTCATTACATAAGTTGTACAACCAATGTACGGTTGCACACTGTGATAAACTATCATCTTTTCATTGTGTTTTTGCTAATTGTAACAAAATGCTTATCGTCACATATTTTATTTCCTTATTCTAGAAACTGACTGCTAATGCAGAAACAACATTAAGCATGTTATCATTAATATTGGAACCATCAGAATCTTGGTGAGCAGCAGGAGAAGGTATTATTTTTATGAGTTCATCGGCTATTGTATTTTGTAGGTTGAGTTCTCACAATCTGCATGTTACCATTGAAGCAAATAGCATGTACATTACTAATTGAGTTCTGGGGTTTGAGATGTAATATTCTTAGTGCTATGTAACTTCAAATAGCTTGGACATTAAGGTGAGGGGGCATGACTTCGATTTGCATCTGAATGGCATGTAACTGTAATCAATTAATTTGTCTTTCAAGTTAGTAAGGGTTATTGAGTAAAGAAGTAGTACCAAGAAGTTCTTCATCTAGAAGATATATATGTTGCTGTACCATAGGGTTTTTAATTGGAGAAGTTATTATGGAAAATTGTGCATGTTATATAATGTTGTATAGTTAAAAGTTAACTCTCTGACATACTTATTACCGGTAATGTGCTCCTGTCATGCATCTTCCTCTCCGTATTTCTTTTTCATTGCACTTGACTAAATAGAAATGGACCAGTGGCATGCAGCCAAACAAAATATACAAAAAAACATTTTGAACATGTTAAAGAAGAAAATAAATGATAAGAAATAGCGGGCGCTGCAACGCGCGCCAGGTCCTTCTAGTCTAGACCTAAACTACTCCGTATAAACCAATCGGTAGCTAGGAGGTTGATCAGCCCCTTCTCAGTTCTCACGCCCAGACAGACGGACGCCCAGACGCGAGAGATACGTGTTGCTTGGGTGCGGTTTACCCAATTCGTCTCGGAACGGATTGTGTGTCAAAGTGCAGGATTTGTCATTCCATATTTCGCTAGCAACTCATTATTTTATGTAATGTGTACGTGCATACACTCCCTGATCCACACAAGACCAGATTGAGTTTCCAAGTTGAGCTCTTTTACGGTGATTGGCATGGAACTTTGGTTCCGTCTAATCGAATTTTGGTTCCGTCTAATGTAATTTTTCGTGACCGTTGATTAAATCTGTGATACGTTTTCTGTAAGTTCTATAATAATATGACACCGTAAAAGAGCTCCGGAGCGGACGTTTTAATCTGTGTTCCAAAACAAAACAAAAAATCAGAATCAGATCGGAGGATTTGATACATCTCGGATTGTGATACATCTCGAAGGAAACCCAGGAGCGCCCGTCGCCGCCACGCAGCCGCCGCCCCGCCGACGCCGCTGCCCCGCAGCCGACGCCGCCGCCCCGCAGCCGACGCTGCCGCCCCGCTGCCCCGCAGCCGACGCCCCGCCGACGCCGCTGCCACGCAGCCGCCGCCCCACAGCCCCCGCCCCGCAGCCGACGCCGCCGTCCCGCAGCCGACGCCGCCGTCCCGCAGCCGACGCCGCCGCCCCTCCCCCGTCGCGAGTCGCCGCCCCGTCGGTCCGTCGCGGGGACTCACGGCCCCGACCTCTCCGTCGCCGCCGCGAGTCGCCGCCCATCGGCCCGCCTGCCTTCAGGTATGAAGCACTAGTAGATAAAAGATTCATCTTCTCATTTAACCTGCCAGCCTAATCCCAATGTCGCAGCAATCTTCTGATGTGCTTCCACTGAAACTCAGATGCTGCGAGAAGAAGCTTTATGACGGGTGCATTTGAAGTCTGATCGTCGAGGTATTATTCTTGTCTGGTCTCTTTGCTTCACTTTCTACTTTCTATCAATTTTTTTTGGCCTGAATGCTACTAATTTATCAGTGATTTCAAGAAAAAAGAAAAAGAAAACATGTTATCTCTGTATAGGTGGAAGCATCTTGCGTAAATTTTAATTTCAATAACTTTGGCTAGTTCATCACTTATAAATTTGTTTTGTGTTTGCTTGAACATATTTACCAGCTTGTTCATTGTAAAAATTTCAGAGGGTTCATTGGTGCCCACCTTGCTGTTTCTTGCTTTCCTGCAATGGGGAGGGAGGACCCACTTCGTTCTCGCCCTTCTCCAGCAAATCCCTGAGGTGAGATGCTTGACAACTGCAAGAACCGACGGCTGTTGCAAAATTGCAGTGCTATTTCGTGGCCAAAGAGAAACCTATGAATAATTCATCGCTCTTATATTTCAGTTCTGTGGAGTTTGGCTGAAAGGTTTAGTCTGCTGTGCCCAATTGCAGGTTCAGGGCAGTCCGTGTGTGTTCATAACGTTTATGTCTTGCTGCTCCTATCTGTTATCGTCTAAATACTGCTAGATCATACTTTGTGAAACATTTATAACGTTTATGTCTTGCTGCTCCTATCTGGTTGTGTTTTGGGGTATTTTTGTGCTGTACAATGAAAAACCATAGGTAGAAATAATGATTGATTTAATTCTTTTGTAAGTTTTCGTCCAAGTGTTAAAAGATTCCTGTTTCTCTTTAAAAGTTTTACTTGACAAGTTGACATGCTGGCTACTCCTGGACCCGTGAGAGAATGCATGTTCTTTGATGTAATTCTCCCAGAATTCAGTCTTGAGGCAAGAGGGGATGATCCACTCAGTTGGTTTCACTTATTGAAGACGTCCTGAACTTTGATCTGCTGTTGTATCCTAAATTTGCATGTTGGTGATGTTACTGAATTTTGCTATGTTCTAACAAACACAGATCTGAACGGCGTGAAAGTGTGGAGCCTGGTTGTTCTGATTGGCATTCGAATTTACTGATGCAGGCGCCAGCAAGAGTCCTCAAGGCAGCAAGTCCACTGACAGGTACAATAACCACAAAAGGAGCAGGAAGCAATCGGATGACGATCCCTATCTTGAAGGGCGCTATTCCACTGCACAGAAATCACCAAGAAAAGGGCGCAGCACTAAAAGAAGCTCCAGGCGTTCCACAAGAGAAGTCGCAGTAGTCGTGATTCGTGATTGAGGCAGCTGAATATCTGGGTTTTGGACGATCGAATGTCGTATAGATGGCACTACCTCATGTATTAGTCATTTGCCAGCCTTGTTTTCTACTGCTTTTCCCCCCTTTCCTCTTTGCTGATGAGAGGTTCTTTATTGGAGAGAGCTCTCTTGTTTTCTACTTCAGTAGTGAAATAAATTGACTATTTCATGCAAAATAAATTGACTATTCGAGTCTTTTCTTCACATAAGAGCATCTGTAACCCAAAGGCAAAAAACCTTTAGAGGAGCAAATTTGCTCTTCTAACGGCCAAAGTGGCACCTAACCGAAAGCCAAAAAGACTTTCGGACATTACAAAAACAATTCATTTATAATCTAGAACCGAATAATTTAAAAAACACATAATCATCAACGACAACCGGTATTCGTTCATGGTAAGCACACTATAATTCGACCCAAAAGGAGCTTCATCATTTTAAATGAAAAGCACACATAATATTCGTTCATGGCGATGATCTATCTTCGTCCTTTCCACTCTGACCAACATCGAGGGAGGCACCAAAAGGGGCTTCATCATTCGACCCATCATCACCATCCTGGCGAAAAGCATAGTAAAGTAATAAAGTTAATATAAAAATAATGCATGCAAAAAATGATACAACACGAGATTGGCAATATACCCTACCTCGTCACTCTCATCGTAACCATGCAAGGAAGATGTCGTCATGGAAACCAGCCCTCCTAGACCCAAGCGCAAACGTGGCCGAACGAAAAAAGTAAAGACTAACACTCCTACCGATACGGTCGAACAAGAAATTGCCACAGAGACTCCCGCTGGGTTATGGTTATCAACTTATCATATAAGTTGTATTGACTCTTGTTATAATGCTTTGGCTATCAATTATTTCAGTGAATAAAATAGGTTATTTTTTGTAGCTAAGATCTTCAACACAACTGTTTTATGCTCTGGTTTTCTGTAACTAGAGATTTTTTTTTTACTTGACAGAGATTAAAAGGTGAACTGGACAAACTCCTCCAGAGAAAGATTAAGGAACCGGCAATAGACATCTTTTCAGAAGGGAAAGGGGTTGTGGCTGCTTCCATAGAACTGTTCTAGTAGTACTTTCAATACATTTTGCTTGCACTGAAGCTGGAATAGCAATTTCGTCTTCACCAATCTGTCTTTCACTTTCCTACTAGTTTGAGAACCTGGGAAAGCTGCATTGGACAAATTATAAATGATAACATAAAAAGGCTTTAAATCGTTCAATCTTTTTTGATAACTAAAAAGTGAAGTAAATGTCACCAAGAACACAGTTCATCCCTCCGTTTGGACGGATCGTGGTGAAAAGCATAGAAAGGTATATACTCCCTCCGTTCCATGGAACATGAGCATCTAGTCATTGTAGTTTTTTTACAGAAAACTCCCTAGAAACTCAATTCTTCTCCGTTTTGACCCTTCAGATATGGAATCCACTTCTCCTCCAAGCCATCCATGCCGTTCGTCGCGTCTGGCCCCATCTCCGCCGCCGGCCTGTCCCTCAATTCTTCTCTATTTTGACCCTTCAGATATGGTACTCTGCCGTTGTGTAGTGACTGGAGCCACAACAAGAAGAACAGTTCTCACATGAGATACATTAGCACTGGAACTTTTTGAGGAAGCACTGGCCTTTGATGGTTTTGTGGAAGATGGTGTCTCCTCCTTGGTGCATGATTCTTCGGTGTCCTATGCAAAGAACAATCATTTTAATACTAATCTAAAGAAGATCATACATGTCCATGGAAATAAAGGTTTGGCATCAGCACCGGTGCTCATGTGCCAAACACACTTTTCGTTTTATACCTTGCAAATATAGGAGCACAGTCATGGCTAACAAGGAGAAGTACCTGCATGGTATTTGTGTGCTCGCTAAAAGATCAGTGCCCATGTGGAGATGCATCAAGCAGAAAATCACAGGTACGAAGAACTTGCAAATATACTAGGGTTTGGACAGAATCAAATCAGAGATTGAGTTCAGTGCCCCTATGGTGGAGATGAATAATGCCACTAAGTCAAGAGAAATGGCATGATGTTCTGGTACCTAGCAAATCAAGCATCTACATGTCAAATTGGAAGCATTGCTAAGAAACAGATAATCAAATAGATGTTCTGCAAAACATTCAGAACTTGGCAGTTAACTGAAAAATACTAGGTTGAATGTTATGCTATACCGGCGTAAAACCAGAACACTGCCTCAGCCTAAGTAAGTACTGGCATTCTGTGTAATAAGCTCGCATTACTGCCAGATTTTTGAAAAAAAATACTAAAAAGAACACTCCATCAAACAAAATAGAACATTCAGAGAAAAACAGACATGTTACAGAACTCTATTTTTTCGGGTAAAATTCATACCAAGTGGAGATAAAAATATGATGCGGCCAGCAACCTGGGCATTATTACAAGATCATGAAGTGCTAAGAAAGGAAGCTCACATGCTGCAAACAAGAAGACTGCACCCCTTTTACAGACAACTCTTGATAAGGCTATCTAATCTTTGAACTCCCTATAAAATAATATGCTACTAATAAGGACAACTCTTGTTTTCTTAACAGTAAACAAAATAGATTCTCGGCATTCAGTGTGATGGATCTCTCGTGCACAAAAGATGCTTGTTCATAATGCCAACACAATCCAAGTTTTAAAACAAACATGACGGCATTATGCCCTGTTTATCCTTGCACTTCGTTAAACAAATTCATGAACAAATCTCAACTTCAGAAAGGATTAGCTTATAGTAACATCGCGATCGTGCCACACCAATCATATATACCTTTGGCCTGGACTCAAGAAAATGGGGTCTGGATTCAAGAAAAGGGGAAGGAACTAGAGGAGGACGACAACCTTACCGGAGATGTGAAGTTGCGCCGCCGCCGCCCGCTCCTTACTCGCTTTGATCCGGCGGCCGACAGCCACCCAAGCCGACATGGCTCCTCCCGTCGCGAAGTTCAATTTGAACCGTGATCTCGTTGATCACGTCCGAACGTCGCGGCCGCTCCTCCTCGTCCGCCACGTTTGAACGTCGCGGCCTCTTTTCCCCTCGCTGGCAACGTCCGAACGCCGCCGGCACCGCTCCTCCCATCGCCGGCCACGTCCCTCCGTCGCCGCCCATCCGTGCTGATCCAGGTTGAAAAGGAACATCGCCGCCTCTGCCGTTTCCCTCCGTCGGGGCCCCCTCCGCTCCGTCTCAAGAATCGCCGGGAGACATCGCATGGTTGAGAGAGAGAAGATCAGAGACCGACAGTTGATCATTGCTTTAAGATGTGTGCACATATACTCAATTATTCCTTTAAGATTTGTGTATTTTTGGCCGCTCAAAAGGATACTCGTCTTTTTATAATGTTAGCAAAATATATTTGAGGTTCCGGTCCTACCAATTTTGGTTCCGGTCCCACATTTTTGGTTCCGTCAGTTTGGTTCCGTCTATTTTCCACCATCAGATCGAGGTGGATAGACGGTTATTAAAAATGCCAACCACTGTAAAACTTATATTCCAAGTTTCCTCTATGCTGGACCAATAATGCTAAACCTACGTACTGTGCATGATACGGAGAACCTACGGCATGTAGTGATTAGGTTGGTTAAAATTTTGATCCTTGCTGAAACATTGGACACAAGTTGTCAATTGTTTGCCTGTTTTCGGTCCCGCTCCCACCTCCTCAATCCGTAAGAGTTTCTATTAGATGTGTCCGTAGGTGTAGCATTATTGGTGCTAGGCTAGTACTTGTCGCATATCTGTCATTCACATGACTAAGGGCGTGTTACGAAACCCTCCACCTCCACTGAATCCTCAACTCACAATTTCTATTTCGAAATACGGCTCTAGGAAAGAGCACAACTCATGTTTTATACACATATGATGACAAGTGGACCCACTCTCGCCAAGGCCATCATCCTTGCCTTCCTACCCCGCGTTAGGTTCCCCCTCAAGCCTCTCCATGGCCGCAGACCGGTGCGCCTCTGAGCTCCTCCACAGCTACACCACACCAACATTGGTAGAAAAACGGCCATTGGTCGCGGTTCGCAACTGCCATTAGTCGCGGTTGCGCAACCGCGACCAATTATGCGCGACTAAAGGCCCCCCCTTTAGTCGCGGTTCCTTACGAACCGCGACTAAAGGCCCGTCCACGTGGGCGGCAGGCGGCGCCGGGCGGAGGACCTTTAGTCGCGGTTCTTCTGGCCAGCCGCGACTAAAGGCCTCCGCAGGTTTAGGGTTTCCCCCCCCAAACCTGGTTTCTTTTTAATTTTTATTGTTTTATTTCTTTTGGGTTTTAATTTTGAAGGAGTTTCACATATTCTACGGTACTACATATATACATGCATATGAATGTACAATTTCTAACAAATTTGAAATTAGAACCAAAAAGAATTCAAGAGGAATATACAATATATATTCAATATCGGATGACCATATACAATTTTGAACAAGTTTCCATCCATAATTTAGTGCATATGAAGTTCTACGTCCTCTACGTAGTGTTCTCCTCTAGGATCGATGACTTCCCTCGCGAACCATCCAGCTAGTTCCTCTTGAAGTGGTCGGAAGCGAGCTTACGGACTAAGCGTCTTCCGGAGGTTATTCCTCTTGATGTTGGTCTCATCCGACCGGTCCCGCTCATTGGTGTATCTCCGGATCCTCTCACAAACATAGTATCCACATAGATTGGTCCCCGGTGGCTGAATATCCCCGGTCCCGAGCACTTGCCCTTCTAAATTGTAGCTCTTTTTGAATTCACCGACCTTTTGATCTACGAACCGTCTCCAAACCCTACGAGGCAAAGAGAATTAAATGAACAAGAGAGTTATTAATTAGTTACTTGATATTAGGAAATGAACGAAATAGGCCGGTCGATATAGAGCGCAAATGAATGAAAATAATTACTTTTGCATCATTTTTCTCATGTCGGCCCAAATCGCCGCATCCATATTCAGAGAGTCGTGGATGAGAACTGTGGAGGTGTGAAATTGAATTACCATCGGAATCCGAGTGGAACCTACGGACACGATACATGCACGATCATGCATAACTCATCGATTAGCCACATATCATGCATGGAGTAAACAAAAGAGAATGTGCTCAAGACGAAACACTCACCCAAAATGGTAAGGAAATAGAATATCACTTTTGAGTTTCTGTTTTCTAAGAAACCGCCACGAGTCTTCCTCCACGTCGACGGGGTGGTGTTCTAACACATATGAATTAACGATGTGTGGGTCAATGAACCCAACATCATGGATGTTCCTTATTCGCATTTCCCGCTTCTTCATTCTGCATAATAGCGTACACAACAAGATAGTTAGGGCAATATATAGTGCGAGGCAATGAACGAGATGGGGTAGAAATTAATAAATCACTTACGAACGTAGCAATCGATGATAGATTTGTCGAGGTCGCGCAGATTGAACAGCTGGAACAATTCACTCCGATGAATTGTTATATAGTAATGTTTGAAGTGATGCTCATATCTAACTTCCGCATAAAAATAGTCTTTGGCGTTTTTAAGTTTTATGTAACCCTTGTACCAATTTAGCAGACCTTTCATTTGTCAAGGTAGATCCTCTTCCTGCGCAGGCTCGACGAGAGGGCCATTCTTCACATATGTAAATACTACGTCCTTCATTGGCGCCTCATCAAGGCCTAACAGTGCACGAAGAGTGATACCTAAGGTGGCCGCTTATTCTCTGGCACTCGTTACAGTCAATCCATGTGCTGCCGCAGCTGCTATGATATCGGGGGCATCCGGACCGGCGGCTTGCACTATGAGCGGGGCGATCGATTGTTTACTTTGTTCCCCGAGCTGGGCAACTTCTTTCCCACTTTCTAATTTTTTCTCGGCCTCCTCCAAGGCTTTATTCTTCTACTTCTCCGCCAACTCTTGGTTCCTCTTGAACGCGAGTGCTTGCCTACGAAGTTCACGTGCATAGTCGTCAGGCAGATTCTTTGCGGCTTGGGACGGTGTGTTCAAAAATGACTTAGCCCACTTCTTTTGCTCATCAGAAAATACTGGCTTGGGCTCGGGCTCTGTTTTCTTCTTGCAGCTCGCTTTCCATTTCTCTAAATCAGCAGCCGCGCCCGCCTCGACTTCCTCGGCACTACATTCCCAAGGCCTCGTGGGGAGAGGCTTCAGTGATGGCTCCGGTACCTTTGTTTTCTTAGGTACGTAAGGGTCCGGGTTAATAATCCAGGACTGCTGCTTCTGCTTCTTCGCCGGAGGTGGATTGGGGGGCGGCGTCTGCTTACCCGCCCGGGGCGGACTAGGGGGCGGCGGCTGCTTACCCGCCGGAGGTGAATTGGGGGCGGCGTCGGCCCTCGTGAAGGAGGTGTAGGTGAAGCACCACCACCACCACCACCGCCACCGCCGCCACCACCACCACCGTAGGGGGGTGGACTTGTTGGCGCCTCGCCTGGAAACTTGATAAACTTCTTCTGCCATAGAATGAACTGGCGCTTGACATCTTCAAGTCTTGTCGCCCCTTCGGGTGTAGCAATGTCAATGTCCGGGTCCTCAAACCCTTGGACTATGTCCTCCACCGTGACACGAGCATAGCCATCTTGAATGGGGTTGTTGTGGTGGAGTGCTCCGGTGGTAAAGCACTGCCGATGGCTACCTTCATGGACATGTTCCCGATAGGATAATACGGATGACATGCTTTCATCTCCTTTATATCGTCCACGGGGTAGCGAGGAGGCTCCGGTGCAGTAATTTCGACCACCGAGGCTCCGGTGCAGTAATTTCAATCGTCGGTGCACCAGCCGATGGGGCCTCCGTGGAAGCCACGCCGCTTCTCCGCGGCTGGCTTCCGAGATCCAATGGATGATCTTCATGCTGCGCCCGAGCTGCATCTCTTTCGGCTACTAGTACACTCACGGTTTTCTTCATGACATCCATTTCCGATGCCAACCGCGCCACAACATCTGCTTCCCGATCCATCTTTCTCTTACGGCTTCTGTAACCGTACGGGTCATCGTTCTGGGGGAACCCTAATTTCCACGGAATGTGCCCCATGCCTCGTACACGTCCTCCGTGTTCAGGATTCCCGAGGGCTTTTGTCAGGGCGTCGTTCTCTCTGTTGAACTTATCCTCCCCTCTTGAGCATCCCTCATTGCCTCAATAAGCTTTTGGGTGGGTTTAATTATTTTGCCCTGGTAAACACACTCCCCTGTCTCCGGGTTCAGCGATCCCCCATGCCCGTACCACCAGCTTTTGGCCCTTGGGTCCCATCCCTCCGTACGCCGGACGGATTCCTCGCGCCCTCAGCTCGTTCTCCATCTTCTCCCACCTAGGCTGCCAAAAGCGATACCCTCCTGGCCCCATTTTATGATTGTACTCCTTCTTGGCCGCATTATCCTTATTTTTTTCGATATTTCAAGGAACTGCTCCGATTTCTTTTGCTTCACAAATTCTGGCCAATCATGTTGCAGTTTCTCATATTGTCCTTTGAAATCCGGAGTCTTGCCCTGTTTGACAAAGTCATGGGCTAGATTTTGCTTGTATTTCCGGAATGCGTTGGACATCTTAGAAAGAGCGAACTGTTTGACTAGCTTGCACCCCTCCTTGTTTTCCGCAATCTTGTTACCCTCCTCATCGTATTTGCGGTATTCGGAGGTAGAACGAAATGTTCCATAAGCTTTTTGAAGCAATCTTTTTTTGTTCTCTTATCGACAAAAGTGAAACCAAGACGTGCCTTCTTTGGCTCATTCCACTCCTGGACGGTGATCGAGACGTTGTCTCTAATAACGGCTCCGCATTGGCTGATAAACTTGGTGGCGTTCTTGCTGGGCTCCAGCGGCCTGCCGGTTGCTTCCTCGACAACATCGATGGTGCATGTTTCTCCTGATTTCATCGTCTTGGTTGCGCCACGCTTTGACGATGACGTACTCGATTGTTTCGACGATCCGGCCGAGGGCTAAAATAAGAAAGAGAGTCGCGCGCGTTAGTACACACATATTTATTCAAATCAGTTAGTTTGTATCACCGGAGGCTCAATGTATATATATATACCTCGGCGCCGGAGGTGGTTGCTACTTCCAATTGAAGATCGTCGTTTATCGACGTTTCTTCGGCACCATCTTGCTGACCATGCCCTTCATCTTCACCGTCAAGGTTCAGATAAGAATCGATATCATCTTCTTCTTGTCCGGTCGGCACATATAGAACATCACCTTTTATAATGCCGAAGATATGTTCTTCAGCGTCCGGATCATAGTTGTCCATCATTGGGTCAGCTCTATCGTCCGCCATATGTCAGTCCTGAAAACATGTAGTCAAAACAAATTAATTAAGTGCAGAAGGGGGGCGGTGGCGGTGGCGAAAGGGCGGTGCCAAAAGGAGGGGGTCGGCGAGCTGGAAGGGGTGGGAGAGGGTGTCGCGGGAGAGCGCGTGTGTGCGCCGGGAGAGATTGGAGGGGCCGGGGCGCGACGCGCGGCGCGGTTCTTACGGGAGGATCGACTACGGCGGCGCGGCGGCGCTCTCGGGCGAGGGCGACGACGTAGAAGACGACGGCGGCGCGCGGCGCTCGGGCAGCCTGACGGCGTAGAAGACGAGAGGGCGGCGACGGCGCGGCGCTGCAGAGTCGAGGCGACGGTTCAGCGGAGAAGAAGAAGTGCGCGGCCGTCCGCGCGCGCAAATATTTATAGGGAAGCACGTTTACAATTTAATTAAGTTACATTATTAATTAAAAAACTTAGTTACAAATTAAAAAACTTAGTTACAAATTAAGTTACAATTTAATTAGTTAATTAATTATTTAAATTTTTAAGTCAAAAATTTTAAACTTATTTAAAAACAACTTAATTAGTTACAAATTTACACTTTAATTAGTTAAATTTTAATTAGTTAAAAAAACAAAAAAAACGGCCGGGAGATCTCCTCTGCTCTCTCTCTCCTCTCTTCCTCTCTCTCTTCCCGCGCGCGCGCGCGCGCCGGTGCGTGCGCGGCGCCCGCGCGCATGGCGGCGAACGGCGCGCGCGGCGAACGGCGGCGGCTGCGGGCGCGCGCGGCGAACGGCGGCGGTTGCGGGCGCGCGCGGCGAACGGCGGCGGCTGCGGGCGCGCGCGCGGTGGACGTGTACTGGCGCGCGCGTGTGCATGGCGGCGGCGGCGCGCGGTGTCTTCGGTCGCGGCGGCGGCGGCGGTTACGTACTTTGTCGCGGCGGTGGTCGGCGGCGGGCGAGGGCGGCGACGGTCGGCGGTCTTCGGCGTGAGCGGCGTGAGGCGCGGCGGTGGCGGTCTTCGGCGTGAGCGGCGATGGTCGGCGGCGGGCGAGGGCAGCCCGACGGCGTTCGGGCGCGCGCAGACGAGCGGACGCGACGAGGAGAAGAAGAACCGGCGCGGCGATTCGCGCCGCGCCGCATTTATAGCCCCCCTTTAGTCGCGGTTGGGGAGGCAACCCGCGACTAAAGGGTACCCTTTAGTCACGGTTGGCCTGACCAACCGCGACTAAAGGGTATTTCGGCGGGGTTTTTCAGTTCCCGCGCGCAGCCACCTTTAGTCGCGGTTGGCCTGGCCAACCGCGACTAAAGGTATTTTTGAAAATACTTTTCTTTTTCAAAATCAGAAAAATAAAACTAATTCAATTCAAATTCTTAAAAATACAAATAATATATCAAAAAAATCGGAAAAATAAAACTAATTCAATTCAAATTCTTAAAAATACAAATAATATATCAAAAAAATCAGAAAAATAAAACTAATTCAATTCAAATTCTTAAAAATACCTAATATATCAAAAAAATCAGAAAAATAAAACTAATTCAATTCAAATTCTTAAAAATACAAATAATATATCAAAAAAATCAGAAAAATAAAACTAATTCAATTCAAATTCTTAAAAATACAAATAATATATCAAAAAAATCAGAAAAATAATATATCAAAAAATTCTTTCTTCCCGCCACTTTCTTCCCGCCACTTTCTTCCCGCCACTTTCTTCCCGCCACTTTCTTCCCGCCTCTTTCTTCCCGCCACTTTCTTCCCGCCTCTTTCTTCCCGCCTCCTGTCTTCCCGCTCCCATTTTTCCCGCCATTTGTCACTACATATAGGTAGCCCGGCTTGGCCAGCATTATCACATCTCTACAATCTCTCATCACTCTCTCATGGCTTCCACCGCACCCACTCTAACCTACCCGCAGGTGGAGGAGCTTTGCGCCTCGAACTACCCTTGCCCCCCGGCTATCGCGTCCCTGCCGGGCCGGAGCCTAAGCGCCAGCGGCGTGCCGGTCCCTCCCGTCCCTCAGGGTACTGCGCGCCGGGTGGCCATCACTAACCACTACTACCTCGACCTCACGCCGGAGCAGCGGATGAATCCCCGCTGGCATCCCGATAACCAGCATACTTGGGACGCCTTCTTCATCAATCGGCGTGAGAGGGCGCTCGCCAGGTATGAGGAGGACGGTCTGCCTCCTGGAAACTTCCACGAGGCCGGCCGTCGGCTATGGTGGTACGGCCGGACTCTGCAGAGCGTCATGGACTACATCACGGCCGGTGATATCCCCCGCCTGCGCTACCCTCAGTTCGAGCCACGAGCGCCGCCCGACGACAGCGACGACAAGCAGCGGCGACGATGGCGGCAACTTAGAAGGCGACGACTACCGAGTACAACGGCGGCGGCTATGAAGACTACGAGTATGCATATTATACGCCTAGGCAGGAGTATGACTAAATCACTCCAAATTTCATGTATGCAGGAGTATGACTTAGTCACTCCAAATTTCCCGTATGCAGGAGTATGACTTAGTCACTCCAAATTTCATGTATCATCAGTGCTATCTCGAGTCAATTGAATCATTCGAAAATGGACACCAAACACATCACGGGTAATATAATTCACATGATCCATTCAACAAAGTTTGGTACAATAAATTATTACACATCATTTCTTTCCTTGTGTCCCTGCTTGCTTACGATTGTGCCGTATCCATGGAGCATCCTCATCATTTAACTTAATGCTTGGGTCGGTGTTCACTTTGAAGGGCGGAATTTCAGCAAACATATTATAATCTTCTGACATGTCTGTCTTGTCCTCCACTCCCACGATGTTTCTTTTCCCTGAAAGAACAATGTGGCGCTTTGGATCATCGCATGATGTACTCGATCGTTTTCTTATCTTTCCGTTTCCTCGGTTTGCTACTCATGTCCTTCACATAGAAAACCTGAGCGACATCTTTCGCTAGGACGAATGGTTCGTCAAGGTAACCAAGATTGTTGAAATCCACCATTGTCATTCCGTATTGCTGGTCCACCTTTACCCCACCTCCTGTTAGCTTGAACCATTTGCACCGGAACAAAGGGACCCTAAAGGAGGGTCCATAGTCAAGTTCCCATATCTCCTCTATGTAACCATAATATGTGACCTTTTGCCCATTCTCGGTTGCTGCATCAAAGCGGACACCACTATTTTGGTTGGTGCTCTTTTTATCTTGGGCGATCGTGTAAAATGTATTCCCATTTATCTCGTACCCTTGGAAAGTCGTTATAGTCGAAGATGGTGTCTTGGCCAACATGTACAGCTGATCTACAACATGTTCGTCATTCATTAAATGTTTTCTCAACCAACCGCCGAAAGTCTCCATGTGGGCCTTCCTAATCCAGGATTCAGGCTTCCCGGGGTTGTCCGAGCGTAAAATATTCTTGTGTTTCCGAAAGTACGGAGCCACCAAGCTGGAATTGGTCGGAAACTGTGTGGTGTGCTTCAGTCAGAGAATGGCCGTCCATACATATCGTTGATTTCCTTCCAATCGTGCCTTTTCCACTTAGTCTCCCCTCGTGCCGCGATCGAGGAAGACCAATCGGCTTAAGGTCAGGAACAAAGTCAACACAAAACTCAATTACCTCCTCATTTCCATAGCCCTTGGCGATGCTTCCTTCCGGCCTAGCACGGTTACGAACATATTTCTTTAATATTCCCATGAACCTCTCGAAGGGGAACATATTGTGTAGAAATACGGGACCGAGAATGGAAATCTCATCGACTAGGTGAACCAGGAGGTGCGTCATAATATTGAAGAAGGATGGCGGGAACACCAACTCGAAACCGACAAGACATTGGATCACATCGTTCCGTAACCGTGGTAGAACTTCTGGATTGATTACCTTCGAGAGATTGCATTGAGGAATGCACATAGCTTCACAATGGCTACTCGAACATTTTCCGGCAGGAGCCCCTCAAAGCAATCGGAAGCAATTGCGTCATAATCACGTGGCGGTCGTGACACTTCAGAGTTTTGGAACTTTTTCTCCGCCATGTTTATTATTCCCTTTATATTGGACGAGAATCCAGACGGGACCTTCATACTGCTCGGGCATTCAAAAAAGATGACCTTCTCTTCTTTGGTCGGAGCGTAGGCGGCACGACCTTGAAACCGTTCCGGATGCCGGTCATCGTGGTCTTTCAAACTTTGTCTGGTCTCGCCGTGCTTCCTTTGTATCATTTGACTTCCCATACACGCCCAAGAAGCTTAGGAGGTTCACGCAAATATTATTCGTAACGTGCATCACGTCGATTGCGGAGCGGACTTCTAGGACTTTCCAATATTCTAGCTCCCGAATATAGATTTCTTCTTCCACATGGCTGCGTGCCCGTCGGCTCCCTTCGGAACTGATTGTCCACCAGGACCCTTTCCAAAGATGACTTTCAAATCCTTGACCATATCAAATACCTCAGCACCAGTGTGTTCCGCAGGCTTCGGCCGGTGATCTGCCTTGCCGTTGTAATGCTTGCCTTTCTTTCTTACTGGATGACCTTTCGGAAGAAATCGACGATGCCCAAGGTACACGTTCTTCTTACAATTTGGCAAATGTACACTTTCGGTCTCATGTAAGCAGTGCGTGCATGCATTGTATCCCTTATTTGACAGTCCCGAAAGGTTACTAAGAGCAGGCCAATCGTTGATGGTTACGAAAAGCAATGCTCGTAGGTCAAATTCCTCTTCTTTGTGCTCATCCCACACACGGACACCAGGTCTGCCCCACACTGTAAAAGTTCATCAACTAATGGCCTTAGGTACACATCGATGTCGTTGCCGGGTTGCTTCGGACCTTGGATGAGCACCGGCATCATAATGAACTTCCGCTTCATGCACAACCAAGGAGGAAGGTTGTAGATGCATAGAGTCACGGGCCAGGTGCTATGGATGGAGCTCGCTCGCCAAAAGGATTCATGCCATCCGTACTTAGACCAAATCTTATGTTCCTTGCGTCAGCCTGCAAAATCTTTGAACTCTCTGTCGATCTTTCTCCATTGCGTTCCATCTCGCGGGGTGTCTCAACTCCCCGTCCGACTTACGGTCCTCTTTGTGCCATCGCAACAACTTGGCATGCTCTTTGTTCCCGAACAGACGTTTCAACCGTGGTATTATAGGAGCATACCACATCACCTTGGCGGGAACCCTCTTCCCGGGTTTCCGGCCCTCAACATCGTCACCGGGGTCATCGCCTCCGATCTTATAACGCAATGCGAGTGCATACCGGGCATTCATTCAAATTCTCGTATTCACCGCGGTAGAGGATGCGATCGTTGATGCATGCATGTATCTTCGTAACCTCTAAACCTAGACGGCAGACAACCTTCTTTGCTTCGTACGTACTCGCGGGCAACTCGTTATTCTTTGGAAACATATTCTTCAACATTTTCAGCAAGTTTTCAAATGCCGAGTCAGCTACACCTGCTCGTGCCTTCCATTTCAGCAAATCCGAGTGTGCAGCCCGGCTTTTTCGGACCATCATCGCATCCGGGGTACAACGCCTTCCCGTGATCCTCTAACATGCGATCCAAATTCTCCCTCTCCTTTTCAGTTTCGCAGCGTCTCCGTGCATCAGCAATGGTCCGACCAAGATCATCAACGGGATCATCACGTGCCTCTTCTTCACCTTCCCCTTCACCTTCAGACATCCTCCATGAAAGTATCACCGAAATGAGCAAGATAGCTTTCATCGATGAAATCATCCCCTTCTTCATCTTCTTCCATTATAACCCCTCTTTCTCCATGCTTGGTCCAACAATTATAGCTTGGCATGAAACCGTGCCGAGCAGGTGCATGTGAACATCTCTTGAGGAAGAGTAACCCTTCGATTCTTACGGTTAACACATGGACAGATAACAAAACCCCCTACTTGTTCGCATTAGCCACTACGAGGAAATCTTTCAAACCCGTACCGAACTCGCCGGAGAGTCGGTTACCGTACATCCATTGCCGATTCATCCGCATTATTATAATATAAAATATATAATTAACCATCATGCATTTGTTAAACTAACTAGCTACAAACAATATAAATTAAACAATGAACTACACACATGCATATTTTATCAATGACACATCAAAGGTTCAAGTTGCTAACCGCGATCGAGGAGGAAAAAATAAATGAGAAAGCTCAAGTGTGGCTCCAACACTTCATATCATGTTTGTTTCATGCTCTTGGGGCATTTCATCAAACACCTTATGTGCATAAGAGGAACCAAAGGCAAACCTAACACTCACTTGTGAAGTTTGTGAAGAGAATGGCTCCAAATGGCTAAGTGTTGGCTGCTGGATGGGTATATATAGGGGGGGGCTTTAGTCCCGGTTGGCCTCGGCCAACCGCGACTAAAGGCCTTCGGGCACCTTTAGTCGCGGTTGGCCCGGCCAACCGCGACTAAAGCCCCCACGTGCACCGGCCTGGCCACCGTGCGCCCCGGGCCCGAGCCTTTGGTCGCGGTTCGCCACCCGAACCGCGACTAAATGTCCCATTAGTCGCGGTTCCTTTAGCTTCGCGACTTATGGTGCTGGACGGAAGCCTGTTTTTCTACCAGTGCAAGAACCACAATGTTTGTAAGGATCTTGCCTCTTCTCGGTGAACATCGAGATCATGGCTGCCCAAATCTGCTCGCTTGCCATGGTCTGTGTGCAGCCGGTGCTCCTCTGCTGGGAGAAAGGGCAAATCACTATTCAGGGAACTCATGGGCGTGGGGGTGGTAGCATAACCCTCGGGGCGGCGCGGTGAATCAGGCAAGGTGTCAGGAGCCAAACTGTAGTTCCTCACGGTTCTATCTTAGATACAAAATTTGGGATTCAAATTACAATGAACAACAAGAAGGGGACTCAGAAATCAGAGCCGAGGTGGGAGAGAAGAAAGCCGTGATGCCTTCTCCTTATCCAACTTAGATGCTCTAAGTCTGGTATGCCCCAAGGTATATGTAGTGTGAGAGCTGGCTCCGCATGCAGCCCATCTTGCGGCCCAAGAAGCCAGCCCGGGTACGGGTATGGGTAGGATAGGTTCCTAACATGCCTCCCTCCTTGAAGCTCGGCTTGTCCCCAACCCGACGCCGAGAAGAGCCCGCCAGGATCCCAGTGGAGTTTTGATCTTCTATTTGATCGGGGTTGGGTTGGGGGTAGAATTCAATTGGTAGTAGTAGTCATGGTTGAATCCCAGTGAAAGTAGCAGTCTTGGTTGACGTTGGCATGAACTTCATCAGAATCGAGGTGGTAGTTATGGCCGGCAGAAACTTGCTCGAACACGGTCGTTCCAGCTATGACATCAAATGTTCCTTGTGTGTAAGTTGTAGTTGCACCTCCAGGATCCCATGGCAATCAAAGCGTTTTGTGTCGACCCAAAGCTGGCACACGCCTCCCTCCATGAAAAGGAGCTTGGTTGTGGTTGTTGGTGTGCTTCCTGGGGTCTAGAAGAGTACATGCCTCTTGTTGGCCTTAATATTGTACCGCATACAAACCAAGCAAGGGCACCACCGGCCCAATAGCAGACAAAACATGAAGTTGGGCTGAATGATATCATCCACGTCAAGGAGGAAGTTTTCTTTTAAATCTACACTAGAAATTTCAGAGAACTCCCCATGATGTGACCATGCAATCTTTTATTGGAGCGTCTCAAAACCACACTGAGTAACACATCCAATGGAGGTTGCAGCGTTTAAATTAGTGATCTTCGGTTCTTCATTGAACAATGAGATCTCCTTTCCAACGTTAATGGTGCTGACATAAATGATAGTTCATTGTGTTCTATTTCTCTAGCTTGTGACTAGGATAAGGAAAATTTCGAGCGATGTATAGGATGGTAGGTAGGCTGATAGGGCTTTATATAGAGATGCTCGCCATAGGCCATAGCCAGGAACGAGCCCTGCTTTTTGTTTGCTTTGACAAATGAATCGAAGATCATTGTATATTTGTATTTGCTTTCTGAATATACATTTATAGTTCTAGTGTGGTACCCCTGATATGACATCAATATACTATGTAAATTAATTGTACAATGCCCATGCTTTTTTAGTTCTGATCTCTTTCTTCTGGTCTGGATTCTTTTTAGTTCATGAATAGATGGCCCGTTTTCATTTGATTTTCCGTAAAAAAAAAACTCAACATAACATAGAAACCTAGTATAAGCACAATGGTATAGTATATATTTCATGAAACTCGGTATTAGAACAAAATTAGTGCTTATTCCTATTGATGAACTAGTTTTGCATTGGCTTGTAATCCAAACAGATCTCTCGTGTCAATCATAGATGGCGCTCAGTAGAGGAGTTACTATTGATTCAGTGTGCGGGGTGGTGACAGTCCGGGTGTGCGGGGTGGCAGCAGTCCGGGTGTGCGGGGTGGCAGCGGTCTGGGTCGCCGCAGGGGGCAAGCTCGGCTTCCCTGCCATTATGACGGCGATTTGGCACCGAACAATGAGGGGGTCCTGCATAGCCGACGTGCTTGGGTCCAGCCTGCATCTATATATGTATCTAGAGCTGCTATAACTGAACGTGTGAGTTATCTTCTCAGACTCAAACTTTACCGCCCCCTCGAGCTCAAAACTAAACTCAGTTGTTGTTCGCGCCTTGTTAGTAATGGCGCGGGTGAGGGCAAAAACCCCGGCGGGGCAGAACTGGAAGAACCATGTGCACCCTCCTACGGCGAAGTGCGTGGAGTAGGTGCAGTCTCCGCCCCGGAGCGCCGCCTTGAGCTTGGAGAAGCTGCCAACGGTGAGCATGTGGGACCCAGCCATGGCGACGTGCGGGTCCAAGGGCGCTAGCTTCTTAGGTTGGGAGAAGAGGCACCACATTGTCGACCGCTGCTTGGACATAGTGCACCTGACGGTGAAGCTGTCGTCGCGGAGACACGACGACGCCTCCAGCTCCCTCCTGAACACGCCGAGAAGCAAGCTCTTACAGGCTTGTAGAGTCGACTCATTGCTCTCGCTACGGAAGACGGTGTGGTTGGCGGTCTCGTCGAGGATCTCTATGGAGATGTCGATGTCTTTGAGGACCAAGTCTGGGCAGTACCTCGACTCGTCGCCGAGGACGACCGAAATCCATATGCTGTGCGCTAGGCCGTCGTTGAATTCCCACGGTTTCAGTGTGACGTCCCAGTAGAGATGGTCGAAGAAGATCGTGTCGAAAGTCCGCGGCACGGGCGTCCGCACCAGCTGGGAGTACCCGGAGATCGTCACGAGGCGCGTCGTCGTCTTGCCCGGCGACGAGCGGCTGCCAGTGGCACCCATGGACCGAGAGAGACGACGAGAAATCCAACAAAACCTCTTCCAGAAGAGTAGGTAGGTATGTAGTATATGCTATATGTATGTCTACGTGCCTGTGTTTATGTAGCACTTATTAGGAATCCCCGATAAGTCCGGACTCCTCTTCTTGCCCTGCTAACTCTTCCATCGACAGACAACACAAACGGGTGAAAACCGGCCTCGCTTGGAAGCTACTATCATACTCGGTTTGGAACTGATTTGGTTTCCTATATCCTAAGAGCATGTCTAGCGGGTCCCTTTCTTTTCTGTCCCGTATTTCGCCGCTTTTTTGCCCCGTATAAAAAAATGCACGATCATACACCGCTCCGTCTAGCAGACCCCGTATTTGACCCCGTATATTTATAAATTTAAAACCCCGGAAAACTTGTTCATTCATAGTTTGTCGATCATACATAGGAATCGACGTACCTACATACAAAATGCGCGATCATGGATCGCGACTTCTAGTCGGAGAGGTCGATGATGTACCCGTCGGCCTCCGCCTCCGCCTCCTTCACGGCGGCGATGGCCGCCGCCCTATCTTCCTCCTCCGCCCTCTTCCTCTCGTCGGCGTCCTTGAGGGACTCTTCAATCGCCTTCAAGAAGGCGGGGTCCTGGTCCTCGTCTTCGTCCTCCTCCTCGTCGGCGAGCAGAGCACCTCCGCCGCTGGTGCTCCCGATGGTTGCCCTCCATGCCTCGTTCACCCGGCGGCGCCGCTCCCACTCGGCGCGCCACTCCTCGAACTTGGGGCCGCTCATCGGTTTGAGCGGCGGGTCCCCGTGGTACCAGCAGCCGCCCCGCGTGAAGTCACGGAGCTTCGGCGGGACGAACGCGCCGCCGTCGTACTTGCAGGCCGCGCGGCGGCTCCCGGCGGCGGATCTTTTGCATTGAAGCCGCCAGGCATCCTCCACGTTGTCCGGCGAGCGGGATCGCTTCGATCCGCTCGCCGGCGAGGCGGTACTGCGGTGACGGGAGTCCATGCCGGAGATGGGGTGGAATGCGGCGCGGGGGAGTGACGAATTTCTCGCCGGAGCAGGATGGAGGAGGCGGCGGCGCACGGCGGAGGTAGGGTTGCGAGTGAGGGGTTAACCCCTCACTCGCACCTGCGCCCAGTATAAGTAGGGGGCGGCGGGGCCGATTTCCTGGGGCCCGTATTCCACCGAAACGGGGCGGACCGATTACGGGGCCTGCTAGACAGCCCAAACCGCGCCTGCCCCGTATCTCGCCGGAATTTTACGGGGTGGGCGGGTTATAAGGGGCCTGTTAGACATGCTCTAAGGTAGTCCAAAACCACACCAAAAATGGAATCGACTATATTAAAGTAGATTTTTCAATAATTGACATCTTTTAGATTTATCCTAAATCAATCTTCTTTAAGTTTAAGTTTGACCAAAGTTATCTAAAAGTATGTCAATATCCACAACTTTAAATCAATCTAGTACCAAAAAATCATTGTATGTTTAGTGTAATAGAACTAAATTTGTGTTTTAGATGTCAATATATTTTATTAAAACTTGAATAAACTTAAAGTAGTTTTCTCGAAACACTTTAGTCCCGTTTATAAATAAAATCCAACCAGCCAAATGGATACAAAGTTATGGAAAATCCCCAAGCAAGCATGTTAAAAAGAAAAGAAAAAACGACAATTGAGATGGAGGTGAGCCACCAGCTTGAAGCCTAACATTAAGAGATATAATAGATGCCCCCCATAGGAGGACTCATAGCGATTTGCGGCTCGTGGCCGTCGGATCTTCCTTAGAACCGATCTCCGCCGTTCATATTTGTTACTATGTGGTATAAAAGAAGCAGCCCAAACGGTGGAAACCCTAGCCGCCGGTCCGCCAATCCCTGGCGTTCTCGTCCTCCCCAATCCTCTCCCGAGCTCTTCCTCCCCCAATCGCTCGCCTCTCTCCCCTACAGTACGAGCTCCGCGTTGTCCCCGTCGTCTTCGGCAAAGGAGGCCAGGCTGCAGACCTCCGGCTCGTGCTGCTCCGTGCGAGTAGCAGCAGCGCGGGGAGAGGCCCAGCCACATGCACACCCCGGCGGCGGCGGCGCAGGTAGTCCCCTCCTTCTCCATGCTTCCTCCTCCTTGATATTCTTCCTCCCTCCGTCCTCTATGATTTCTCTCCTAAACCGTCCCTCCCCTGCAGCTCCCAAACCCTAGATCGACCGGCCTTCCATGGTGCTTTGCTGGCCGTGACGAGCTCGAGATGGAGCGCAGGGATGCCGTTCATGTCGTTGTTCTCTAGGTGGCTGGTTCTTCCTGCGCCTCTGCTGTGTCTCCATGTATAACATGCCGCCGGTTTGAGTTGGTGGAGGTTTGGGAAGAGTCCAGTTTCCTGCTCCTCTGCCACTTCCTCCACCAGATCAGCACGACAAGAATGCTTTTCTACAGGTCAGTAATCATCTCCCTCCATTTTGTTCCTACATGTCACAGATCCAAAATTTCTGTTTTATTGAATTTCCGATTCTTGTCAACTATTAGATCCACAAATTTAATAGATTGTGGAGTTTTTGGAAGTGGTTATTCATTGTTCTATCTAGAAAAAAAATCCTTAATTGCTTTTTCGTGAGAATTAGCAATACAACTAACCCTTGATGGTACTGGACAGTTTTATGCTTGCTGATGTTGACGTGAATTTCATGATGACCCCATACTACTTTGCTCTTACCTCATTGTCAATTCATTTATTCCCTTTGGAAGTGACAGAGTGGGGTTTGGTTTTGCAGCTTGCAGAAATTCTTAATCAGGGATGATTGGTGAATAAATGAAATTGTCAGTATTTTTCTGAATAACTCAAGAAAGGGGAAGAGAAGGAGAATATGGCATGGCAGAGATTTGGTGGAGATAACTGCAAGTGCAGCTACCTATGTAATATCTTTTTTTCTTTTGGCAGGGCAGACATTTGGTGTGTTAGGAATTGTGGGAAGCCATGATGGGTGCTGGCCACAATTTGGGTTTATTTGAAATTTTGGATGCACACGCAGGTAACTATTTTTTTGTAAGATGATTGTGAAAATGTGAAGATATATGGATTGTAGTGGTGTAGTTGTAATAGACAGAATCTGCAGATAAGTACTGCCTCCGTTCCATAATTCTTGTCTTGGTTTTAGTTCGAGAATTATCACGATAGGAATTATTGAACAGAGGGAGTAATATTTTTAGCATGGGCAATCTAATTAAGTTGGTCAAATGTATAGTATCTAACTGAATATTTGAAGCATTGCTGAGCACTAATGCATATCAATATGAAGTGCATCACTGAAACAGAACAAACAGAACAGTGCGCATACCATCATGTAGAAAATATGATTGTACATATCTTCAGATGAAGGCAGTTTTAGAAAATATTTTAGGGAACACCTATTTCCTTTTTGTTTTATCTGAAGCAAACCTCTAAATTTTCCTTACACATGAAATGATTTACTTTGATTACACGAGATTGAGTATTTAGTGTGTTTGATTTGACGTCAACATCTTAAAATTAACTCACACCGTTTGTTATAGAAGGAATTGCAATTACAGTAATAATGGCGTGCACCTTGACTTGTATTTGTCGCATAAAACAGTGTCGTCAGTGATACATGTCTCCAATGACCACACCACATTGTGGTTTGTCTGTTGTTCACCTTCTCGGTCTGCTGTTGCTAGGGATTGGTTGGCTTAATGGCTCTCTTTTATTTTTGGGTGTTGCTAGGGATTGGGTGGTTTAATGAATTGTGTTGATGCTCCTGCGCATCTTATGTGGATGTTGCATCTCATGTTCGTTGTATGTGAATGCCTTTGGAGTTGCTAAGTTGTGTAATTAAATCTACTCTACTGTACCTTGCCCATGAAACTGACTATTGCAAGCTCCAGTTGTGGATGGTGCATACGCCGTTCACCGCGCTCACCATATGTGAGAATGTCTGGTCGTTTGTTAAGTTATAGAAGATCTAGCCAACGGGAAACAGACTACTTTAAGTTAATGATTATTGTCTCTATTTTGTTTCCTGTGCTTATTTGTCATGAAGCAATTATCTACTTTCCTCTTGTGTGGTTAGTTTCTAGGTTTATTATAAAATTTGTACATCCGCAAGTAGCTTCATCTTGGCTTACTCTAGAAATTTCCTTGACGCTATTATATATCAGTCTACTACTGTTCAGCAGACTTGCCTCCTTTTGAGTTGTAAATTAGTCTCTAGGATTTCCTCTCTGTCTATATATATCCCCTACAAATATACTATGTCAGACTGTTAGCTGCTACCATGTTTCATATGATCACTATTCTCTGTATATTAGATAAAGAAACCTACCATGTCTCACATGTGTGCTATTTCGTCGACACTCCTCATTCCGTCTATTCAAAATGGGTACCCATACGTATAGCAGGAAAGGAGGAGAATACCTCAGCACCATATGTTTTTTTTCCTAATAGATACGTGGTTATTATAGGATTATACAAAATGGTTATTATAGGAGAATAACTCAGTGCGAAAATTTATCATCCGGTAGTGCTAAGTATACTAGATTAACCATCCTCTTTGGAGATGCGTGTGTTGTTGTCTTATGGAGAAAATAGCTTATCTTATTATTTACAAGCAAGCGTACTGGATAGCTTAGTTGAAGAACAATGCCTGAGACTAAAACAAAAGACTTCTAGGGATATACCACATGAAGAGTTGGACAAGAACAGCTCCTATTTCTTCTTTTCTTTTGCCTGCTCGAAATGACTAATTTTTTCCCTCATATGTAGATGCAAAACATTCTACAAAGTCCATAGATACTCGGTTTTGAGAAAATTAAATTTGGTTATTACTTCTCTATTTTTCCCTATAAGAATATGTTCTCTCTCACACACACATCAAATAGCACATACACAAGCAAGCCAAGCATACATCAATTTGCTTCAGATTTTTGGTACTTTCAACTGCAAAGTATTACCTGACTGGTTGGGGATTTGGGGACGTGTCAAACTGGTTGGCGATGGACTTTGGTCTTCTATGCAATTTCTCAGTGGTGATGACGGTACAAATGCTCCTGGTATTCCAGGTGTCCAACCTGACCTCGCGCTAATTGCCACTTGCCGCTGATTGATGTATTGATGTCCATGTACCTCAAAGGAATTGTCTGCATGTTGTCCAAGGGTACCAATTAAAGCCCTGCAGTAGTCTGCGAGCGGGTAGGTTCAAATTTTGAATCAAATTGACTTTCATCTTTAGAGGAGACTATACAGATCCTTTTTCTATGTTACTCCATGTTAAGAATGGAATCAAACTAAACTAGCTTCATACAGTACTTCAGTAGATGTTAACTCATAAAAAAGAAGGAACCTATATTACCCATGTTAGTCTGTACCTATTGTTGAAACAGACAATCAAATGAGATAGTGCTACTAATGTTGCCTCTATTTTATTCATTCGCTGATATACAGCAGGGTTTTTTTAGTTTCAGGTTTCTGTTCGAAATAAGTATCCTATTTTGCTCTCCTGTTTTCAAGTCGTGTCCATGGTTGGGTTGTTTATTTCACTGACGTGTGGCCAAAGTGCAAATTCCTTTGGTTATGGAGGATTTTGTCAAACGAATACTAAGCTCCAAGAATTAATTGCTAAAACCAAAGTTATACATAGCTCTGTATAAAGTTCAAACTTACCTCTGTGCATGTTCGAATTTACTTTTATAATGAGTTTTTAGAAGTGATATTATAAAATAGAGCCAAAATTATATTTATATTTCTCTGAATCTGATGCAAATATTAGACAAATTGGAAGCTACTCTATGGAATAATAAATGGGAGAACTCTATACCAAGGAAAAAGTTTGGGTAACCTTGGAATCAAAGAAAGATGGTAGGAGACTTCGTACACTATCCTCTCATGTCTTTCTTTCGTAGCATTTGGTGATGCTGACAAGGAACAATCACTCAGCTAGGTTTCCTTAGAATTTAGTTCTAATATAGAATAACTACGAACGGTGGAATTCTATTCCCGCTTGATATTTTCCTGACATCTATATAGTATTGTAGAACCATTTTACATTATGAAACTTTTGTATTGATATTTTAAATTATTATTCTAATGTGCTAAGAAATATTAGCATATTCTAAGCTAATGCTTTCTTTATTTTTTGTTTCCTAAACCAAAATAGAAGGCGAGTATGTGCCCTTTCTGTTTCAATGGCATACTGAGCCTCTAAAGCGAGTTTCTGCTCTTTCTGTTCATGCTTTGTAGCTTTGCATTTCTTATCTTTTGGTCATGCTTTATAGTTGAACCTGCCTCTCATCAATTGGCAAAGATTCACTCTTGTTTCTTATCCTTTCATAAATCAGAAGGCCATATCATTTTGGAACTGTTTGAGTATTACCGAATGGTGTTCTAAATATTCCTTCTTCATTGGCCACTGGATTATCTATATCTTGGACTGCAGATAATGCTCTTTTCTTTGCTATTAAATTTGTTGCTATTGTTACTAACACCATTAGTCAAAATTTATGGGATCTGTTATGTCGCCATAATAAATATTAAAACAGATACCCCTTTCCTAATCAGTTCATCAGCTTATTTATTATTTATTTACTGAAAAGTTAGATTAAGCTTTGATGTGTTTATTTGCTTTGTTCCCAATGAGGTCAGCAAATTTGGCAGTTTCACTGAAAACTGATCAACTGTTGGAACTTTTCTGTTGCTGTGTCACAAATTGCATTGACTAAGAGTTTTCGATACTCAGACAATTGAGTGTCAATACTAATATTCAGGAGAAACTGTGCATTCCAATTTTTTTAATCTGAATTTTTTTAACCTACTGATTATGTAATATCTTTTTGCCATAATCTATACACAAAGCTATACTCACTAGATCTGAATTTTTTTGTGTTAGTTTCTTATGATAGCATGATTGTGCTTATGCAATTAGAAGAATGGCTTATACAGTAATCAGAGTATGTGCATCATGGTGAGGTGGTCTTCTATACTGATTTTTCACCAACTTAATTTTTTAAGTCATAGCATAAGCATCTCAGATGAGAGCATGTATGCTGAAATATGCAGAGACATCATTTGTTTTTAACCTCTTTTCTTGTATGTAATATGAAGTAGTGAATAGTGCATTTCCTGGAGATTTGCGATCTTTTTAACCTCTTTTATTGTATCTGATATAATCATTTTAATTTCTTACTCTGAGCTATAATAGGTTTATTGACAATATCAAAGGTACTAAGCTACTGTGTAAGTCAGATTGCACTGTTGTGTAGGATCCCCTGAATCAGTCCGGCAACCTGGGAAGATATTGACAGAATACGACGTGCCAGATCTTCCACAATAAAGAGATAATGTATATCACTAAAACAGTCTTGACTTGTGCTTGCTGTGACTTTGCCGTTCATAGAAGTTGCACGAACTAAGGTGTTTGAAGCATCAACTTCTGTGTTTAGAGAAGAGGAACAAAAAGGTGTATTGAGCTGTTGTTTTTGCAGGCCCAAATCAGCATGGACTGCTATATATATTTGGATATCATCTATGTACATTAGAAGGAAAAACACTAGAAGGAATTCAGATATCAGCTATGTACATTAGAAGGCAGAATTCTAGAAGGAATTAATCACAGCTAAATCTCCATGTGCCCAACCGTGGAGGTGGTGAGGAAGATCTTGCAGCGAAGTAACACCTCCATGTGCAGCTATGCCATCACCGGTCAGGGCGCCACTGCCGCCGACCTCAGTGTAAGAAGAAGTCCACCTACAGGTTCGTGCCTCCCTCCCTCTCTCAAGTCTCCTCCCCGCAGATTCTCATCTTTGTTTGTCCAAGTTTAGTTTTATATATGCCTACAAGGTGTTTGACAAAAATCCTGTAGAAGATTAATCTGTTCTTATCTTAGCGTTCCTGTTGACTCAATAATTTCATTTTCCAATAATTTGCCCCCAAAAAAAAAGAACTTGAGTTGTCTGCTTGAAACCACTTCTAGGATTTATTAGTGTTTTCTTTCCAGGTATCTTATAATTGTTGGCAAAATTAATATGTAAGGTAGCCCTATTGCTTACGGAGTATCTCGGTTCTGTTCCTTCATCTGATTGTTCTGTGCTTGCTTACCTTGCTGAAACTCCCCAAAAGTAGGCAATTTAATTTTTAGGTAGTTTATCAATTTTGGGTCTGCACATTGCTCAGAGCATGTGTCATTGGGTTTCCATATTAATTTTGACTTACCAGCTGTCATGCATGTTCGTTTGTTTACTGCTCGATGGATTAAATTCATTCAAACAAACCATATTTTTCTGCTCAAGTGATGCTCTAAGCTATGCACAGAATTTTGTGCAAAATGTTATAGACCCCTTGGTATTCTATTCATTATTCTTTCACTGTATACCTTTACCTTGTGTAAACCTGTCTACACTCGGTGAACTGACATACAAGTCCCATAATTATGTGAGGAATGGTTGATGCTGGCTTCAATAAAGCAGACATGTATTTTGACCACATCACCATTCAGATATGTTATAGGCTCCTTATTCTCCTGGTTCTTACTCTTCCACTACGTTCCTTTGTGTGCACAACTTTTACGCTAAACATATGTTTGTGAACTGTCAAATAATTTCCTCTTCTCGAAATACTACCTTTACGTAGTTAAGAGGAATTTGATAGTTTGGTCTAAGAAGTATTAAATGGAATTGTAGCTTAGTAACGTCTTGCTCAAATATTTAGGATCACAGGGACACTGCTGAAATAAATGCTCTTAGATGATGTATACAACATGTCCTTCAGCGTTTATAGTAGGATTTTAAAGCTTTTCTTATGCTGTTGCAGACCATATGCTAGCTGATTATTGTATCATTATTAGTGTGTACTTTCAGGTAACTCCACTTTTTTACTTACATATTGCTCTTATTTCTCTGATTATGGTTTCATTATCAGCTTGACCTTACCAATGTAGGTATCTAACAGATGAAGTTCAGGTTTTTGCTCTCGGCTATATATACAGAATGAAGCTGGAGCCTTAGGCAATCTTCAACTCAGTTTTTCAGCAGTGAATTTCACAGTTTTTAGCCAATGTAATAAAGGACTTAAAGTTATCATATCCTGTATCGAGCATTGACACTGAATGAACAATACAATATAGTGATCGCAGAGCTAGAATTTCTGTTTATTGCCCGGTGTTGTTAAATTAGAGGCATTGTTTGATGGAGTAGTGTTAACCCCAAGGTCTTCATGGAACATCTATGTCAGTGTTTTATTTATGCTATATGTGACTGCTTTTAGGTTGAAAGGCTTGATATTCAGTCCAGAATGTTTTTCCTTGGTTCAAGAACTATTGTGTGTGACATTTATGTACATGTTTGCCATGGATTTGTTGACTTATTTGTTCATTAGTATTATTATGCATGCCGGCTTACTATGATCATTTATATATATCTTCTCTATTTGCATGTTTGTCTTGTGAACGTGTAATTTTAGAGCTCTCGTCTGCCATAGAATTTTGACCGTCAGATTTACTCCGCTAAGGTACCGAGCCAATAACGTATTATCATTTTCCCACCTGGTTTTCATCGTTGTTATACGAACTGTGAATTTGAGTGAATTTCACGGGTTCGTGCGCCAAGGCGCACATCTAAATCTAGTCTAAAGGTATAATTGCTTCACCCCCATGGAGACCAACGAGGCTATCCACGGCAGCCACCCGTCGCGCAAGGGCTGGGCGTTCGCGTCGCTTCTCCTCCACCAACAGGACACGTGGCGCATTATGATTGGACGTGAACAGTACTGGTGAGACAAAAATGAGTGTCCAGCCAAACCCTAGACAAATCTTCCCCAATCCCCGCATACATTTCTTTTCGTCTCCCTCGCGGCCGCCACACATGGAATCGGGCTCGACCTTGAGGACGGCCGTCTGCTCGCGCAGAACCACATCGCCGACGGGTGTCTTCGCCGCCGTGGCATCATTGCCTCCTCACGCGCGGTAGAAGAGCAGGAAGGCGACGCTGTCGAGCGAACTGAACAGCCCGATGATGATGGCCGCGGCCAGCACCAGCGGCGAGGTGCCACACCCACGGGGGCATCCGCATCCGGCCACAATGGAATGGCCGCTGAGAAGCTGCAGGCAGCGGTCAGACGCGGGGACGGCGGCTGCAGCCGGCGGGCAGCGCGCGGACGACGGATGGACAACCAAGCGCACCTCAAGGAACGTCGGTCGCCGGGTGGGATGGAGATGAAGACGATCTGCCGAGGTACACCGCCGATTCGTGCCCAGATCTCGACGGGTTGTGCTGGACTGCTGGCTTCCTCCACCTTGGCCTGTCCTCCTCTGCCTCTTCTTTGAAGAGGGCCTGCAGGTTCCTCCTCCTCCTTTTCTCTCATGTCTCTATTTCCTCTTCTCTTTTTCTCTCTCACAGGATCTCCATGTTCCTGCAGCCACCGGAGGTATCATGGATCTGCAAAGAAAGCTTTTGTGCAGGTGAGCTTCTTTACATTTATTCTCTTCTTTCTTTTCCTCTCTTTTATTTGTATTTTCAGACATTGGTTTCCAATTGTTCAGCAATGGATTGTTTGGTTGGAATTTTCAGGGGTTGTTTACCAGAGGTATCACGGATCTGCAAAGAAAGCTTTTGTGCATGTGAGCTTCTTTACATTTATTCTATTCTTCTTTTTTCCTCTCTTTTAGTTTTATTTTCAGACATTGGTTTCCAAATGGGTCAGCAATGGATTGTTTGGTTGGAATTTTCAGGGGCTGTTTTGAGCTATGAGATGTGATTACTTCAACCCTTTGCACTCTTGTTTTATTGTAGTGTTGAGAACACCAGACGAGTGAGGATGCAGATTGATGTCGCGAGGACGGATTGTTGCGGAGCGTCGGTGGTATGTCCATAGGTCTACACAAATGACCAACAAATACGGACACTTCGTTGAGGCAAATGGGCTACAATTCTTCAGCCAAGAATATATTAGGCGTGCAGCAAATGGTTATTATTCCCACGATTTGGAATTATTCTCTAAATGTAAATTGTATAATGTTGGTAGGACTCTTTTGTAATAGTAGTATTTCAGTAGGTACTAGTATGTAAATGCATCATGTATATACGAGTAAATGACGAGGAACTACCACATTACAGGCGGTCATGTCTGAAAACTACCAATATTGGGCAAGGCGACACATAACTACCACTTCAGGGCCATGGTGGTGACAAAAAGCACTAATTTTGCTTATTAGCCGTGTTAAACCGTTTTCTGACTGTTCGGGCCCACCTGTCGGGTCTACGTGGCTGAAACAGAAAGATTGAACCTCACTACAAGAATTTTATAGCCTTTGAGGGTGGGATTGCAAAATTACCGAAGGGATAAGATTCACATCTTCTCCCCATCTCCTGCCCGTCACCAGCCTCGCCGCCGTCTCCCCGGTCCCCAGGCGCAGCAAGGATGACGCCCCCGCCGCCCTGCTCCTCCCGCGGCGCTGCAAAACACAGACCGATCGTCGTGATCGTGCGCATCATGCTGGAGGACCCGCAGCGGCAGCGCGCGGAGAAGAGGGCGGCGTGCGCCGCCAGTGCCATGGCGCCAGGGCAAACGCTGCTTCGCTGCCCCTGGCCATCACCACCTCAGCACCTCGCCGCCGCCACCATGGGAGGGCGCTGCTGCACGCCGGAAGGGCCGATGGCCGCAGTCCCTGGCCAGCCCCACCTCAGCAGCTCGATGCCGCCACCACGGGAGGGCGCTGCTACGCGCCGGAGGGGACGATGGACGCCGCCCCTGACCAGCCTCACCCGAGCCGCTCACGGAGGACGCTTCTACACGTCGCAGGGGCCGCTGGTCGTCGAGGGAGCGAGCGCGACCCTCAGACATGCTCCTCCGCGACCACGGGAAGGAGCTCCTCTCCACGGGATGACCTCGGTGGGCGGAGATGGAGCTAGGTAGGCCGGCGACGGTTCTCATGGCACCCCACCTCGACCGCTTGCCGTCGCCTTGAACACCCCCACCTCAGCCACTCGCCGCCGCCCCTGATTGCTTTGTGCCAGGAGGTCAACGCATGGCCACCAACCACCGGAGAGATCCTTCTCACCTAGCTGCAACGGGCGAGACCGGCGAGGACAATGGCCACCAGGAGGCACGCACCGAGCACTGCGCGGGCGACGGCGATCTCGGCGGCGAAGAGGACGCATTGGTCAGGGGACTCCTGTCAGTCGTCGTCGTCACACGTCATGATGGCGGCCGGCGACCAGCGGGATTAGGGAAGAATGGGAAATGGGGATAAGACTTGATTGCTTTTAGAAAATAGAGTCCAGGGGGGTTTGGGTAAAACTGGCAGACCATCATTGCCATGTAGACCCGACAGGTGGGTCCAAACGGTCAGAAAACGGTTTAACACAGCTAATCAACAAAATCAGTGCTTTCTGTCACCACCATGCCTCTGAACTGGTAGTTATGTGTCGCCTTGCTTAATGTTGGTAGTTTTCAGACATGACCGTCTGTAATGTGGTAGTTCCTTGTCATTTACTCTGTATATACAGACAGAAAGCAAGTGAAGGGTGGTGAGCCTTCCAGAAAAATCGTTCCCCACATCCTCAAAGAAACCTAACTCTGTCTGCTCACGGTGAGCTCCAACATGGTATCAGAGCAGCAGTGCGGGGAGGGCCCTAATTGGTGACTGGCTGCGGAGATCGGAGTGGCAGCGGTGCAGCTGGAGGTGGTAGGACGAGCAGGAGAAGAGGGAAGCTGGGCTCGTGGAGCCACCCGAAGCTAGAGGGATTCTCGTTGCTGGAGCTGTACCCGGTAAGATTTGGAATTTCTCTGTCGATTTGAGGGGAGTGAGTGCTCAGATTGAAGGGGCTGTGTGTTGCTAGCAAGATTTGAGTATTTATCTACCGATTCGAGAGGAGTGAGTGCTCAGATTGAAGGGGAATTGTGTCTCTGGCAAGCAGAACCATCGGGAGAAGGGTAATTTGTGATTTTAGAGGATGGTGGGTGAGACCAGCACACCGGTTTCGGCTGGTGAACTTACTGCGTTCCTGCAGGCTATGGATGACAGATACAAAAACCTCTTTGATGCTCTGAGTAAACAGCAAGGAGGAGGGAGACAAGAGACTGAAGTTAAGGAGGAAATGCATCCTTTGCAGATGCCATTGATAAAGTTAGAGGGCTCAGAGAGCTATGCTAGCTGGGCAGAGCATGCCGAGACAATATTGGTCTCAAGAAAATTAGAGGGGTACATACTTGGCACGGTGGAGAAGCCATCTGAAGAGGAATCGAAAGAAGGTCAGAGGTGGAGAATGACCAATGCTCTAGTCAGAGCTTGGTTACTGAGCTCCCTATCACCCAAGATTGCAAAGCAAGTGGAGAGGATTAAGGAGGCTTCTGAAATATGGAGGCTTTTGAAAGGTACCTTTTCAGGAGTTGGTAATGAGATGCTTGCTTGCAAGATACAGAAAGAATTGCAGGGGTTGAGCCAGGGAGAAAACTCTGTGGTGGACTATGTATCTGAGTTGAAAAGGCTATGGAGCGATCTGGACTTTTATGATTCGGTAGACTTAGAGTGTGGCAAGTGTATTGAGAAAGTTAATAAATGGACAGAGAAAAGGCGGGTGAGAGATTTTCTTAATGGCCTGGATTCCAAATTTGAAAATAGGAGGGCTGCAATATATGGGAGTGCAACACTACCCACCCTAGAGCAAGCCATTTCAGCTATAATTACTGAAGAAACTCGGTTGAAGCTAGAGACATCTGGGTCTGCTATACAAGGCATTGCACAAAGAAGATCGGCACTTTATGCCGCCGATGGTGGAAATTATGAACGGCCAGCAACGGATTTCTCTGAAAAGAGGTGTTTTGAGTGTGGACAGCCTGGACACTTCCGGATGGCATGTCCTTTGCTAACAGGAGGAGGACGTGGCAGAGGACTGGACTGGCGTGGACGGGGCCGAGGACGTGGCTTTGATGGAAGAGGTCGGGGTCGAGGAATCCGTCCAACAGGCAAAGCAAATATTTCTGCAGCTTCTGTGGAAGCCTCTCAATCATCTGTGAAAGTGGAATTGTCTGCTGAAGACTGGGAGAAGTGGTGTCAATTTAAAGGCTTATGTCTAGGTGACAAGCAAACAATGGCGACAACGTCGGCTTCCACCTCTACTTCCTCTACAAACTTCGGGGGTAACAACTCTTTTACTATGGATGTACCTTGGTTAATTGATTCGGGTGCATCTAGGCATATGGCTGGTTCAAGGAAATCGTTTGTTGGGTATAATCTTGAGTCAAAACTGCAAAATGTTAAACTAGCTGATGGGTCATCACAAAACATTATGGGGTCAGGAACAATTATTTGCAACAATGGCATGCTACTTTCATCAGTCTTGCATGTCCCCTCATTTCCAATTAACCTATTGTCTGTGAGTTGTATTACACAGGAGCTCAATTGTGCTGCTATCTTTTTTCCAACATGGTGCTTATTTCAGGAACTTGGGACTGGAAGAAGTCTTGGGATGGGGAACATGCGTGATGGCTTATACTACATGGATGCTAACATGTCATCTTCAGTAGCTGCTGCTGCTGCATCTCTCTCATCATTGGAAGAGCTTCTCCTTCATCATCGTAGATTAGGTCATATGTCTTTTGCCAACCTTGGATATCTTTATCCTGAGCTCTATAGGAAGGTCAAGAAAGAGGATTTAGTGTGTGATGCATGCCAATATGGGAAGCAGACTCGCATTTCCTATGTATTGTCCGATAATAGGAGTGAAGTTCCACTCCAAACAATTCACTCGGATGTTTGGGGTCCTAGTGGAGTAATCTCTCTTAATGGTTACCGTTATTTTGTTACATTTATCGACTGCTGCACTAGAACTACTTGGGTGTATGTGTTGAAGAACAAAAGTGATGTGTTTGAATGCTTCAAGGATTTCCATAATTTGATTATGAATCAGTACAATGCATGTGTGAAATTCTTCCGTACTGATAATGGCACTGAGTATGTGAATCATGATTTTGATGAATATTTGTCTGGTTTTGGTATTATCCATCAAACTACCTGTCCAGGTACATCTGAGCAGAATGGCTTGGCTGAGAGAAAGAACATGCATCTGCTGGATATCGCCCGGTGCATTATGATAGGTATGAATGTTCCTAAATTCTTATGGAGTGAAGCTCTAATGACAGCTGCATATTTAATGAATAGGATGCCATCACGGGTACTAAATAATAGAACGCCAATTGAGTGTTTAACAGGAAAGTTGACATATGTTGTTCCCCCAAAAGTATTTGGGTGTGTATGCTTTGTAAAGGATTATAGACCTTCTGTTGGAAAACTAGACCCCAGAGCACTAAAGTGTATTTTTGTAGGATATTCCGGTAAGCAGAAGGGGTATAAATGTTGGTGCCCATCTGAAAGGAGAATGTTTGTGAGTATGGATGTGGTGTTTAGAGAGCAAGAGTCATTCTATGGAGAATCAACTGACTTAAGTGATGTGTTTCCTGATTTGGTTACTAATAATATCTCAGATGCAGATTGTGAGACAGGGGGAGATAGAGATAAAGACGAGGAAAACAATGGCACAACATCAACGAAGTTGATAATTGGAGCAATACCGATAGGAGATGAGATTGAACAAGAGATACCAAATGAGGCATCACGATGGCCAAAACCAAATGAGGAACGAGAGATCCAGGTGTATAAGCGAAGACACAAAATTGAGGAGCAACATATGCAGGGGGAGGAAATCACTTCATCGGGACATGAGCCTGAAGCCCAAGAAGAACCTGCCATAGACTCTTCATCCTCATTGCAGATCCCACAACTATCCGCAAGTAATAATAATACTTCTCCTCATTATACTGACTTGAATGTTCCTATTGCACAAAGAAAGCAACCTCGTCTCACTGTAGGGAAACTACCCTCAAAATTTACTCCTTATAATGTCTCTAACTATTTATCTTACACAACTGTTGGAACTTCATACAAATCTTTTATTGCAGCATTGGATGCTGCTGAACCTATTCCACATAATTGGCAAGAAGCAAAAATACATCCACGATGGAGAGAAGCGATGCTTGAGGAAATGGCTGCACTTGACAAGAACAATACATGGGTAATTACCACACTCCCCGCTAATAAGAAAGTTGTAGGCTGCAAGTGGGTATTTACTATTAAACAAACTCCCGATGGAAAGGTGGAAAGGTATAAGGCTAGACTTGTGGCAAAAGGGTACAGCCAAACACATGGAGTTGATTATCACGAAACCTTTGCTCCAGTTGCAAAAATGAACACAATTAGAACCTTAATATCAATAGCAGCAAATAAGGGGTGGAAACTACATCAGATGGATGTAAAAAATGCCTTTTTGCACGGTGATTTACATGAAGAGGTTTACATGGAGGTACCCCCGGGATTTTGTAGTAAAGAAACCGAAGGTAAAGTGTGTCGGTTAAAAAAATGTCTTTATGGACTTAAACAATCGCCTAGAGCATGGTTTGGGAGGTTTCGAAGGGAAATTTGCAATCTGGGGTATCTACAAAGCAATGCGGATCACACCTTATTCTTTAAGCATCAAGGGGAGAAGATTACAATCTTGGTAGTATATGTTGATGACATTGTAATTACAGGTGATGATGAGAAGGAGATACAATGTCTGAAGAAAATGCTGGCAAAATCATTTGAGGTGAAAGACTTGGGTCATCTACACTACTTCCTCGGAATTGAGGTGGCCTATGGGATGCAAGGTATTTATCTCTGCCAGAGGAAATATGTGTTAGATTTACTTGCAGAAACTGGCATGTTAGGATGTAGACCGGCAGCAACTCCAATCGAACAAAACCATCGTGTATTAGCAGATTCAGGTGATCCAGTGGATAAATATCAATATCAAAGGCTAGTTGGTCGATTAATCTACCTATCACACACCAGACCAGATATTGCTTATGCCGTTAGTGTTGTAAGTAGATACATGCATGATCCTAGATCAGGCCATCTAGATTCCGTGAACAGAATTTTGAGATACCTCAAGAGTTGTCCTGGTAAAGGCATTCTATTTTCAAACAATGGTCACCTGAACATAGAAGGATACACGGATGCCGATTGGGCAGGGTGTCTAGATGACAGGAGGTCGACATCTGGTTATTGTGTTTTTGTTGGCAAAAATTTAGTGGGGTGGAGAAGCAAGAAACAGAGTGTGGTGGCAAGATCAACCGCGGAGGCTGAGTTTAGATCCATGGCATCTGGAGTGTGTGAATTGATTTGGCTTAAACTCTTACTGCGTGAACTTCATCTTTATAATGGTGCTCCACTCCAACTGTATTGTGACAATCAAGCTGCCATAAAAATCGTCAATAATCCTGTTTATCATGATAGAACTAAGCATGTTGAGATAGATAGGCATTTCATTAAGGAGAAATTAGAAGCGGGAACTTTACAGGTTAACTATGTGAGATCAGAGAAGCAACTTGCTGATGTATTAACCAAAGGAGTGTGTGTGTTGAATTTTAGTGAAATCTGTAACAAGATGGGGCTGTTAGATATCTTTGCCCCATCTTGAGGGGGAGTGTTGGTAGGACTCTTTTGTAATAGTAGTATTTCAGTAGGTACTAGTATGTAAATGCATCATGTATATACAAACAGAAAGCAAGTGAAGGGTGGTGAGCCTTCCAGAAAAATCGTTCCCCACATCCTCAAAGAAACCTAACTCTGTCTGCTCACGGTGAGCTCCAACATATAATATGTCCTAGGCTTTCCATGGAGTATCTAATTGTGAGATTTGATTCGGTGGTTTTGTCTCACTGGTCAGTTTAGTAGTGTCCAGAACTGAATTCTTGCTGCACACAACAATCTCTTTGTGCATGTTTTGTTGTCCAGAACTGAAGTCTTGCATTCATATTTTTATTCTATATACCCTACCCAATTAACTCAATTTAGTGTTCTCTGCAGTTGCAGGAAATCTAAGATTGCTCTTTGGCAGTCAACTTTGTATGAGTATCGTGAAGCACTCGAAGAGGTTTTTGTTTTCTGTTTGAGTGTTCACTTTGATAAATTTACCAGATATATATTTCAATATAAACTTAGGATGATTTGAATGCAGATGTGAATGGTTTTTCTAGCTACAACTTCTACTCATGATGGTACAACTTTGCCATGTTTGTTTTGCAGGTTCTTGCCTGTGTTCAGCTCTGGCATTTTTAGTTGTTTATGTAAGTCTTCCTCCTAATTTTGGTGCTGTTATTTTATTTTCCTTTCTAGCATATCTACTAAATTTTCGTTGCATCATATCAGGGTCAAATATCTGAAGTTCTATGTTCATGATGGAAGACAACTCTAATCAGATACTAGACAAAATGAGATTCTTGAGTTACAGGTGTATATCATTTCTTAATATGGATTTTTAAAATATTTTGGTTCAGAAAGTTGATCCATTGCATTCTATATAGATATTGTTGTACAATTTTATCATTCAGATTCTTCCAATACTAATTAGTTATTCCTATAAAATTCCATTGGTCATCTAAGAAAGAGATATAAACCTTATATTTTGTTTTTTCAGTATTTTTCTGCTATGTTCATGATAGTTAAATCTGATCTGATCTATAATACCATCTGTTAGATATTGAATTCTCTTGTTCTTGTGACTATATGTGGAGGTTTCCTTTTGTTTTTAGATTTTATACAAATGAAGCCAAATGAGATATGAGATATTTTCCAAGGGAGATATTGGAATGGTTTCGTCTTGCTGCATGTCGTGGCAATGAAATGAACTTTTCTATCTTTCTTAGTTTGTGTCTGAAATTTCACAAAATAAAGTAGCAATGAAAATCCCATTCATGTATACATGTAATTTCTGGTTTCTGCAACCTATATCCAACTCCTATGTCCCATGTAGTCTCATGTGCTCTTGACAGTAGTGTACCAGGGGGGATACTTTGCTCCAGCAGCGACCAATCACAAGCAAGCAACGAGTGCGATCGAATCGGTAGAAATCAGCAACACCGCAAGTTCCAGGTAACACTACAAAAATATGCAGCCCTTTCGTGTACTGTTAACATGTGTCTAAAATTTTAACCATGTAGCAGCCTGTGCAGTCATATAGGAACAATCAAAATTTCAGAAAATACGTATGAATGAGCCTGAGTTTGTAAACCAAAAAAGTATTCAGCCATACCATTAGCTGTAAATTTGATTACTCTGTTGTTCGCACTGACAAAAGGGTATTCAGTTTTATTGAGCTATGCACGAAGTTGCTTATCATGATTTATCATGATGCTCTCATGGATTAAAATAGGAAATTTATATTTTTTGCAGTTCAAAGTGGTAGCCAAGATATATTATAGATTAAGATTTGAGAGAATACTCTGTTGGGATCAAAAGCAGGAAGAATCAATCCTCAGATCCCCATAAAATGATAATGACAAGAAATTGTTCGTTCACAATGATATTTATAAGATACTATTACAAGATGAAGCTGAATGTGAAAATCGTTTAAATATGTAGTTTCCAAGATCAAAGCCGACAAGAAAAGTCACTTCTACCTTGCAATCATGAGCTCAGATATGATGCCTTTTGACTCGGTTATCTTTGCGCTTTTTTGCAGCTTTGTAATTTTATTTATAGCCTGAAGGTGTTACTGCAAGTGTGGCTTGAGTAGCAAAGTGTGTTCTTCGGAGAGTAGAAGCATATCTATTGGTTAGTTTATATCAAACCCCATGGAAACCGGTGATGGCCTACTTTCTCGAAAGGAGCCGCCGACAACACTATCAGGTGTACAGTAATTTCTAAGAGAAAGGTAGGTTAAAAATCAAGAAATAAATATTACCATGCCGAATAAATATTTATGGATATCCATTGCCCTTGTTTGTTATGCTGTATTTCAACCGGCTTGTCACAGAGTAGTGGGTAGATGGGTGGGATGATCCTCATCTGTTGACATAGGCAGGACTGCGGCGACGGAGACTTTCAGCAACTGCAATTAATTTATTTATCCGTGGAATTGGGATAACAAGAAGGTAAAAGCATGAATAATGGTGAATAAATTGTTTGCATGGACTTTGCTTTGGGCCACGACCGCAAAATCTTTATTTCTGCTACTGATTGGCCCTTGATATTCTTTAAATGCAGTGAGAATTGCTTGATTCGTGTTGATGGTCTTGAATATCATATCAGAGAAGAACTTAATAAAACAGCTTCTCAAACCATGGTTATTCTGCATCCTCTAAAGGTTTGACATTCTATTCCTGCTGCAAACCACTCTATGCATTCAGTCTTTAGAAGTTCCCAACAAACTAATGGTGCTTCCCTTTGAGGATGGAAAAGTCATAGACCTTGATGGAAAAAAGTGGCCTGATGATCCTGGCAATGACGCTTCATCCTACTACAAGGTGCCTCTCTCGGTTCAAGTATATGGTTAGCATAATATGTTTTGTTGTTATGGAACGACCTGCTTAAAATTCACTCAGAATAATGCAAAAAGATTCACAGTAGCTGGAATATTTGGGTTCACTATACCTTTGATGCTTTATTCATTTTACCTTATGTCTGTGCTTCATAATTTGTCACGCGCTACTATCTACAGGTTCCTTTCTCAAGAACTTTTTACATTGAGAAAAGTTTTTTTTTTTGCCTTAAGAACTCAAAAGATTACTATGGCCTAGCTTATGGTAAATCTGCCCTGCTAAGGTAATTGTTTAAGTATTATTGTTCATGTGTTGAGAACATTGATTTGAATTTACTTACCATTGATGGTTTGTGTCTATTTAATTACTATTGGCTATATCCTGGTAAATCAGCATAGTTACAACGTGGTACTTGTATATTTAATTACTAGGTGGCATGCATTCCCGAGTCTAAAGGAGATTGTAAAGGGCGCATATGTTCTACCATCACTCGCTACCGCAGTCCTAGGTGACTATTTCCAGTTTGAGCGGCTTGGTAATATCTCTAGACCTTTTTATTTGTTGGCATTCCTCCATGTACCTCTCGATGCAACTGACTGTCTTGCTTCAATGTAATTCCAGGCCACTTTGGACACGGACTCGACCCCCGCGAAGCTTGTGTTCAACATGACTGTTGTGGAAGAGCACAAGCGGTCACCATCGGCAGGAGGAGTAAGGGCCGTCACTCTCTCTCTCTCTCTCTCTCTCTCTCTCTCTCTCTCTCTCTCTCTCTCTCTCTCTCTCTCTCTCTCTCTCTCTCTCTCTCTCTCTCTCTCTCTCTCTCTCTCTCTCTCTCTCCTCTCCCTCTCCCTCTCCCTCCCTCTCCCTCTCCCTCTCCCTCTCCCTCTCTCTCCCTCTCTCTCCCTCTCTCTCTCTGATCGCGTCCTTCCCTCCTCGGTAGGGGCGGACGTCCGCTATCACCGAGAGAAACGAGGAGACGAAGCCGTTCAATATCTACGCCTCCCAGGTGCCTTTGAGCGGTTGCCCGCGCAGAAAGGACGCACAACAATGGGGCACTTGAGGGGAGCCTGGTTTGTTGGGTAGGTCGATCCCAACAGCACCTCCTCCGCATATCTCCCCTTGCCGCAGGAGGAACTGACGCAACCATGTCCACGGCTCCTCCGCTTCATCTTTGCTGCTAGATTGTGGGAGTGCCTTTTCCTTGATCCATGATTTGGTGTGATTTATTTCCTGTACTTTTTTTTTTGCTTGCCACTGAAGGAAATTCTGGGGAACAGAGCGTTCTTTCAGCTTATTACACTTTCTAAGCTACCGTAAGATTAATTGTTAGTTGATGCCGGTTATGATTGAATCACAATGGCAATCTAATATTGTCCTGATTATATTTCTATTGTAATGTGGCTGTTGTAGTACATTTCAACCCCTGATGTGTGTTGATCATGCCTTCTACTTTTTCGTACTCTGAAGGAGATAGCACTAGGTGTTGTGGAATTGGATTTTTTTCATTTAGCTTTGAATATTTCTCTAACTATGGGCTAGAGAACTCATTATTTAGAATATTATATGTGTGCACCACTCTCACTAATTTGCCTTTTTAATCTTTTGAGCGGGGTTTTTTTTCTTGAAGATGCCATGATTCTTCAGTATGGGCAATCATTGGGTGGTCTCGTGCTGAATAATATCATTGAAATGGTATGCTTTCAAATTTGTATTCAGCATTTATCGTAGTTATCCATGCTCTATTGAAATTTTCATTTTGTCGTTGTAATTCAAACAGAAAGACAATGTTCATCATTCATTGTATGTTCACATTCATAAGTACTTACTATATTGCCGTGGGAGATGACAGATTTCTTCATGCCTTATAGAGTTGTGATTTATACCAACAATTATTTGACCCCTGTGAACAAATAAATGAACCAAGAATGTAGTTGTTGTGATTTATACCACTTTGATGCAGCCAAGATTCCAGGGAGGAATGGACTATACATTCACTCTTGATTAACTAAATATTGATTCTTTTACTTTCTATACTCTCTGAAGGAAAACATATATTTTATGTGTCCATGACAATGAGGTGTTGGAAGCTCTAAGTTTGCGTGCACCACCATTGAGTTTCTCCTGGTTTTCTTTGTGTAGTATTTGGCAGGGAGTACATGCGGAACATGCCCCCTGTATATGTTTTATCTATAAAATGTGAAACAATCCCTTTCTTTACCTCATGTAGGCAGATGCAGCAATATTATTGTCGAGATGCTCCAAAAAAATTACTATTAGTTGTTGTAGCATGTTCTGCTATTTTCCCTATCGTGTATAATCGGTTTTCCCATTTTTGTCACGTGTATCGTTATATCATCCTGTTGATTTGTTTTCCAAATCTAAGTTTTTCAAATCCAATAAAGCGTATTTTCATTTACCCGTAGATTGGTACGAGCTTCACGGGATCGTGCGCCAAGGCGCACATCTAAATCTAGTGAAAACAAGAGATACCACACCTAAACAAGATGCCACTTAGACTACCAAACAAGAACGAAAAGATGTAGTCTTGGGAGACCACCAGCCGATGCACCAACCACACCAAACTATTGCCGGAGAAAGATGTATGCCCTCTCGCTTTGGGCCATGGAGCGAGAATCGATCCTGCCAGCATATAATGAGTACCGAAGAAGGTGCCATTGCACGTGTAAAAGATAAGAAGAATTCTCGGACTCAAACTTTACAAGCCCTCGAGCTAAAAAAATGTGTTCCGCTGTTGTGAGGATCATGTCATTACTGATAGGGACAATGCCAAATAGCTATGTGGGAAAAATCGGAAGTACCGTATGCGCCTAACTCTGCTACGACAAAGTGCGTGAAGTAGGCTCACATCCCGCGCCAGAGTGCCGCCTTAAGCTTGGAGAAGTTGCCGATGGTGAGTATATGGGACCTGGCCATGGAAACTTGTGGCTCTAAGCCCGTGAGCTCCTTAAATTCGGAGAATAGTCACCACTTTGTGGGAGCGCTCCAAGACGGCGAGTTTCTACCGTCAAAACAGTGTAAACATATCATTGCATCTCATTGCAAATACTTAATCCTATTGTGCACAAAAGAAAAATGAAGTAGCTAGTTTGTGCAAAAGTGAATCCAAAAATTATGGATTTGTGCAATTTACTCGAAACTAAACACATCTTTTCTGCTTTATTAATGATGAAAGAAAAGGAAAATCTTTTGGATCGTTTCAAAGTAAAAAAAAATTAAAAATTAAGACCACATCACACTGTAGGATCGAACTAGGGAAAGAAAACCAACAAAAAAAAAACATATAGATCGGAGTAGAAGAAGATAACCTGGAACAGATTCTATTCCCTCCATCTAATAAAGCTTGTCTAAAATTTATCAAAATTTAGATATTTCTAGATGTAATTTAGTATCTAGATGCATCAAAATTTAGACAAATGTAAGAGATG